>NC_081302.1:90300370-90600840 GCF_030435805.1 Mustela lutreola | reverse complement strand
TCTGAAAACACAAACTCGGCTTATGTTTCGGGTCATAGGTATGGCAGGACTGATCTACAGACCATGAGGAGAACTCTTCGGGATATGAAAAAAGGGCGAGTGTGAGGCTCTTGCTCAAGTTTTTGTCTCTGGATATCGTGTCACTGATGGTCGTGAAATTTCCGGGTGACTTCATGGGAAATGGCCGAGTCTTACTCTCTGGGGGTTTGGCCCCGTCCAAAGAGTTTGGGGTCATTCTGTGGGATGGAAGAAGTCCGTTGTTCTATTGTTTTTGATTTGTTTTGTTTTGTTTTTCAACCCCAGGTGTCCCACCAAATGAGGGATTCCAGAGTAGAGCCCTGGGGAGGGGCGACTGGACAACCAGAAATCTGGTTAAAAATTGAGACAAACCATAAGTCACTTTTAGTCTCACAGAGCAAACTGAGGGTTGCCGGGGGGATGGGGTTTGGGAGAAGGGGGTGGGATTGTGGACATTGGGGAGGGTATGTGATTTGGTGAGTGCTGTGATGTGTGTGGACCTGGTGATTCGCAGACCCGTACCCTTGGGGATAAAAATATATGTTTATCATAAATAAAAAAAAAAAATTGGGGCCTAGTGGCATGTCAAGCCCATTATGACATCTAATGGTCCAGCCACTGATAGGACGTACTAGAGGACAGGACTCACGCTGAGGGTCAAATTGCGTGTTTATGCCCTCGTCCCACTCAAGAATGGGCGGGTCCTCAGGCTGCAAGCTGGTTTCTCCTACACTGAACGTTGGACAACATGCCAACCACAAGGTGTCTTGCCATGGGTAAGGAAGAGTTCTGATTTCTGCATCACAGTCACCCCTGGGCAGTGATTGGAGATAAGGTCTAGGTTCTGAAGCCTGAAAACTGAGGTAGGGAAGAGATGATGACCTAAGGCCATGGCGGGTCTGATGTGCTCAGTGTGCGGTCAGCTGTCTGGGTGTTGGTCACGAGGTCCGGGCTCAGGTTCTCAGACAGTGCATTAGTGCCCAGGTTAGACTATATATTTTGAGTGCCTTCGAGTGCCGTGTAGGTTCTTATCTGAAGAACTCTTCAGGATATGAAGAATGAGCGAGTCTGAAGCACGTACTCAGGCTTTTGTCTCTGGATTTTGTGTCAGCGATGGCCGTGGAATGTTGGGGAGGCCTCATGGGCCATGGACGAATCTTGCTCTCTGTGGATTTGGCCCGATCCCAATTGTTTTTCGTGAATCGGTGGGATGGGAGAACTCCTTTCAGGTTTGTTACCTCAGGTGTACCAGCAAAAGAGGAATTCCAAAGCAGAGCCCTGGGGAAGAGTGAAGGGACAACCCGAACTATGGTTAAAAATAGGGGCCTAGGGGCAAGACAAGCCCAATATGCTGTCTCTCCATCCAGCCACTGAGAGGCCTTACCGGAGGACTGGGCTCAGGCTGAGGGTCACAATGTGTGTTTGTGACCAATGTGGCCCGCAAGCATGGGCGGGGCATCATGGGCCACACTGGGTTCAACGTGACTGAACCTTGGACAACATGCCAACCACAAGGTTTCTTGCCATGGGGAAAGAGTTCTGATTTCTGCATCATTTTCAAACCCGGGCCGTGATTGGAGATAAGGTCTGGGTTCTGAATCCTGAAAACCGAGGTTGACAAGGGATGACGACCTAAGGCCATGAGGGGTCCGATGTGCTCAGAGTGCGGCAAGCTGTCTGGGTGGGGCCAGGAGGTCCAGGCTCAGGCTGTGTCAGAAAGGGCATTAGTGCCCAGGTCAGCCTATATATTTCGGGTACAGCCGTATGCCGTGCAGGTTGATCCTCATTTGGGGTTTCTGGGTAGCCCCAGAGGGCAATGTATTTCTTCTGGAGGGCAGGCAGAGTGCTGCATTGTAGTTCTGGATTGCCAAACTGGAGGGCTTGTGGGCCAGTAGTCTGAGGACGGAAGTCTGAGAACCCAAGCTATGCCTATGTTTCTGGGTGAGACCTGAATCGAGATCTCGTGCACCTGAAGTCAGGGCGAGGATCACACGATCGCTCAGGTTGGACATTCTGTCCCTGAAGTCCCCTTCTTGAAGGGGGGGTGCATCACGAGGCCATGGGGGTTTACCCACGATGGGAGTTTTGAGAAGCTCCCAACTGCAAAGATTCCTCTACAGGACAATTGAGACCTGTTGGTTGGCTCCAGGACAACGATTCCGAGCAGGGTTCTAAGGATGGATGGCTGGGTAGCCCACCTCGCATTCCAATTGTCTCCAAGCTACAAGACAGTTTAGATCTGCTGGATCTGGGGGAGCCACCGAGGAGGCTGAGTTGAAATGGACTCTCCCTTGGATGTGTACTAATATCATTTTTTGTCTATGGAGACCTTGGAATGAAGCGGTGGCACTGGTTCTCTGAAGGGTTCTCCAAAAGAGAGGCTTTCACACAGCTCCATCGTGCAAGTTTCCCATGTGTAGATGAGATTTGTTCTGATGGGTGAGTCAAGAAACAGCCATATGCTGTTATTGAAATCCAGGCCTCTGAAGAGAGATGCCTGGAAACCAAAGCATTGGATCTGATAGGTGCTGAGGGGCCTGTTCGTTCCTTTTTACATCTGGGGACATCAGTCTACGGGTCTGAGTGCCAGTAGGTCCTCAGAGGGCCCAGATTACCCTGTTTGTCCTAGGAAGCCACAAATATTGGGATGGCCTCAGGGACTTTGGAGGTTGATCCTCTTAGTAGGGTTGTGGCCATTGGAATGGGCACACACAATTCCCTTGGAGACGCAAGCAGACTCATCAGGTTTGGCTCCAGGGGCCTGAGACTGTAGGTTGAATAGGCCAGGGCTGTTTGGACAGTTGTCTGAAAACACAAACTCGGCTTATGTTTCGAGTCATAGATATGGCAGGACTGATCTACAGACCATGAGGAGTACTCTTCGGGATATGAACAAATGGAGAGTGTGAGGCTCCTGCTCAAGTTTTTGACTCTGGATATCGTGTCACTCATGGTCGTGAAATTTCCGGGTGACTTCATGGGAAATGGATTAGTCTTACTCTCTGGGGTTTGGCCCCGTCCAAAGAGTTTGGGGTCATTCTGTGGGATGGAAGAAGTCCCTTGTTCTGTTGTTGTTCATTTGTTCTGTTTTGTTTTTCAACCTCAGGTGTCCCACCAAATGAGGGATTCCAGAGTAGAGCCCAGGGAGGGGCGACTGGACAACCGGAAATCTGGTTAAAAATTGGGGCTTAGGGACATGTCAAACCCATTATGACATCTAATGTTCCAGCTACTGAGAGGACGTACTAGAGGACAGGACTCACGCTGAGGGTCACAATGCGTGTTTATGCCCTCGACGCACTCTAGAATGGGCCTCAGGGTGAATGTGGTTTCTCCTACACTGAACGTTGGACAACATGCCAACCACAAGGTTTCTTGCCATGGGTAAGGAAGAGTTCTGATTTCTGCATCACAGTCACCCCTGGGCAGTTATTGGAGATAAGGTCTAGGTTCTGAAGCCTGGAAACAGAGGTAGGGAAGAGATGATGCCATAAGGCTATGGCGGGTCTGATGTGCTCAGTGTGCGGTCAGCTGGCTCGGTGTTGGTCACGAGGTCCGGGCTCAGGTTGTCAGACAGTGCATTAGTGCCCAGGTTAGACTATATATTTTGGGTGCATTCGAGTGCCGTGTCGGTTCTTATCTGAAGAACTCTTCAGGATATGAAGAATGAGCGAGTCTGAGGCGCGTCCTCAGGCTTTTGTCTCTGGATTTTGTATCAGCGATGGCCGTGGAATGTTGGGGAGACCTCATGGGACATGGACGAATCTTGCTCTCTCTGGATTTGGCCCGATCCCAATTGTTTTCCGTCAATCTGTGGGATGGGAGGTCTCCTTTCAGGTTGGTTACCTCAGGGATCCCACCAAAAGAGGAATTCCAAAGCAGAGCCCTGGGGAAGAGTGAAGGGACAACCCGAACTATGGTTAAAAATTGGGGCCTAGGGGCATGGCAAGCCCAATATTCTGTCTCTCCATCCAGCCACTGAGAGGCCTTACCTGAGGACTGGGCTCAGGCTGAGGGTCACAATGTGTGTTTGTGACCAATGTGCCCCCATGCATTGGCGGGGCCTCATGGGCCTCACTGGTTTCAAGTACACTGAACCTTGGACAACATGCCAACCACAAGGTTTCATGCCATGGGGAAAGAGTTCTGATTTCTGCATCATTTTCAAACCCTGGCCGTGATTGGAGATAAGGTCTAGGTTCTGAAGCCTGAAAACGGAGATTGAGAAGAGATGACGAACTAAGGCCATGGCGGGTCCGTTGTGCTCAGTGTGCGGCCAGCTCTCTGGGTGGGGCCAGGAGGTCCAGGCTCAGGCTGTGTCAATAAGGGCATTAGTGCCCAGGTCAGCCTATATATGTGGGGTACAGTCGAATGGCGTGCAGGTTGATCCTCATTTGGGGATTCTGGGTGGGCCCAGAGGGCAATGTTTTACTTCTGGAGAACAGGCAGAGTGCTGCATTGTAGTTCTGGATTGCCAAACTGGAGGGCTTGTGGGCCAGTAGTCTGAGGACGGTAGTCTGAGAACCCAATCTAGGCCTAGGATTCTGGGTGAGACCTGAATCGAGATCTCGAGCATCTGAAGTCAGGGCGAGGATCAGACGATCGCTCAGGTTGGACATTCTGTCCCTGATGGCCCCTTCTTGAAGGGCGGGTGGATCACGAGGCCATGGGGGTTTTCAGACGATCGGAGTTGTGAGAAGCTCCCAACTGCAAAGATTCTTCTGCAGGACAATTGAGACCTGTTGGTTGGCTCCAGGACAACGATTCCGAGCAGGGTTCTAATGATGGATGGCTGGGTAGCCCACCACGCATTCGAATTTTCTCCAAGCAACAAGAGAGGTTAGATCTGCTGGATCTGGGGGTGCAACCGAGGAGGCTGAGTTGAAATGGACTCTCCCGTGGATGTGTCCTAATATGATTTTGTGTCTATGGAGACCTTGGAATGAAGCGGTGGCACTGGGGCCCTGAAGGGTTCACCTAAACAGAGGCTTTCACACACCTCCTTCGTGCAAGTTTCCCATGTGTAGATGAGATTTGTTCTGATGGGTGAGTCAAGAAACAGCCATATGCTGGTACTGAAATCCAGGCCTCTGAGGAGAGATGCCTGGAAACCAAAGCAGTGGATCCGAATAGGGCCCAGGGGCCTGTTCGTTCCTTTTTACCTCTGGGGATATCCGTCTACCAGTCTGAGTGCAGGTAGGTTCTCAGATGGGCTCAGATTGCTCCTGTTTGTCCTGGGAAGCCACCACTATTGGGTTGGCCTCAGGGACTTTGGAGGTTTATCCTATTTGTAGCGTAGTGGCCATTGGAATGGGCAAACACACAATTCCCTTGGAGAGGGCAAGTACAGTCCTCAGCTTGGCTCCAGGGGCCTAAGCCTGTAGGCTGTGTAGGCCAGAGCTGTTTGGACAGTTGTCTGAAAACAGAAACTTGGCTTATGTTTCGGGTCATAGGTATGGCAGGACTGATCTACAGACCATGAGGAGAACTCTTTGGGATATGAAAAAAGGGCGAGTGTGATGCTCTTGCTCAAGTATTTATCTCTGGATATCATGCCATTCATGGTCATGAAATTTCTGGGTGACTTCATGGTAAATGGACGAGTCTTACTCCCTGGGGGTTTGGCCCAATCCAAAGAGTTTGGTGTCATTCTTTGGGACAGAAGAAGTCCGTTTTTTGTTGTTGTTGTTGTTTTTTTTTTGTTTTGTTTTTGAAACTCAGGGGTCCCAACAAATGAGGGATTCCAGACTAGAGCCCTGGGGAGGGGCGATTGGACAACCAGAAATCTGGTTAAAATTGGGTCTTAGGGACAGCTAGACTTGGGATTCAGGGCGAGGGCACGGCATGTACCCCCTGAAGATCTGAAGCAATATCTCATGCATCTGAAGTCAGAGCGAGGATCAGACGTTGGCTCAGCTTGGATTTTCTGTTCATGACGGCCCCTTCATGAAGGGAGCCGAATCTCGAGGCCGTGGAGGTTTTCCCACGTTGGGAGTGGTGGGATGCCCCCTCCTAGGATTCCTTCTGTGGGACAATTGAGACCTGTTTGGACAGCTCCTGGACATCCCATATGGATGAGTCCAGACCAACGTTCGAGGATGGATGCCTGGGAAGCCCGCCTCGCATTCCAATGGTCTCCTAGCGACAAGACAGTTTAGATCTGATGGCTCTGCGGGAGCAACCGGGGTGGCTGAGTTGAAATGGACTTTCCTGAGGATGGGTCTAACGTGTGTTTGTGTCCATGAGGGCCTTGGAATGGGGCGGTGGCACCGGGACCCTGAAGTATTCTCCTAAGCTTTTGACATAGCTCCCATGCACAAGTTTCCTTGTGGAGACGAGGTTTGTTCTGATGGGTGCCTCAGGAAAACCCCAATGCTGGTATTGGAATCCAGGGTTTTGAGGAGACATGCCTGTAAACCAAAGCAATGGATCCGATTTTGGCCTAGGGTCCTGTCTGGTTCAATCTTCTTCTCTGGGGACATCCTTCTAGGGTATGAGTGGAGGTAGATGCTCAGCTGGTGTCAGACTGACCTTTTTTGTCCCGGGCGACCTATACTATTGGGATGGCCTCAGGGACTTTGGAGGGTTCTCCTAATTTGTACGATTTTGGACAATGGAATGGGCAGAATTCCCATGGATAGGGTAGGCACAGTCCTAATGTGTGGCTCCAGGGTCTCCAGCCTGGATGGTGTGTGGCCCAGGACTTGGAGGACAGAAGTCTGAAAACACAAACTCAGCTTATGTTTGGGGACGTAGCTATGGCAGGCCCGATCTAAAAGCCATGAGAAGACATCATCAGGATATGAAGATAGTGCGATTCTGAGGCGCTTGCTCAGGCTTTTGTCTCTGGATTTTGTATCAGCGATGGCCGTGGAATGTCGGGGAGGCCTCATGGGCCATGGACGAATCTTGCTCTCTGTGGACTTGGCCCGATCCCAATTGTTTTTCGTCAATCTGTTGGATGGAGTATTCCCTTCAGGGTTGTTACCTCAGGTGTCCCACCAAAAGAGGAGATCCAAAGCAGAGCCCTGGGGAAGAGTGAAGGGACAACACGAACTATGGTTAAAAATTGGGGCCTAGGGGCATGGCAAGCCCAATATGCTGTCTCTTCATCCAGCCACTGAGAGGCCTTACCTGAAGACTGGGCTAAGGCTGAGGGTCACAATGTGTGTTTGCTACCTATCTGGACCGCGAGCAATGGCGGGGCCTCAAGGGACACACTGGTTTCCACTACACTGAACGTTGGACAACAAGCCAACCACAAGTTTTCCTGCCATCGGGAAGGAGTTCTGATTTCTGCATCATTTTCAAACCCGGGCAGTGATTGGAGATAAGGTCTATGTTCTGAAGCCTGAAAACTGAGGTTGGGAAGGGATAACGACCTAAGGCCATGGGGGGTCTGAAGTTTTCAGTTTGTAGCCAGCTCTCTGGGTGGGTCTAGGAGGTCCAGGCTCAGGCTGTATCAGAAAGGGCATTATTAACCAGGTCATCCTATATATTTTGGGTATAGCCAAGTGTCGTGCAGGTTGATCTTCATTTGGGGTTTCTAAGTAGCCGCAGAGGGCAATGTATTACTTCTGCAGGGCAGGTAGAGTGCTGCATTGTAGTTCTGGATTGCCAAACTGGAGGGCTTGTGAGCCAGTAATCTGTGGACAGAAGTCTGAGGACACAAGCAAAGCTTAGGTTTCTGGGTGAGGATATGGCAGGCACAATCTACAGACCTTAACCGAGATCTCGTGCATCTGAAGTCAGCATGAAGATCAGACGATCGCTCAGGATGGACCTCATGTCCCTGAGGGCCCCTTTATGAAGGGGGGGGGAATCATGTGGCCATGGGGGTTCTCTCACGATGGGAGTTCTGAGAAGCTCCCAACTGCAAAGATTCTTCGGCAGGACAATTGAGACCTGTTGGTTTTCTCCAGGCCAACGATTCCGAGCAGGGTTTTAAGGATGGATGGCGGGGTAGGCCACCTCACATTCCAATTGTCTCCAAGCAACAAGACAAGTTAGATCTGCTGGATCTCGCGGAGCAACCGAATACGCTGAGTTGAAATGGACTCTCCTGTGGATGGGTCCTAATTTGTTTTTGTGTCTATGGAGACCTTGTAATGGGGCAGTGGCACACAGGCCCTGAAGGATTCTCCTAACTGGAGGTTTTGAGACATCTTCAAAGGATAATTTTCCCATGTGGAGAAGAGATTTGTTCTGATTGCTGCCTCATGAAATCCCCATATGCTAATATTGGAAACCCGGCCTCTGAGGAGAGATACCTGTAACCGAAAGCAATGGATCTGATTCAGGCCTAGGGGCCTGTCTGATTCAATCTTCTTCTCTGGGGAAATCCATCTACGCTGAGTAGAGGTAGATGCTCAGCTGGTTTCAGATGACCCTTGTTTGTCCTGGGCGGCCTACATTATTGGGATGACCTTGGGGACTCTGGAGGTTTTTCCTAATTTGTACGATTGTGGACAATGGAATGGGCAGAATTC
Organism: Mustela lutreola; assembly: GCF_030435805.1. Classification (NCBI taxonomy): domain Eukaryota; kingdom Metazoa; phylum Chordata; class Mammalia; order Carnivora; family Mustelidae; genus Mustela; species Mustela lutreola. The sequence goes on along the minus strand of NC_081302.1, from coordinate 90,592,333 downwards.
CCGTGGTATGGACAGGCACAGTCCTGATGTGTGGCTCCAGGGGCCCCAGCCTGAAGGGTCTGTGGGCCAGGAATGTGGGGACAGAAGTCTGAAAACACAAACTCGGCTTAGGTTTGGGAAGTAGGTATGGCAGGCCCGATCTACAGACCGTGAGGAGAACTCTTCGGGATACGACAAAAGAGCGAGTGTGAGGCGCTTGCTCAGACTTTTGTCTCTGGATTTGTTGTGAACGATGGCTGTGGAATCTCGGGGAGGCCTCATGGGCCATGGACGAGACTTCCTCTCTGTGAATTTGGTCCAATCCCAATTGTTTGGGGTCAATCTGAAGGATGGGAGGAGTCCTTTTAGTTTTGTTACCTCAGGTGTCCCACCAAAAGAGGGATTCCAAAGCAGAGCTCTGGGGAGGGATGAATGGACAACCCGAACAATCCAATTGGGGTGAGGTCGAGAACCGAGCAGGTTGATCCTCATTTGGGGTTTATGGAGATCCCCATAGAGCAACGTTTTTCTTCTGGAGGGCCAGCATACGGCTGCATTTTGGTTCCAGAATTCCAAGTCTTGAGGACATGTTTGTCAGGAGTGTGAGGAAGGAAGTCTGAAAACACAAGGTAGCACGAGGTTTGGGCCCACTGTGCAGAGGCTGAATCGAGATCTCCTGCATCTGAGGTCAGGGCGAGTATCAGATGTTGCCTCAAGCTGGAGTTTGTGTCCATGACGGCCCCTTCCTGAAGGGGGTGGGGGCGTCATGAGGCCAGGGAGGTTTCCCTACGCTGGGAGTTGTGAGCTGCTCCAAACTTCAAAGTTTCCTTCTTCAGGACAGTCGAGTACTATTGGATGGTTCCCGGATGCCCCATACAGAAAGACTCGAGAGCAGGGGCCTAAGCATGGATGCCGAGAAACGCCAACTCACCTTCCCATTGCCTGGTCGAGACAAGGCACGCTCAATCTGCGGGCTCTTGGGTGAGCTACCCAGAAGGCCTAGTTTAAATGGACTTTCCTGCGGATGAGTCATAATGTGGGTTGGTGGCCATGGAGACCTTGGAATGTGGCAGTAGCTAAGGGACTCTGCAGGATTCTCCAACCCGAAGGGTTTGACACAACTCCAACAAGGAAGCTTTCCATGCGGAGATGAGTCGTGTTCTGTCTGGTGCCTCAGGATAGCCCCATATGCTGGTCTTCGAACCCAGGCCTCTGAGGAGTGATACCTGGACACCAAAGACAGAGTTCATAATAGGGCCTAGGGGCCTGCCTGGTTCAATCTTCTGTCTCTGCGGATATCAGTCTGTGTGTCTGCATGGAGGTAGTAGTTGCTCAGCTGGTGTCATAATGCCCCTGTTTGTCCAGTGCGGCTTGCGGTAGTGGGATGTCCTTGGGGACCTTGAGGTTTCTTCTATTTTGTAGAGTTGTGGCCAATGGAACGGGCAGTTTCTTAGGAGAGAGCAGGCACAGTTCTGTGGTGTGGCTCCAGAGACCCCAGCCTGGAGGCGGTGTGGGCCACGGCTGTGCAGACAGACATCCCAAAACCCAAACTCAGCTCAGGTTTGGGGCCGAGGTTATGGCAGGCTTGATCTACAGTCCGTGAGGGGAGCTCCTCTGGATATGAAAGAAGGGTGAGAGGGAGGCAGTCGCTCAGTCTTTTGTCTCTGGATATTTTGTCCACAATGGCCGTTTAATGTAGGAGTTGCCTCATGGGTCGTAGAAGTCTCCCTCTCTGGTAGTTTGTCCAGCCCCCAAGAGTTTGGGGTCATTCCGTGGGAAGGGAAGAGTCCTGTTTTCTGCTTCATGTGTCCCCTCAGTAGAGGGATTCTGGAGCATAGCAGTGGGTACTGACAACTGGAATACTCGCTCTCTGGTTAAGCCTGGGGGCCTATGGATATGACAAGCCCCATATGCAGGATCTTGGTCCAGCCACTGAGAGGCGTTACTTTAATACGGGACTCACGCTACAGGTCACAATGCATGTCTGTGCCCTAGGCGGCCCTCAAGCACTGGCGTGGCCTTTCCGACAATGCAGGTTTTCCCACATTGAACGTTGGACAACATGCCAACCACAAGGTTTCTGGCCATGGGGAAGGAGGAATTCTAATTTCTGCATCACGTTCACCCCTGGGCAGTGATTGGAGATAAGGTCTAGGTTCTGAAGCCTGAAAACCGAGGTTGGGAAGAGATGACGAACTACAGCCATAGCGGGTCCCTTGTGTCCAGGTTGGAGCCAGCTGTCTAGGTGTCGTTTGGGATGTCTTGTCTCAGGCTGTGCCAGACAGGGCATTCGTATTCAGGGTAGGCCGTATAATTGCTTTACAGTCGAGTGGCATGCATTACATAATCATTTGGGGTTTCTTATTAGCAGCATAGGGCAAAGTTTTTCTTCTGGAGGGCAGGCAGAGTGCTGCATTGTGGCTTCGGAATTCCCAAACTGGAGGGCTTGTGGGCCAGGAGAGTGAGGACGGAAGTCTGAGAACACAAGCTAGGCTTAGGTTTCGGGGAATGGACAAGGCAGGCACACTCTGCAGAGCTGAATTGAGATCTCATGAGTCTGAAGTCAGGTCGAGGATCAGACTTTGGCTCAGGTTGGAGTTTCTGTCCATGTTGGCCCCTTCATGAAGGGGGGGGCATTATGAGGCCATGGGGGTTTTCCCACTATTAGAGTTGTGAGATGCTCCAAACCGCAAGGATTCCTTCTGTGGGACAATGAAGATTTGTTGGATGGCTCCAGGACGTCTCATAAGGTATTTTTCCAGAACAGGGTTCTAAGTATGGATGCCTGGGCAGACAGCCTCAATTCCAATTGTCTCCTAGCAACAAGAAACGTTTGATCTGCTGGCTTGGGGTAGCATCAGAGGGGGCTGAGTTGGAATGGACTTTCCTGAGGATGGTCTTAAATGAGTTGAAATGGACTTTCCTGAGGATGGTCTTAATGTTGGTTTGAGTCCATTGAGACCTTGGTATGGGGCAGTGGCACCAGGGCCCTGAAGGATTCTCCTAACCAGAGGTGATAACAAAGCTCCAATGAGCAAGTTTTCCATGGGGAGACGAGATTTGTTCTTATTGGTGCCTCAGGAAACCACCATTTGCTGGTATTGGAAATGAGGCCTCTGAGGAGAGATGCCTGGAAACCAAAGCAATGGATCTGATTAGGGCCTAGGGGCCTGTCCGGTTCAATATTCTTCTCTGGGGACATCTTTTGTCTGAGTGGAGGTAGTTGCTCAGCTGGTTTGAGATCACACCTGTTTGTCCTGGGCGGCCTACACTATTGGGATGGCCTCGGTAACTTTGGAGGTTTTTCCTAATTTGCAAGGTTGTGGCCAATGGAATGGGAAGAATTCTCTTGAAAGGGAAGCACAGTCCTGAGGTGTGGCTCCAGGGACCCAAGTGTGGAGCGTGTGTGGTCCAGGGCTATTTGGACAAAAGTCTGAAAACACAAACTCCACTTAGGTTTGGGTCTGTAGGTATGGCCGGCCCGATATATAGACCGTGAGGAGAACTCTTCGGGATATGAACAAAGGGCGAAAGTGAGGTGCTTGCTCATGCTTATTTTTTTCTGGATATGTGTCACCGATTGCCATGGAATGTCCGGGTGTCCTCATGGGCCATCGATGAGGCTCCCTTTCTGGGGATTTGACCCAATCCCAAGAGTTTGGGGTCATTCTGTGGGAAGGGAGGAGGCCTTTCTGTATTTTTTTTTTTTTTTTTTTTTTTTTTTTTACCTCAGGTGGACCACCAAAAGAGGGATTCCACAGCAGAGTCCTGGGGAGGGGCGACTGGACAACCAGAACTCTGGTTAACATTGGGACCTAAGAACATGGCAAGCCCCATATGTGGGCTCTTGGTCCAGACACTGAGAGGCCTTCCTTGAGCATAGGGCTCACATTGAGTTTCACAATGTGTTTTTGTGCCCAAGGAGCCCCTCAAGTCAGGGCGTGGCCTAATGTACCATGCTGGTTTCTCCTACACTGAACGTTGCACAATATGGCAACCACAAGTTTTCTGGCCATGGGGAAGAAGGAGTTCTAATTTCTGCAACACGTTCACTCCTGGACTGTGATTGGATTTAAGGTCTAGGTTCTGAAGCCTGAAAACTGAGGTTGGGAAGAGATGAAGACCTAAGGCCATGGTGTGACTGATGTGCTCAGTGTTCGGCCAGCTGTTGAGTGTGGGTTGGGAGGTGCAGGCTCAGGCTGTGGCAGACAGGGAATTAGTGCCCAGGCTAGACTGTATCATTGGGGTGCATTCGAGTTTCGTGCAGGTTGGTACTCATTTGTGGTTACTGGGTAGCCCCAGAGGGCAACGTTTTTCTTCTGGAAGGAAGACACAGTGCCACATAGTGGCTCCAGAATTCCCACACTGGAAGGCTTGTGGGCCAGGAGTGTGAGGAAAAAATTCTGAGAACACAAGCCAGACTTAGATTTCGGGGTGAGGGGACGGCTGGAACCCTCTGCAGAGATGATTCGAGATCCCGTGTACCTGAAGACAGAGCTAGGATCAGACGTTGGCTCAGGTTGGAGTTTCTGTCCATGACGGACCCTTCATGAAGGGGAGGGTGTCACGAGGCCATGGAGGTTTTCCCATGTTGGGAGTGGTGGGATGCCCCCTCCTAGGATTCCTTCTGCGGGACAATTGAGACCTGTTGGACAGCTCCAGGACATCCCATATGGATGAGTCCAGACCAACGTTCGAGGATGGATGCCTGGGAAGCCCGCCTCGCATTCCAATTGTCTCCTAGCGACAAGACAGTTTAGGTCTGATGGTTCTGCGGGAGCAACCGGGGTGGCTAAGTTGAAATGGACTTTCCTGAGGATGGGTCTAATGTGTGTTTGTGTCCATGAGGGCCTTGGAATGGGGTGGTGGCACCGGGACCCTGAAGTATTATCCTCAGCTTTTGACATAGCTCCCATGCACAAGTTTCCTTGTGGAGACGAGGTTTGTTCTGATGGGTGCCTCAGGAAAACCCCAATGCTGGTATTGGAATCCAGGGTTTTGAGGAGACATGCCTGTAAACCAAAGCAATGGATCCGATTTTGGCCTAGGGTCCTGTCTGGTTCAATCTTCTTCTCTGGGGACATCCTTCTAGGGTATGAGTGGAGTTAGATGCTCAGCTGGTGTCAGACTGACCTTTTTTGTCCCGGGCGACCTATACTATTGGGATGGCCTCAGGGACTTTGGAGGGTTCTCCTAAGTTGTACGATTTTGGACAATGGAATGGGCAGAATTCCCATGGATTGGGTAGGCACAGTCCTAATGTGTGGCTCCAGTGTCCCCAGCCTGGAGGGTATGTGGCCCAGGACTTTGAGGACAGAAGTCTGAAAACACAAACTCAGCTTATGTTTGGGGACGTAGGTATGGCAGGCCCGATCTACAAACCATGAGAAGACATCTTCAGGATATGAAGATAGTGCGAGTCTGAGGCGCTTGCTTAGGCTTTTGTCTCTGGATTTTGTATCAGCGATGGCCGTGGTATGTCGAGGAGGCCTCATGGGCAATGGACGAATCTTGCTCTCTGTGGATTTGGCCCGATCCCAATTGTTTTTCGTCAATCTGTTGGATGGAGGACTCCTTTCAGGGTTGTTACATCAGGTGTCCCACCAAAAGAGGAATTCCAAAGCAGAGCCCTGGGGAAGAGTGAAGGGACAACACGAACTATGGTTAAAAATTGGGGCCTAGGGGCATGGCAAGCCCAATATGCTGTCTCTTCATCCAGCCACTGAGAGGCCTTACCTGAGGACTGGGCTAAGGCTGAGGGTCACAATGTGTGTTTGCTACCTATCTGGACCGCGAGCAATGGCGGGGCCTCAAGGGACACACTGGTTTCCACTACACTGAACGTTGGACAACAAGCCAACCACAAGTTTTCCAGCCATCGGGAAGGAGTTCTGATTTCTGCATCATTTTCAAACCCGGGCAGTGATTGGAGATAAGGTCTATGTTCTGAAGCCTGAAAACTGAGGTTGGGAAGGGATAACGACCTAAGGCCATGGGGGGTCTGAAGTTCTCAGTTTGTAGCCAGCTCTCTGGGTGGGTCTAGGAGGTCCAGGCTCAGGCTGTGTCAGAAAGGGCATTATTAACCAGGTCATCCTATATATTTTGGGTATAGCCAAGTGTCGTGCAGGTTGATCTTCATTTGGGGTTTCTAAGTAGCCCCAGAGGGCAATGTATTACTTCTGCAGGGCAGGTAGAGTGCTGCATTGTAGTTCTGGATTGCCAAACTGGAGGGCTTGTGAGCCAGTAATCTGTGGACAGAAGTCTGAGGACACAAGCAAAGCTTAGGTTTCTGGGTGAGGATATGGCAGGCACAATCTACAGACCTGAACCGAGATCTCGTGCATCTGAATTCAGCGTGAAGATCAGACGATCGCTCAGGTTGGACCTTATGTCCGTGAGGGCCCCTTTATGAAGGGGGGGGGGGAATCATGTGGCCATGGGGATTCTCTCACGATGGGAGTTCTGAGAAGCTCCCAACTGCAAAGATTCTTCGGCAGGACAATTGAGACCTGTTGGTTTTCTCCAGGCCAACGATTCCGAGCAGGGTTTTAAGGATGGATGGCGGGGTAGGCCACCTCACATTCCAATTGTCTCCTAGCAACAAGACAAGTTAGATCTGCTGGATCTCGCGGAGCAACCGAATACGCTGAGTTGAAATGGACTCTCCTGTGGATGGGTCCTAATTTGTTTTTGTGTCTATGGAGACCTTGTAATGGGGCAGTGGCACACAGGCCCTGAAGGATTCTCCTAACTGGAGGTTTTGAGACATCTTCAAAGGATAATTTTCCCATGTGGAGAAGAGATTTGTTCTGATTGCTGCCTCATGAAATCCCCATATGCTAATATTGGAAACCCGGCCTCTGAGGAGAGATACCTGTAACCGAAAGCAATGGATCTGATTCAGGCCTAGGGGCCTGTCTGATTCAATCTTCTTCTCTGGGGACATCCATCTACGCTGAGTAGAGGTAGATGCTCAGCTGGTTTCAGATGACCCTTGTTTGTCCTGGGCGGCCTACATTATTGGGATGACCTTGGGGACTCTGGAGGTTTTTCCTAATTTGTACGATTGTGGACAATGGAATGGGCAGAATTCCCGTGGTATGGACAGGCACAGTCCTGATGTGTGGCTCCAGGGGCCCCAGCCTGAAGGGTCTGTGGGCCAGGAATGTGGGGACAGAAGTCTGAAAACACAAACTCGGCTTAGGTTTGGGAAGTAGGTATGGCAGGCCCGATCTACAGACCGTGAGGAGAACTCTTCGGGATACGACAAAAGAGCGAGTGTGAGGCGCTTGCTCAGACTTTTGTCTCTGGATTTGTTGTGAACGATGGCTGTGGAATCTCGGGGAGGCCTCATGGGCCATGGACGAGACTTCCTCTCTGTGAATTTGGTCCAATCCCAATTGTTTGGGGTCAATCTGAAGGATGGGAGGAGTCCTTTTAGTTTTGTTACCTCAGGTGTCCCACCAAAAGAGGGATTCCAAAGCAGAGCTCTGGGGAGGGATGAATGGACAACCCGAACAATCCAATTGGGGTGAGGTCGAGAACCGAGCAGGTTGATCCTCATTTGGGGTTTATGGAGATCCCCATAGAGCAACGTTTTTCTTCTGGAGGGCCAGCATACGGCTGCATTTTGGTTCCAGAATTCCAAGCCTTGAGGACATGTTTGTCAGGAGTGTGAGGAAGGAAGTCTGAAAACACAAGGTAGCACGAGGTTTGGGCCCACTGTGCAGAGGCTGAATCGAGATCTCCTGCATCTGAGGTCAGGGCGAGTATCAGATGTTGCCTCAAGCTGGAGTTTGTGTCCATGACGGCACCTTCCTGAAGGGGGTGGGGGCGTCATGAGGCCAGGGAGGTTTCCCTACGCTGGGAGTTGTGAGCTGCTCCAAACTTCAAAGTTTCCTTCTTCAGGACAGTCGAGTACTATTGGATGGTTCCAGGATGCCCCATACAGAAAGACTCGAGAGCAGGGGCCTAAGCATGGATGCCGAGAAACGCCAACTCACCTTCCCATTGCCTGGTCGAGACAAGGCACGCTCAATCTGCGGGCTCTTGGGTGAGCTACCCAGAAGGCTGAGTTTAAATGGACTTTCCTGCGGATGAGTCATAATGTGGGTTGGTGCCCATGGAGACCTTGGAATGTGGCAGTAGCTAAGGGACTCTGCAGGATTCTCCAACCCGAAGGGTTTGACACAACTCCAACAAGGAAGCTTTCCATGCGGAGATGAGACGTGTTCTGTCTGGTGCCTCAGGATAGCCCCATATGCTGGTCTTCGAACCCAGGCCTCTGAGGAGTGATACCTGGACACCAAAGACAGAGTTCATAATAGGGCCTAGGGGCCTGCCTGGTTCAATCTTCTGTCTCTGCGGATATCAGTCTGTGTGTCTGCATGGAGGTAGTAGTTGCTCAGCTGGTGTCATAATGCCCCTGTTTGTCCAGTGCGGCTTGCGGTAGTGGGATGTCCTTGGGGACCTTGAGGTTTCTTCTATTTTGTAGAGTTGTGGCCAATGGAACGGGCAGTTTCTTAGGAGAGAGCAGGCACAGTTCTGTGGTGTGGCTCCAGAGACCCCAGCCTGGAGGCGGTGTGGGCCACGGCTGTGCAGACAGACATCCCAAAACCCAAACTCAGCTCAGGTTTGGGGCCGAGGTTATGGCAGGCCTGATCTACAGTCCGTGAGGGGAGCTCCTCTGGATATGAAAGAAGGGTGAGAGGGAGGCAGTCGCTCAGTCTTTTGTCTCTGGATATTTTGTCCACAATGGCCGTTTAATGTAGGAGTTGCCTCATGGGTCGTAGAAGTCTCCCTCTCTGGTAGTTTGTCCAGCCCCCAAGAGTTTGGGGTCATTCCGTGGGAAGGGAAGAGTCCTGTTTTCTGCTTCATGTGTCCCCTCAGTAGAGGGATTCTGGAGCATAGCAGTGGGTACTGACAACTGGAATACTCGCTCTCTGGTTAAGCCTGGGGGCCTATGGATATGACAAGCCCCATATGCAGGATCTTGGTCCAGCCACTGAGAGGCGTTACTTTAATACGGGACTCACGCTACAGGTCACAATGCATGTCTGTGCCCTAGGCGGCCCTCAAGCACTGGCGTGGCCTTTCCGACAATGCAGGTTTTCCCACATTGAACGTTGGACAACATGCCAACCACAAGGTTTCTGGCCATGGGGAAGGAGGAATTCTAATTTCTGCATCACGTTCACCCCTGGGCAGTGATTGGAGATAAGGTCTAGGTTCTGAAGCCTGAAAACCGAGGTTGGGAAGAGATGACGAACTACAGCCATAGCGGGTCCCTTGTGTCCAGGTTGGAGCCAGCTGTCTAGGTGTCGTTTGGGATGTCTTGTCTCAGGCTGTGCCAGACAGGGCATTCGTATTCAGGGTAGGCCGTATAATTGCTTTACAGTCGAGTGGCATGCATTTCATAATCATTTGGGGTTTCTTATTAGCAGCATAGGGCAAAGTTTTTCTTCTGGAGGGCAGGCAGAGTGCTGCATTGTGGCTTCGGAATTCCCAAACTGGAGGGCTTGTGGGCCAGGAGAGTGAGGACGGAAGTCTGAGAACACAAGCTAGGCTTAGGTTTCGGGGAATGGACAAGGCAGGCACACTCTGCAGAGCTGAATTGAGATCTCATGAGTCTGAAGTCAGGTCGAGGATCAGACTTTGGCTCAGGTTGGAGTTTCTGTCCATGTTGGCCCCTTCATGAAGGGGGGGGCATTATGAGGCCATGGGGGTTTTCCCACTATTAGAGTTGTGAGATGCTCCAAACCGCAAGGATTCCTTCTGTGGGACAATGAAGATTTGTTGGATGGCTCCAGGACGTCTCATAAGGTATTTTTCCAGAACAGGGTTCTAAGTATGGATGCCTGGGCAGACAGCCTCAATTCCAATTGTCTCCTAGCAACAAGAAACGTTTGATCTGCTGGCTTGGGGTAGCATCAGAGGGGGCTGAGTTGGAATGGACTTTCCTGAGGATGGTCTTAAATGAGTTGAAATGGACTTTCCTGAGGATGGTCTTAATGTTGGTTTGAGTCCATTGAGACCTTGGTATGGGGCAGTGGCACCAGGGCCCTGAAGGATTCTCCTAACCAGAGGTGATAACAAAGCTCCAATGAGCAAGTTTTCCATGGGGAGACGAGATTTGTTCTTATTGGTGCCTCAGGAAACCACCATTTGCTGGTATTGGAAATGAGGCCTCTGAGGAGAGATGCCTGGAAACCAAAGCAATGGATCTGATTAGGGCCTAGGGGCCTGTCCGGTTCAATATTCTTCTCTGGGGACATCTTTTGTCTGAGTGGAGGTAGTTGCTCAGCTGGTTTGAGATCACACCTGTTTGTCCTGGGCGGCCTACACTATTGGGATGGCCTCGGTAACTTTGGAGGTTTTTCCTAATTTGCAAGGTTGTGGCCAATGGAATGGGAAGAATTCTCTTGAAAGGGAAGCACAGTCCTGAGGTGTGGCTCCAGGGACCCAAGTGTGGAGCGTGTGTGGTCCAGGGCTATTTGGACAAAAGTCTGAAAACACAAACTCCACTTAGGTTTGGGTCTGTAGGTATGGCCGGCCCGATATATAGACCGTGAGGAGAACTCTTCGGGATATGAACAAAGGGCGAAAGTGAGGTGCTTGCTCATGCTTATTTTTTTCTGGATATGTGTCACCGATTGCCATGGAATGTCCGGGTGTCCTCATGGGCCATCGATGAGGCTCCCTTTCTGGGGATTTGACCCAATCCCAAGAGTTTGGGGTCATTCTGTGGGAAGGGAGGAGGCCTTTCTGTTTTTTTTTTTTTTTTTTTTTTTTTTTTTACCTCAGGTGGACCACCAAAAGAGGGATTCCACAGCAGAGTCCTGGGGAGGGGCGACTGGACAACCAGAACTCTGGTTAACATTGGGACCTAAGAACATGGCAAGCCCCATATGTGGGCTCTTGGTCCAGACACTGAGAGGCCTTCCTTGAGCATAGGGCTCACATTGAGTTTCACAATGTGTTTTTGTGCCCAAGGAGCCCCTCAAGTCAGGGCGTGGCCTAATGTACCATGCTGGTTTCTCCTACACTGAACGTTGCACAATATGGCAACCACAAGTTTTCTGGCCATGGGGAAGAAGGAGTTCTAATTTCTGCAACACTTTCACTCCTGGACTGTGATTGGATTTAAGGTCTAGGTTCTGAAGCCTGAAAACTGAGGTTGGGAAGAGATGAAGACCTAAGGCCATGGTGTGACTGATGTGCTCAGTGTTCGGCCAGCTGTTGAGTGTGGGTTGGGAGGTGCAGGCTCAGGCTGTGGCAGACAGGGAATTAGTGCCCAGGCTAGACTGTATCATTGGGGTGCATTCGAGTTTCGTGCAGGTTGGTACTCATTTGTGGTTACTGGGTAGCCCCAGAGGGCAACGTTTTTCTTCTGGAAGGAAGACACAGTGCCACATAGTGGCTCCAGAATTCCCACACTGGAAGGCTTGTGGGCCAGGAGTGTGAGGAAAAAATTCTGAGAACACAAGCCAGACTTAGATTTCGGGGTGAGGGGACGGCTGGAACCCTCTGCAGAGATGATTCGAGATCCCGTGTACCTGAAGACAGAGCTAGGATCAGACGTTGGCTCAGGTTGGAGTTTCTGTCCATGACGGACCCTTCATGAAGGGGAGGGTGTCACGAGGCCATGGAGGTTTTCCCACGTTGGGAGTGGTGGGATGCCCCCTCCTAGGATTCCTTCTGCGGGACAATTGAGACCTGTTGGACAGCTCCAGGACATCCCATATGGATGAGTCCAGACCAACGTTCGAGGATGGATGCCTGGGAAGCCCGCCTCGCATTCCAATTGTCTCCTAGCGACAAGACAGTTTAGGTCTGATGGCTCTGCGGGAGCAACCGGGGTGGCTGAGTTGAAATGGACTTTCCTGAGGATGGGTCTAATGTGTGTTTGTGTCCATGAGGGCCTTGGAATGGGGCGGTGGCACCGGGACCCTGAAGTATTATCCTCAGCTTTTGACATAGCTCCCATGCACAAGTTTCCTTGTGGAGACGAGGTTTGTTCTGATGGGTGCCTCAGGAAAACCCCAATGCTGGTATTGGAATCCAGGGTTTTGAGGAGACATGCCTGTAAACCAAAGCAATGGATCCGATTTTGGCCTAGGGTCCTGTCTGGTTCAATCTTCTTCTCTGGGGACATCCTTCTAGGGTATGAGTGGAGGTAGATGCTCAGCTGGTGTCAGACTGACCTTTTTTGTCCCGGGCGACCTATACTATTGGGAGGGCCTCAGGGACTTTGGAGGGTTCTCCTAAGTTGTACGATTTTGGACAATGGAATGGGCAGAATTCCCATGGATTGGGTAGGCACAGTCCTAATGTGTGGCTCCAGTGTCCCCAGCCTGGAGGGTATGTGGCCCAGGACTTTGAGGACAGAAGTCTGAAAACACAAACTCAGCTTATGTTTGGGGACGTAGGTATGGCAGGCCCGATATACAAACCATGAGAAGACATCTTCAGGATATGAAGATAGTGCGAGTCTGAGGCGCTTGCTTAGGCTTTTGTCTCTGGATTTTGTATCAGCGATGGCCGTGGTATGTCGAGGAGGCCTCATGGGCAATGGACGAATCTTGCTCTCTGTGGATTTGGCCCGATCCCAATTGTTTTTCGTCAATCTGTTGGATGGAGGACTCCTTTCAGGGTTGTTACATCAGGTGTCCCACCAAAAGAGGAATTCCAAAGCAGAGCCCTGGGGAAGAGTGAAGGGACAACACGAACTATGGTTAAAAATTGGGGCCTAGGGGCATGGCAAGCCCAATATGCTGTCTCTTCATCCAGCCACTGAGAGGCCTTACCTGAGGACTGGGCTAAGGCTGAGGGTCACAATGTGTGTTTGCTACCTATCTGGACCGCGAGCAATGGCGGGGCCTCAAGGGACACACTGGTTTCCACTACACTGAACGTTGGACAACAAGCCAACCACAAGTTTTCCTGCCATCGGGAAGGAGTTCTGATTTCTGCATCATTTTCAAACCCGGGCAGTGATTGGAGATAAGGTCTATGTTCTGAAGCCTGAAAACTGAGGTTGGGAAGGGATAACGACCTAAGGCCATGGGGGGTCTGAAGTTCTCAGTTTGTAGCCAGCTCTCTGGGTGGGTCTAGGAGGTCCAGGCTCAGGCTGTGTCAGAAAGGGCATTATTAACCAGGTCATCCTATATATTTTGGGTATAGCCAAGTGTCGTGCAGGTTGATCTTCATTTGGGGTTTCTAAGTAGCCCCAGAGGGCAATGTATTACTTCTGCAGGGCAGGTAGAGTGCTGCATTGTAGTTCTGGATTGCCAAACTGGAGGGCTTGTGAGCCAGTAATCTGTGGACAGAAGTCTGAGGACACAAGCAAAGCTTAGGTTTCTGGGTGAGGACATGGCAGGCACAATCTACAGACCTGAACCGAGATCTCGTGCATCTGAAGTCAGCGTGAAGATCAGACGATCGCTCAGGTTGGCCCTCATGTCCCTGATGGCCCCTTTATGAAGGGGGGGGGAATCATGTGGCCATGGGGGTTCTCTCACGATGGGAGTTCTGAGAAGCTCCCAACTGCAAAGATTCTTCGGCAGGACAATTGAGACCTGTTGGTTTTCTCCAGGCCAACGATTCCGAGCAGGGTTTTAAGGATGGATGGCGGGGTAGGCCACCTCACATTCCAATTGTCTCCTAGCAACAAGACAAGTTAGATCTGCTGGATCTCGCGGAGCAACCGAATACGCTGAGTTGAAATGGACTCTCCTGTGGATGGGTCCTAATTTGTTTTTGTGTCTATGGAGACCTTGTAATGGGGCAGTGGCACACAGGCCCTGAAGGATTCTCCTAACTGGAGGTTTTGAGACATCTTCAAAGGATAATTTTCCCATGTGGAGAAGAGATTTGTTCTGATTGCTGCCTCATGAAATCCCCATATGCTAATATTGGAAACCCGGCCTCTGAGGAGAGATACCTGTAACCGAAAGCAATGGATCTGATTCAGGCCTAGGGGCCTGTCTGATTCAATCTTCTTCTCTGGGGACATCCATCTACGCTGAGTAGAGGTAGATGCTCAGCTGGTTTCAGATGACCCTTGTTTGTCCTGGGCGGCCTACATTATTGGGATGTCCTTGGGGACTCTGGAGGTTTTTCCTAATTTGTACGATTGTGGACAATGGAATGGGCAGAATTCCCGTGGTATGGACAGGCACAGTCCTGATGTGTGGCTCCAGGGGCCCCAGCCTGAAGGGTCTGTGGGCCAGGAATGTGGGGACAGAAGTCTGAAAACACAAACTCGGCTTAGGTTTGGGAAGTAGGTATGGCAGGCCCGATCTACAGACCGTGAGGAGAACTCTTCGGGATACGACAAAAGAGCGAGTGTGAGGCGCTTGCTCAGACTTTTGTCTCTGGATTTGTTGTGAACGATGGCTGTGGAATCTCGGGGAGGCCTCATGGGCCATGGACGAGACTTCCTCTCTGTGAATTTGGTCCAATCCCAATTGTTTGGGGTCAATCTGAAGGATGGGAGGAGTCCTTTTAGTTTTGTTACCTCAGGTGTCCCACCAAAAGAGGGATTCCAAAGCAGAGCTCTGGGGAGGGATGAATGGACAACCCGAACAATCCAATTGGGGTGAGGTCGAGAACCGAGCAGGTTGATCCTCATTTGGGGTTTATGGAGATCCCCATAGAGCAACGTTTTTCTTCTGGAGGGCCAGCATACGGCTGCATTTTGGTTCCAGAATTCCAAGTCTTGAGGACATGTTTGTCAGGAGTGTGAGGAAGGAAGTCTGAAAACACAAGGTAGCACGAGGTTTGGGCCCACTGTGCAGAGGCTGAATCGAGATCTCCTGCATCTGAGGTCAGGGCGAGTATCAGATGTTGCCTCAAGCTGGAGTTTGTGTCCATGACGGCCCCTTCCTGAAGGGGGTGGGGGCGTCATGAGGCCAGGGAGGTTTCCCTACGCTGGGAGTTGTGAGCTGCTCCAAACTTCAAAGTTTCCTTCTTCAGGACAGTCGAGTACTATTGGATGGTTCCCGGATGCCCCATACAGAAAGACTCGAGAGCAGGGGCCTAAGCATGGATGCCGAGAAACGCCAACTCACCTTCCCATTGCCTGGTCGAGACAAGGCACGCTCAATCTGCGGGCTCTTGGGTGAGCTACCCAGAAGGCTGAGTTTAAATGGACTTTCCTGCGGATGAGTCATAATGTGGGTTGGTGGCCATGGAGACCTTGGAATGTGGCAGTAGCTAAGGGACTCTGCAGGATTCTCCAACCCGAAGGGTTTGACACAACTCCAACAAGGAAGCTTTCCATGCGGAGATGAGACGTGTTCTGTCTGGTGCCTCAGGATAGCCCCATATGCTGGTCTTCGAACCCAGGCCTCTGAGGAGTGATACCTGGACACCAAAGACAGAGTTCATAATAGGGCCTAGGGGCCTGCCTGGTTCAATCTTCTGTCTCTGCGGATATCAGTCTGTGTGTCTGCATGGAGGTAGTAGTTGCTCAGCTGGTGTCATAATGCCCCTGTTTGTCCAGTGCGGCTTGCGGTAGTGGGATGTCCTTGGGGACCTTGAGGTTTCTTCTATTTTGTAGAGTTGTGGCCAATGGAACGGGCAGTTTCTTAGGAGAGAGCAGGCACAGTTCTGTGGTGTGGCTCCAGAGACCCCAGCCTGGAGGCGGTGTGGGCCACGGCTGTGCAGACAGACATCCCAAAACCCAAACTCAGCTCAGGTTTGGGGCCGAGGTTATGGCAGGCCTGATCTACAGTCCGTGAGGGGAGCTCCTCTGGATATGAAAGAAGGGTGAGAGGGAGGCAGTCGCTCAGTCTTTTGTCTCTGGATATTTTGTCCACAATGGCCGTTTAATGTAGGAGTTGCCTCATGGGTCGTAGAAGTCTCCCTCTCTGGTAGTTTGTCCAGCCCCCAAGAGTTTGGGGTCATTCTGTGGGAAGGGAAGAGTCCTGTTTTCTGCTTCATGTGTCCCCTCAGTAGAGGGATTCTGGAGCATAGCAGTGGGTACTGACAACTGGAATACTCGCTCTCTGGTTAAGCCTGGGGGCCTATGGATATGACAAGCCCCATATGCAGGATCTTGGTCCAGCCACTGAGAGGCGTTACTTTAATACGGGACTCACGCTACAGGTCACAATGCATGTCTGTGCCCTAGGCGGCCCTCAAGCACTGGCGTGGCCTTTCCGACAATGCAGGTTTTCCCACATTGAACGTTGGACAACATGCCAACCACAAGGTTTCTGGCCATGGGGAAGGAGGAATTCTAATTTCTGCATCACGTTCACCCCTGGGCAGTGATTGGAGATAAGGTCTAGGTTCTGAAGCCTGAAAACCGAGGTTGGGAAGAGATGACGAACTACAGCCATAGCGGGTCCCTTGTGTCCAGGTTGGAGCCAGCTGTCTAGGTGTCGTTTGGGATGTCTTGTCTCAGGCTGTGCCAGACAGGGCATTCGTATTCAGGGTAGGCCGTATAATTGCTTTACAGTCGAGTGGCATGCATTACATAATCATTTGGGGTTTCTTATTAGCAGCATAGGGCAAAGTTTTTCTTCTGGAGGGAAGGCAGAGTGCTGCATTGTGGCTTCGGAATTCCCAAACTGGAGGGCTTGTGGGCCAGGAGAGTGAGGACGGAAGTCTGAGAACACAAGCTAGGCTTAGGTTTCGGGGAATGGACAAGGCAGGCACACTCTGCAGAGCTGAATTGAGATCTCATGAGTCTGAAGTCAGGTCGAGGATCAGACTTTGGCTCAGGTTGGAGTTTCTGTCCATGTTGGCCCCTTCATGAAGGGGGGGGGCATTATGAGGCCATGGGGGTTTTCCCACTATTAGAGTTGTGAGATGCTCCAAACCGCAAGGATTCCTTCTGTGGGACAATGAAGATTTGTTGGATGGCTCCAGGACGTCTCATAAGGTATTTTTCCAGAACAGGGTTCTAAGTATGGATGCCTGGGCAGACAGCCTCAATTCCAATTGTCTCCTAGCAACAAGAAACGTTTGATCTGCTGGCTTGGGGTAGCATCAGAGGGGGCTGAGTTGGAATGGACTTTCCTGAGGATGGTCTTAAATGAGTTGAAATGGACTTTCCTGAGGATGGTCTTAATGTTGGTTTGAGTCCATTGAGACCTTGGTATGGGGCAGTGGCACCAGGGCCCTGAAGGATTCTCCTAACCAGAGGTGATAACAAAGCTCCAATGAGCAAGTTTTCCATGGGGAGACGAGATTTGTTCTTATTGGTGCCTCAGGAAACCACCATTTGCTGGTATTGGAAATGAGGCCTCTGAGGAGAGATGCCTGGAAACCAAAGCAATGGATCTGATTAGGGCCTAGGGGCCTGTCCGGTTCAATATTCTTCTCTGGGGACATCTTTTGTCTGAGTGGAGGTAGTTGCTCAGCTGGTTTGAGATCACACCTGTTTGTCCTGGGCGGCCTACACTATTGGGATGGCCTCGGTAACTTTGGAGGTTTTTCCTAATTTGCAAGGTTGTGGCCAATGGAATGGGAAGAATTCTCTTGAAAGGGAAGCACAGTCCTGAGGTGTGGCTCCAGGGACCCAAGTGTGGAGCGTGTGTGGTCCAGGGCTATTTGGACAAAAGTCTGAAAACACAAACTCCACTTAGGTTTGGCTCTGTAGGTATGGCCGGCCCGATATATAGGCCGTGAGGAGAACTCTTCGGGATATGAAAAAAGGGCGAAAGTGAGGTGCTTGCTCATGCTTATTTTTTTCTGGATATGTGTCACCGATTGCCATGGAATGTCCGGGTGTCCTCATGGGCCATCGATGAGGCTCCCTTTCTGGGGATTTGACCCAATCCCAAGAGTTTGGGGTCATTCTGCGGGAAGGGAGGAGGCCTTTCTGTTTTTTTTTTTTTTTTTTTTTTTTTTACCTCAGGTGGACCACCAAAAGAGGGATTCCACAGCAGAGTCCTGGGGAGGGGAGACTGGACAACCAGAACTCTGGTTAACATTGGGACCTAAGAACATGGCAAGCCCCATATGTGGGCTCTTGGTCCAGACACTGAGAGGCCTTCCTTGAGCATAGGGCTCACATTGAGTTTCACAATGTGTTTTTGTGCCCAAGGTGCCCTTCAAGTCAGGGCGTGGCCTAATGTACCATGCTGGTTTCTCCTACACTGAACATTGCACAGTATGGCAACCACAAGTTTTCTGGCCATGGGGAAGAAGGAGTTCTAATTTCTGCAACACTTTCACTCCTGGACTGTGATTGGATTTAAGGTCTAGGTTCTGAAGCCTGAAAACTGAGTTTGGGAAGAGATGAAGTCCTAAGGCCATGGTGTGACTGATGTGCTCAGTGTTCGGCCAGCTGTTGAGTGTGGGTTGGGAGGTGCAGGCTCAGGCTGTGGCAGACAGGGAATTAGTGCTCAGGCTACACTGTATCATTGGGGTGCAGTCGAGTTTCGTGCAGGTTGGTACTCATTTGTGGTTACTGGGTAGCCCCAGAGGGCAACGTTTTTCTTCTGGAAGGAAGACACAGTGCCACATAGTGGCTCCAGAATTCCCAAACTGGAAGGCTTGTGGGCCAGGAGTGTGAGGAAAAAATTCTGAGAACACAAGCCAGACTTAGATTTCGGGGTGAGGGGATGGCAGGCACCCTCTTCAGAGATGATTCGAGATCCCGTGTACCTGAAGACAGAGCTAGGATCAGACGTTGGCTCAGGCTGGAGTTTCTGTCCATGACGGCCCCTTCATGAAGGGGAGGGTGTCACGAGGCCATGGAGGTTTTCCCACGATGGGAATTGTGAGATGCTCCAAACCACAATGATTTCTTCTGTGGGACAGTCGAGACCTGTTGGATGGCTCCAGGACATCCCATAAGGAAGTTATCCAGAGCAGGGTTCTAAGGATGGATGCCTGGGCAGCCTGCCTCCCATTCCAGGTGTCTCATAGCGCCAAGGCAAGTTCGATTTGCTGGATCTAGGGGAGAAAACAAGGCGGGTGTGTTGAAATGGGTGAGTTGAGGATGGGTCATAATGTGCATTTGTGTCCATGGAGACGTTGGAATGGGGTGCTTGATCCGGGGCCTTGAGGGATGTTCATAACCGGAGGTTTTGATGGAGCTCTAAAGAGTACGTTTCCTATGTGGAGAAGAGAATTGTTTTGATGAGTGCCTAAGGAATCTCCCATATGCTGGTATTGGAATCCAGGCCTCTGAGGAGAGATGCCTGGAAACAAAAGCAATGGATATGATTAGGGCCTAGGTGCCTGTCCGGTTCAATCTCTTTCCTGGGGATACGTGTCTATGGATCTGAGGGGAGGTAGTTGCTCAGCTTGTGTCAGATCGCCCCTGTTTTTCCTGGGCAGCCTATAATATTGGGATGGCCTCGGGACTTTGGAGTTTCTCCTAATCTATAGGGCTGTGGCCAATGGAATGGGCAGAAATCCCCTGGAGAGGGCAGGCACAGTTCTGAGTTTGGCTCTAGGGGCCCAGCCTTGAGGGTGTGTGGGCCAGGCCTGTGGGGACAGAAGTCTGAAAACACAAATTCCGCTTAGGATTGGGGACATAGGTATGGCACGCCCAATCTACAGACCGTGATAACACTTCGGGATATGAAAAAGGGTGAGTTTGAGGTGCTTGCTCAGGTTTTGTCTCTGGATTTGTGTCAACAATGTGGGTCCAATGCTGGCGTGGCCTCATGGGTTGTGGACGGCTTTCCTTCTCTGAGGATTTCACCCAATCCCAAGAGTTTAGGTACATTCTGTGGGATGGGAGGAGTCCTTTCTGTTTTTTATTTTATTTTATGTACCTCATGTGTGCCAATAAAAGAGGGATTCCAGAGAAGAGTCCTTGGGAGGGACAACTGGATAACCCCAACTCTGTTTAAGTTTGGGGGCCTAGGGGCATGGCAAGACCAATATGTGGGCTCTTGATTCATACACTGAGAGGTCTTCCTTGAGGACAGGGCTCATGCTGAGGGTCACAATGCCTATTTGTGCCCAACAAGGCCCTCAAGCATGGGAAGGGCCTCATGGGCCACGCTGGATTCTCCTACACTGAACGTTGGAGAATATGCCAACCACAAGGTTTCCGGCCATGGCGAAGGAAGAGTTGTGATTTCTGCATCACGTTCACCCCTGGACAGTGATTGGAGTTTAGGTCTAGGTTCTAAAACCCGAAAACCGAGGTTGGGAAGAGATGAAGACCTAAGGACCTGATGGGTACAATGAGCTCAGTGTGTGGCTAGCTGTTGAGCATAGGTCTGGAGCTGTGGGCTCATGCTGTGTCAGACAGGGCATTAGACAGGGTAGACTGTATATTTGGGGTGCAGTCGAGTGGCGTTCAGTTGATCCTCATTCGGGTTTCTAGGTAGCTCCATAAGGCAATGTTTTTCTTCTGGAGGGCAGGCAGAGTGCTGCATTGTGGCCCCAGTATTGCCAAATTGTAGGGCTTTTGGGCCAGGGGTGTGAGGACGGTAATCTGAGAACACAAGCTAGGCTTATTTTTTGGCGTGAGGGCACAGAAGCCACACTCTGCACACCTGAATCAAGATCTCATGCACCTGAAGCCAGGGCGAATATCAGACATTTGCTCAGGTTGGAGTTTCTGTCCATGATGGCCCCTTTATAAAGTGGAGCGTCTCAAGGGGCCATGAAGATTTGGAAATGGCAGAATTCCCCTGGAGAAGGAAGCCACAGTCCTCAGGTGCGGCTCCAGGGGCCCCAGCTTGGATGGTGTGTGGGCCAGGACTGTGGGGACAGAAGTCTGTAAACACAAACTCAGCTTAGGTTTGGGGATGTATGTATGAAGGCTCGATCTACAGACCGTGAGAATTTTCCGGGCTATGAACAAAGGGCGAGTATGTGGCGTTTGTTCAGGCTTTTGTCTCTGGATTTTGTGCCTACGATGGCCGTGGAATGTCGGGGTGTCCTCAAGGGCCATGGACAAGTCTTTCTCTGGTGATTTGGCCTGATCCCAAGTGGTTGGAATCATTCTGTGGATGGGAAGAGTCCTTTCTGTATTTTATTTTTTTTACCTCAGGTGTCCCACCAAAGAGGGATTCCAGAGCAGTGTCCTGAGTAGGGGTGACTAGACATCTCTAACTCTGGTTGAGATTGGGAGACTAGGGGCTTGGCAAGCCCCATATGTGGGCTGTTGTTCCAGTCACTAAGAGGCTTTACATGAGGATAGGGCTCACGCTGAGGGTCACAAGGTGTGTTTGTGCAAATTGTAGCCCTCAGGGATAGGTGGGGCCTCATAGTCCATGCTGCTTTCTCCTACAATGAACGTTGGACAACATGCCAACCACAAGGTTTCTTGCCATGGCGAAGGAGAAGTTCTGATTCTTGTATCACGTTCACCCCTGAGCAGTGAGTGGAGATAAGGTCTAGGTTCTGAAGGTGAAAACTGAGGTTGGGTAGAGATGATGGCCGAAAGCCATTGTGGGTTTGATATGCTCAGTGTACGGCCAGCTGTCTGGGTGTTGGACTGGAGGTCTGCCTTCAGGCTGTGTAACACAGGGCTTTAGTGCACAGGCTAGATTGTATAATTGGGGTATGGTCGAGTGACATGCAGGTTGTTACTCATTTGGCGTTTCTGGTTAGCCCTATAGGGCAACATTTTTCTTCTGGAGGGCAGGCAGAGTGCTGCATTGTGTCTCCAGAATTGCCAAACTGGAGGGGTGTGGCCAGGATTGTGAAGACGGAAGTCTGAGAACACAAGTTAGGCTTCGGTTTCAGGGCGAGGGCACAGCAGGCACACTCTCAAGTGCTGAATCGAGATCTCGTGCTTCTGAATTCAGGGCGCGGATCAGACTTTGGCTTAGGATGGAGTTTCTGTCCATAATGGCCCATTTATGAAGGTGTGGGGCATCATGAGGAAATGGACGTTTTCTCACAGTGGGATTGTGTGATGCTTCAAACCACAAGGATTCATTCTGCGAGACAGTCAAGACAGGTTGGTTGGATTCAAGACGTCCCTTAAAGAAATTCTCCAGAGCAGGGTTCTAAGGATGGATGCCTGGGCAGCCCACCTCGCATTCCAACTGTCTCCTAGTGACAAGGCAGGTTTGATCTGCTGGCTCTGGGTGAGCAGCCGAGGGGGCTGATTTGAAATGGACTCTCCTGAGGATGGATCATAATGTAAGTTTGTGTCCTTGGAGACCTTGGAATTGGGCCATGATGCCAGCGCCCTGAAGGATCCTCCTAACCTGAGGTATTGACACAGGTCCAAAGAGCAAGTTTCTCATGTGGAGATGAGATCTGTTCTGATTGTTTCCTTAGGAAACCCCCATATTCTGATATTGGAAACCAGGCCTCTGAGGAGAGATACATAGAAACCAAAGCAATGGATCAGAAGTTGGCTCAGGTTGGAGTTTCTGTCCATGATGGCCCCTTTATAAAGGGGAGCATCTCATGAGGCCATGTAGGTGTTCCCACGATAGGAGTTGTGAGATGCTCCAATCTGCAAGGATTCCTTCTGCAGGACAGTCAAGACCTGTTGGAAGGCTCCCAGGACATCCCATATGGAACGGCGCCAGAGCAGGATTCCAACGATGGATGCCTAGAGAGTCTGCTTTGCATTCAAGTTGTCTCCTAGCGACAAGGCAGGTTTGATATACTGGCTCTGGGGGAGTAATCAACGGGGCTGAGTTGAAATGTACTCTCCTGCCGAATGGTCATAATGCAGGTTTGTGTTCATGGAGACCTGGGAATAGGGCGGTGGCTCCGGTTACCTGAAGCTTTCTCCTAACTGGAGGTTTTGACAGAGCTCCAAAGGATAAGTTTCCCATGTGGAGACAAGATTTGTTCTGATTGGTATCTCTGGAATCCCCCATATGCTGGTATTGGAAAACAGGCCTCTGAGGAGAGATGCTTAGAAACAAAAGCAATGGAACCAATTACGTTCTAGGGGCCTGTCCAGTTTAATACCTTTCTCTTGGGATATCTGTCTACGGGTGAGTTGAGGTCGTTGCTCAGCTTGAGAGAGATCACCCCTCTTTGTACTGGGCGGCCTACACTATTGGAATGGCCTCTGGGACTTTGGAGGTTTCTCCTAATCTGTAGGGTTGTGTCCAATGGAATGGGAAGAATTTCCTTGGAGAGGGCAGGCCCAGTCCTGAGTTGTGGCTCCAGGGGCCTCAGCCTGGAGGGTGTGTGGGACAGGGATGTCAGGATAGAAGTCTGAAAACACGGTTTGGGGACGTAGGTATGGCAGGCCCGATCTACAGACTATGAGGAGAATTTTTTGGGCTATGACCTAAGGGTGAGGCTTATGTCTCTGGATTTTGTGTCAATAGTGGCCGTGGAATGTCGGGCTGGCCTCATGGGCCATGGAGGAGTCTTTCTCTCTGGGGATGGCCTGATCCCAAGTGATTGGGGTCATTCTGTGGGTGGGAGGAATCCTTTCTGTGTTTACTTACCTCAAATGTCCCACCAAAGAGGGATTCCAGAGCAGAGCCCTGAGTAGGGGTGACTAGATGTCTCTACCTCTGGTTAAGATTGGGTGACTTGAGGCATGGCAGGCCCCATATGCGGGCTCATGGTCCAGCCACTGAGAGGCTTTACTTGAGGACAGGGCTCAAACTGAGGGTCCCAATGTGTGTTTGTGCCCACCGCATCTCTTAAGAAAGGGCAGGGCCTCAGGGACCCTACACTACCCTCAGGGGCCCTACTACTACTCCTGTAGGCCCTACAGGGGTCCTACACTGAACTTTGGATAAGATGCCAACCACAAGATTCTGGCGAGAGGGAAGGAGGAGTTATGATTTCTGCATCACGTTCACCCATGGGAAATGAGTAGAGATAAGGTCTAGGTTTCTGTCGCCTGAAAACCAGGTTGGAAAGAGATGGCAACCTACGGCCAAGGCGGTTCAGATGTTCTCAGTGTACGGCAAGCTGTCTGGGTGTCGGTTGGGAATTCAGGCCTCAGGTTGTGTCAGACAGGGCATTAGTGCACAGGCTAGACTATATAATTGGTGTACAGTTGAGTGGCATGCAGGTTTATCCTCATTTGAGGTTTCTGGGTAGACCGATAGGGCAACGTTTTTCTTCTAGAGGGCAGGCAGAGTGCAGCACTGTGTCATCGGAAATCCCAAAATGGAGGGCGTGTGGTCCAGGAGAGTGAGGACGGAAGTCTGAGAACTTTAGCTATGCTTAGATTTGCGGTGAGGGCACAGCAGGTACACTCTGAAGAGCTTAAACAAGATCTCGTGCATCTGAAGTCAAGGCGAAGATCAGCTGTTGGGTCAGGGTGGAGTTTCTTTCCATGATCCGCCTTCATGAAGATTGGGGGCATCATGTGACCTTGGAAGCTTTCCATGATATGAGTTGTGAGGTGATCCATGCACAAGTACTCCTGTGGGACAGTCGAGACCTTTTCGATGGCTCAAGGATGTCCCATAAGGAACGACGCAAGAGCAGGGTTCTAAGGGTTATAAGGATCTCTAAGGAGAGATGCCTGGAAACCAAAGCAATGGATCCGATAGGTGCCTATGGGCCTGTTCGTTCCTTTTTACCTCTGGGGACATCAGTCTACGGGTCTGAGTGCCGGTAGGTGCTCAGATGGGCCCAGATTGCCCCTGTTTGTCCTGGAAAGCCTCAAATATTGGGATGGCCTCAGGGACTTTGGAGGTTTATCCTATTAGTAGGGTTGTGGCCATTGTAATGGGCACATACAATTCCTTTGGAGAGGCAAGCACAGTCTTCATGTTTGGCACCAGGGGCCTGAGCCTGTAGGGTGTGTAGGCCAGGGCTGTTTGGACAGTTGTCTGAAAACAGTTTATTTCTTTTGTTTTGTTTTTCAACCTCAGTTGTCACCAAATGAGGGATTCCTGAGTAGAGCCCTGGGGAGGGGCGACTGGACAACCAGAAATCTGGTTAAAAATTGGGGCTAGGGACATGTCAAGCCCATTATGACATGTAATGGTCCAGCCACTGAGAGGATGTACTAGAGGACAGGACTCACTCTGAGGGTCACAATGCGTGTTTATGCCCTCGTCGCACTCAAGAATGGGCGGGGCCTCAGGGTGAATGCTGGTTTCTCCTACACTGAACGTTGGACAACATGCCAACCACAAGGTTTCTTGCCATGGGTAAGAAAGAGTTCTGATTTCTGCATCACAGTCACCCCTGGGCATTGATTGGAGATAAGGTCTAGGTTCTGAAGCCTGAAAACTGAGGTAGGCAAGAGATGATGACCTAAGGCCATGGCGGGTCTGATGTGCTCAGTGTGCGGTCAGCTGTCTGAGTGTTGGTCACGAGGTCCGGGCTCCGATTGTCAGACAGTGCATTAGTGCCCAGGTTAGACTATATATTTTGGGTGCATTCGAGTGCCGTGTAGGTTTAGTCTCATTTAATGTGCCCGGACAGCTCTTTAGGCAATATATTTTTTCTAGAGGGCAGGCAGAGTGCTGCAATGATGGTCCGGAATTGCCAAACTTGTGGGCTTCGGGGCCAGGAGTGTGAGGATGGAAGTCTGAGAACACAAGCTAGACTTGGGATTCAGGGCGAGGGCACAGCATGTACCTCCTGAAGATGTGAAGCAATATCTCATGCATCTGAAGTCAGAGCGAGGATCAGAGGTTGGCTCACCTTGGATTTTCTGTTCATGACGGCCCCTTCATGAAGGGAGCGGATTCTCGAGGCCTTGGAGGTTTTCCCACATTGGGAGTGGTGGGATGCCCCCTCCAAGGATTCCTTCTGTGGGACAATTGAGACCTGTTGGACAGCTCCAGGACATCCCATATGGATGAGTCCAGACCAACGTTCGAGGATGGATGCCTGGGAAGCCCGACTCGCATTCCAATTGTCTCCTAGCGACAAGACAGTTTAGATCTGATGGCTCTGCGGGAGCAACCGGGGTGGCTGAGTTGAAATGGACTTTCCTGAGGATGGGTCTAATGTGTGTTTGTGTCCATGAGGGCCTTTAAATGGGGCGGTGGCACCGGGACCCTGAAGTATTATCCTCAGCTTTTGACATAGCTCCCATGCACAAGTTTCCTTGTGGAGACGAGGTTTGTTCTGATGGGTGCCCCAGGAAAACCCAAATGCTGGTATTGGAATCCAGGGTTTTGAGGAGACATGCCTGTAAACCAAAGCAATGGATCCGATTTTGGCCTAGGGTCATGTCTGGTTCAATCTTCTTCTCTGGGGACATCCATCTAGGGTATGAGTGGAGGTAGATGCTCAGCTGGTGACAGACTGACCTTTTTTGTCCCGGGCAACATATACTATTGGGATGGCCTCAGGGACTTTGGAGGGTTCTCCTAAGTTGTACGATTTTGGACAATGGAATGGGCAGAATTCCCATGGATTGGGTAGGCACAGTCCTAATGTGTGGCTCCAGGGTCCCCAGCCTGGAGGGTATGTGGCCCAGGACTTTGAGGACAGAAGTCTGAAAACACAAACTCAGCTTATGTTTGGGGACATAGGTATGGCAGGCCCGATCTACAAACCATGAGAAGACATCTTCAGGATATGAAGATAGTGCGAATCTTCAGGATATGATGATAGTGCGAGTCTGAGGCACTTGCTTAGGCTTTTGTCTCTGGATTTTGAATCAGCGATGGCCGTGGAATGTCGAGGAGGCCTCATGGGCCATGGACGAATCTTGCTCTCTGTGGATTTGGCCCAATCCCAATTGTTTTTCGTCAATCTGTTGGATGGAGTACTCCTTTCAGGGTTGTTACCTCAGGTGTCCCACCAAAAGAGGAGTTCCAAAGCAGAGCCCTGGGGAAGAGTGAAGGGACAACCCGAACTATTGTTAAAAATTGGGGCCTATGGGCATGGCAAGCCCAATATGCTGTCTCTTCATCCAGCCACTGAGAGGCCTTACCTGAGGACTGGGTTAAGGCTTAGGGTCACAATGTGTGTTTGCCACCTATGTGACCCGCGAGCAATGGCGGGGCCTCATTGGACAAACTGGTATCCACTACACTGAATATTATACAACAAGCCTACCACAAGGTTTCTTGCCATCGGGAAAGAGTTCTGATTTCTGCATCATTTTCAAACATGGACAGTGATTGGAGATAAGGTCTAGGTTCTAAATCCTGAAAACCGAGGCTAGGAAGATATAACGACCTAAGGCAATGGCTGGTCCGATGTGCTCAGTGAGCGGCCAGCTGTATGGGTGGGGCCAGGAGGTCCAGGCTCAGCCTCTGTCAGAAAGGGCATTATTGCCCAGGTCAGCCTATATATTTTGGGTACAGCCAAGTGATGTGCAGGTTGATCTTCATTGGGGGTTTCTGGGTAGCCCCAGAAGGCAATGTTTTTCTTCTGGAGGGCAGGCAGAGTGCTGCATTATAATTCTGGATTGCCAAACTGGAGGGCTTGTGGGCCATTAGTCTGAGGATGGAAGTCTGAGGACATAAGCTAGGCTTAGGTTTCTGGGTGAGGATATGGCAGGCACAATCTACAGATCTGAACCGAGATCTCGTGCATCTGAAGTCAGGGTGAGGATCAGACGATTGCTCAGTTTGGACCTTATGTCCCTGAGGGCCACTTCATGAAGGGGGCGGGGAATACGAGGCCATGGGTGTTTTCTCATGATGGGAGTTGTGAGAAGCTCCCAACTACAAAGATTCTTCTGCAGGACAATTGAGACCTTTTGGTTGGCTCCAGGCTAACGATTCCGAGCGGGTTCTATGGATTGATGGCTGGGTAGCCCACTTCGCATTCCAATTGTCTCCTAGCAACAAGACAAGTTAGATCTGCTGGATCTCGCGGAGCAACCGAATACGCTGAGTTGAAATTGACTCTCCTGTGGATGGGTCCTAATGTGTTTTTGTGTCTATGTATACCTTGGAATGACGCGGTAACTGGGGCCATGAAGGGTTCTCCTAAACAGAGGCTTTGACATCGCTCCCCCTTGCAAGTTTCCCATGTGTAGATGAGATTTGTTCTGATGGGTGAGTCAAGAAACAGCCATATGCTGGTATTGAAATCCAGGCATCTGAGGAGAGATGCCTGGAAACCAAAGCAATGGATCCGATTAGGGCCTAGGGGCCTGTTCGTTCCTTTTTACCTCTGGGGATATCAGTATACAAGTCTGAGTGCAGGTAGGTTCACAGATGGGCTCAGATTGCTCCTGTTTTTCCTGGGAAGCCACCACTATTGGGATGGCCTCAGGGAATTTGGAGGTTTATCCTATTAGTAGCGTTGTGGCCATTGGAATGGGCACACAGAATTCCCTTGGAGAGAGCATATACAGTCCTCAACTTGGCTCCAGGGGCCTAAGCCTGTAGGGTGTGTAGGCCAGGGCTGTTTGGACAGTTGTCTGAAAACAGAAACTCGGCTTATGTTTCGGGTCATAGGTATGGCAGGACTGATCTACAGACCAAGAGGAGAACTCTTCGGGATATGAAAAAAGGGCGAGTGTGAGGCTCTTGTTCAAGTTTTTTTTTCTGGATATCGTGTTACACATGGTCGTGAAATTTGGGGGTGACTTCATGGGAAATGGACGAGTCCGTTGTTCTGTTGTTGTTGATTTATTTTGTTTTGTTTTTCAACCTCAGGTGTCCCACCAAATGAGGGATTCCAGAGTAGAGCCCTGGGGAGGGGCGACTGGACAACCAGAAATCTGGTTAAAAATTGGGGCCTAGGGACATGTCAAGCCCATTATGACATCTAATGGTCCAGCCACTGAGAGGACGTACTAGAGGACAGGACTCACGCTGAGGGTCACAATGCGTGTATATGTCCTCGTCGAACTCAAGGATGGGCGGGGCCTCAGGGTGAATGCTGGTTTCTCCTACACTGAACGATGGACAACATGCCAACCACAAGGTTTCTTGCCATGGGTAAGTAAGAGTTCTGATTTCTGCATCACAGTCACCCCTGGGCAGTGATTGGAGATAAGGTCTAGGTTCTGAAGCCGGAAACTGAGGTAGGGAAGAGATGATGACCTAAGGCCATGGCGGGTCTGATGTGCTCACTGTGCTGTCAGCTGTCTGGGGGTTGGTCACGAGGTCCGGGCTCAAGTTGTCAGACAGTGCATTAGTGCCCAGGTTAGACTATATATTTTGGGTGCCTTTGAGTGCCGTGTAGGTTCGTATCGGAAGAACTCTTCAGGATATAAAGAATGAGCGAGTCTACGGCGCGTGCTCAGGCTTTTGTCCCTGGATTGTGTATCAGGGATGACTGTGGAATGTTGGGGAGGCGTCATCGGCCATCGACGAATCTTGCTCTCTGTGGATTTGGCCCGATCCCAAATGTTTTTAGCCAATCTTTGCGATGGGAGGACTCCTTTCAGGTTTGTTACCTCAGGTGTCCCACCAAAAGAGGAATTCCAAAGCAGAGCCCTGGGGAAGAGTGAAGGGACATGCCGAACAATTGTTAAAAATTGGGGCTTAGGGGCATGGCAAGCCCAATATGCTGTCTCTCCATCCAGCCACTGAGAGGCCTTACCTGAGGACTGGGCTCAGGCTGAGTGTCACAATGTGTGTTTGTGACCAATGTGGCCCGCAAGCATGGGCGAGGCCTCATGGGCCACACTAGTTTCAGGTACACTGAACCTTGGATAACATGCCAACCACAAGGTTTCTTGCCACGGGGAAAGAGTTCTGATTCCTGCATCATTTTCAAACCCGGGCGGTGATTGGAGATAAGGTCTAGGTTCTGAAGCCTGAAACCGTGGTTGAGAAGAGATGACGACCTAAGGCCATGACGGGTCCAATGTGCTCAGTGTGCGGCCAGCTGTCTGGGTGGGGCCTGGAGTTCCAGGCTCAGGCTGTGTCAGAAAGGGCATTAGTGCCCAGGTCAGCCTATGTATTTAGGGTACAGCCAAATGGCATGCAGGTTGATCCTCATTTGTGGTTTCTGGGTAGCCCTAGAGGGCAATGTTTTTCTTCTTGAGGGCAGGCAGAATGCTGCATTGTAGTTCTGGTTTGCCAAACTGGAGGGCTTATGGGCCAGTAGTCTGAGGACGGAAGTCTGAGAACCCAAGCTAGGCCTAGGTTTCTGGGTGAGGATATGGCAGGCACAATCTACAGACCTGAATCGAGATCTCTTGCATCTGAAGTGAGGGCGAGGATCAGACGATCTCTCAGGTTGGACATTCTGTCCCTGATGGCCCCTTTTTGAAGGGGGGAGTGGATCACGAGGCCATGGAGCTTTTCCCACGATGGGAGTTGTGAGAAGCTCCCAACTGCAAAGATTCTTCTGCAACAATTGAGACCTGTTGGTTGGCTCCAGGACAATGATTACGAGAAGGGTTATAAGGATGGATAGCTGGGTAGACCACCTCACTTTCCAATTGTCTCCAAGCAACAAGACAGGATAGATCTGCTGGATCTGGGGGAGCAACCAAGGAGGCTCAGTTGAAATGGACTCTCCCGTGGATGTGTGCTAATATGATTTTGTGTCTATGGAGACCTTGGAATGAAGCGGTGGCACTGGGGCCCTGAAGGGTTCTCCTAAAAAGAGGCTTTCACACAGCTCCATCGTGCAAGGTTCCTATGTGTAGATGAGATTTGTTCTGATGGGTGAGTCAAGGAACAGCCATATGCTGTTATTGAAATCCAGGCCTCTGAGGAGAGATGCCTGGAAACCAAAGCAATGGATCCGATAGGTGCCTAGGGGCCTGTTCATTCCTTTTTACATCTGGGGACATCAGTCTACGGGTCTGAGTGCCGGTAGGTACTCAGATGGGCCCAGATTGCCCCTGTTTGTCCTGGGAAGCCACAAATATTGGGATGGCCTCAGGGACTTTGGAGGTTTATCCTCTTAGTAGGGTTGTGGCCATTGGAATGGAGACATACAATTCCCTTGGAGAGGGCAAGCACAGTCGTCAGGTTTGGCTCCAGGGGTCTGAGCCTGTAGGGTGTGTATGCCAGGGCTGTTTGGACAGTTGTCTGAAAACACAAACTTGGCTTATGTTTCGGGTCATAGGTATGGAAGGACTGATCTACAGAACATGAGGAGAATTCTTTGGGATATGAAAAAAGGGCGAGTGTGAGGCTCTTGCTCAGTTTTTGTCTCTGGATATCCTCTCACTCATAGTCGTGAAATTTCCGGGTGACTGCATGGGAAATGGACGAGTCTTACTCTCTGGGGGTTTGGCCACGTCCAAAGAGTTTGGGGTATTCTGTGTTATGGAAGAAGTCCGTTGTTCTGTTGTTGTTGATTTGTTTTGTTTTGTTTTTCAACCTCATGTGTCCCACCAAATGGGGGATTCCAGAGTAGAACCCTGGGGAGGGGAGACTGGACCACTAGAAATCTGGTTAAAAATTGGGGCCTAGGGACATGTTAAGCCCATTATGACATCTAATGGTCCAGCCACTGTGAGGACGTACTAGAGGACAGGACTCACGCTGAGGGTCACAATGCGTGTTTATGCCCTCGTCCCTCTCAAGAATGGGAGGGGCCTCAGGGTGAATGCTAGTTTCTCCTACACTGAACGTTGGATACATGCCAACCATAAGGTTTCTTGCCATGGGTAAGGAAGAGTTCTGATTTCTGCAAAACAGTCACCCCTGGGCAGTGATTGGAGATAAGGTCTAGGTTCTGAAGCCTGAAAACTGAGGTAGGGAAGAGATGATGACCTAAGGCCATGGCGGGTCTGTTGTGCTCAGTGTGCGGTCAGCTGTCTGGGTGTTGGTTCACGAGGACCGGGCTCAGGTTGTCCGACAGTGCATTAGTGCCCAGGTTAGACTATATATTTTGGTTGCCTTCGAGTGCCGTGTAGGTTCTTATCTGAAGAACTCTTCAAGATATGAAGAATGAGCGAGTCTGAGGCGCGTGCTCAGGCTTTTGTCTCTGGATTTTGTATCAGCGATGGCCGTGGAATGTTGGGGAGGCCTCATGGGCCATGGACGAATCTTGCTCTCTGTGGATTTGTCCCAATCCCAATTGTTTTTCGTCAATCTGTGGGATGGGAGGACTCCTTTCAGGTTTGTTACCTCAGGTGTCCCACCAAAAGAGGAATTCCAAAGCAGAGCCCTGGGGAAGAGTGAAGGGACAACCCGAACTACGGTGTAAAATTGGGGCCAAGGGGCATGGCCAGCCCAATATGCTGTCTCTCCATCTAGCCACTGAGAGGCCTTACCTGAGGTTGGGCTCAGGCTGAGGGTCACAATGTGTGTTTGTGACCAATGTGGACCGCAAGCATGGACGAGGCCTCATGGGCCACACTGGTATCAACTACACTGAACCTTGGACAACATGTCAACCACAAGGTTTCTTGCCATGGGGAAAGAGTTCTGATTTCTGAATCATTTTCAAACCCGTGCTGTGATTGGAGATAAGGTCTAGGTTCTGAAGCCTGAAAACCGAAGTAGAGAAGGATGACGACTTAAGGCCATGGCGGGTCCAATGTGCTCAGTGTGCGGCCAGCTGTCTTGTTGGGGCCTGGAGGTCCAGGCTCAGGGTGTGCCAGAAAGGGCTTTAGTGCCCAGGTCAGCCTATATATTTGAGGTACAGCAGAATGGCGTGCAGGATGATCCTCATTTAGGTTTTCTGGGTAGCCCCAGAGGGCAATGTTTTTCTTCTGGAGGGCAGGCAGAGTGCTGTATTGTAGTTCTGGATTGCCAATCTGGAGGGTTTGTGGTTCAGTAGTCTGAGGACGGAAGTCTGAAAACCCAAGCTAGGCCTAGGTTTCTGGGTGAGGATATGGCAGGCACAATCTACAGACCTGAATCGAGATCTCGTGCATCTGAAGTCAGGGCGAGGATCAGACGATCTCTCAGGTTGGACATTCTGTCCCTGATGGCCCCTTTTTGAAGGGGGGAGTGGATCACGAGGCCATGGGGCTTTTCCCACGATGGGAGTTGTGAGAAGCTCTCAACTGCAAAGATTCTTGTGCAACAATTGAGACCTGTTGGTTGGCTCCAGGACAACGATTCCGAGCAGGGTTCTAAGGATGGATGGCTGGGTAGACCACCTCACTTTCCAATTGTCTCCAAGCAACAAGACAGGTTAGAACTGCTGGATCTGGGGGAGCAACCAAGGAGGCTGAGTTGATATGGACTCTCCCGTGGATGTGTGCTAATATGATTTTGTGCCCAGGTTAGACTATATATTTTGGGTGCATTCGAGTCCCGTGTAGGTTCTTATCTGAAGAACTCTTCAGGATATGAAGAATAAGCGCGTCAGAGGTGCGTGATCAAGCTTTTGTCTCTGGATTTTGTAACAGCGATGGCCGTGAAATGTTGGGGAGGCCTCATGGGCCATGGACGAATCTTGCTCTCTGTGGAATTGGACCAATTCCAATTGTTTTTCATCAATCTGTTGGATGGAGGACAACTTCCAGGATTTTTACCTCAGGTTCCCACCAAAAGCGGATTCCAAAGCAGAGGCCTGGGGAAGAGTGAAGGGACAAACCGAACTATGCTTAAAAATTGGGGCCTAGGGGCATGGCAAGCCCAATATGCTTTCTCTTCATCCAGCCACTGAGAGGCCTTACCTGAGGACTGGGCTAAGGCTCACGGTCACAATGTGAGTTTGCCACCTATGTGGCCCGCGAGCAATGGCGGGGCCTCATCGGACAAACAGGTTTCCACTACACTGAACGTTGGACAACAAGCCAACTACAATGTTCTTGCCATTGGGCAGGAGTTCTGATTTCTGCATCATTTTCAACCTGGGCAGTGATTGGAGATAAGGTCTAGGATCTGAATCCTGAAAACCTAGGTTGGGAAGAGATAACGACCTAAGGCAATGGCTGGTCCGATGTGCTCAGTGAGCGGCAAGCTGTCTGGGTGGGGCCAGGAGGTCCAGGCTCAGCCTCTGTCAGAAAAGGCATTATTGCCCAGGTCAGCCTATATATTTTGGTACAGCCAAGTGGAGTGCAGATTGATCTTCATTTGGGGTTTCTGGGTAGCCCCAGAAGGCAATGTTTTTCTTCTGGAGGGCAGGCAGAGTGCTGCATTATAATTCTGGATTGCCAAACTGGAGGGCTTGTGGGCCATTAGTCTGAGGATGGAAGTCTGAAGACACAAGCTAGGCTTAGGTTTCTGGTGAGGACATGGCAGGCACAATCTACAGACCTGAACCGATATCTCGTGCATCTGAAGTCAGGGTGAGGATCAGATGATCACTCAGTTTGGAACTTATGTCCCTGAGGGCCCCTTCATGAAGGGGGGTAGATCACGAGGCCATGGGGGTTTTCTCATGATGGGAGTTGTGAGAAGCTCCCAACTTCAAAGATTCTTCTGCAGGACATTGAGACATGTTGGTTGGCTCCAGGCCAACGATTCCGAGCAGGGTTCTAAGGATGGATGGCGGGGTAGCCCACCTGGCATTCCAATTGTCTCCTAGCAACAAGACAAGTTAGATGCTGGATCTTGCGGAGAAACCGAATACGCTGAGTTGAAATGGACTCTTGTGGATGGGTCCAAATGTGTTTTTGTTTCTATGGATACCTTGGAATGACGCGGTGGCACTGGGGCCATGAAGGGTTCTACTAAACAGAGGCTTTCACACAGCTCCATCGTGCAAGTTTCCCATGTGTAGATGAGATTTGTTCTGATGGGTGAGTCAAGAAACAGCCATATGCTGGTATTGAAATCCAGGCTTCTGAGGAGAGATGCCTGGAAACCAAAGCAATGGATCCGATAGGTGCCTAGGGGCCTGTTCGTTCCTTTTTACCTCTGGGGTCATCAGACTCCGGGTCTGAGTGCCGGTAGGTGCTCAGATGGGCCCAGATTGCCCCTGTTTGTCCCGGGATGCCACAAATATTTGGATGGCCGCAGGGACTTTGGAGGTTTATCCTATTAGTAGGGTTGTGGCCATTGGAATGGGCACATACAATTCCCTTGGAGAGGGCAAGCACAGTCGTCAGGTTTGGCTCCAGGGGCCTGAGCCTGTAGGGTGTGTAGGCCAGGGCTGTTTGAACAGTTGTCTGAAAACACAAACTTGGCTTATGTTTCGGGTCATAGGTATGGCAGGACTGATCTACAGACCATGAGAAGAACTCTTCGGGATATGAAAAAAGGGCGAGTGTGAGGCTCTTGCTCACATTTTTGTCTCTGGATATCGTGTCACTCCTGGTCGTGAAATTTCCGGGTGACTTCATGGGAAATGGACGAGTCTTACTCTCTGGGCGTTTGGCCCCGTCCAAAGAGTTTGGGGTCATTCTGTGGGATGGAAGAAGTCCGTTGTTCTGTTGTTGTTGGTTTGTTTTGTGTTGTTTTTCATCCTCAGGTGTCCCACCATATGAGGGATTCCAGAGTAGAGCCCTGGGGAGGGGCGACTGGACAATCAGAAATCTGGTTAAATTTGGGGCCTAGGGACATGTCAAGCCCATTATGACATCTAATGGTCCAGCCACTGAGAGGACGTACTAGAGGACAGGACTCACGCTGAGGGTCACAATGCGTGTTTATGCCCTCATCGCACTCGGGAATGGGCCGGGCCTCAGAGTGAATGCTGGTTTCTCCTACACTGAACGTTGGACAACATGCCAACCGCACGTTTTCTTGC
The DNA here is from genome assembly GCF_030435805.1 of Mustela lutreola. NCBI lineage: Eukaryota > Metazoa > Chordata > Mammalia > Carnivora > Mustelidae > Mustela > Mustela lutreola. The sequence continues at coordinate 90,557,002 of NC_081302.1, read as the reverse complement.
CATGGGTAAGGAAGAGTTCTGATTTCTGCATCACAGTCACCCCTGGGCAGTGATTGGAGATAAGGTTCTAGGTTCTGAAGCCTGAAAACTGAGGTAGGGAAGAGATGATGACCTAAGGCCATGGCAGGTCTGATGAGCTCAGTGTGCGTTCAGCTGTCTGGGTGTTGGCCACGAGGTCCGGGCTCAGGTTGTCAGACAGTGCATTAGTGCCCAGGTTAGACTATATATTTTGGGTTCATTCGAGTGCAGTGTAGGTACTTATCTGAAGAACTCTTCAGTATATGAAGAATGAGCGAGTCTGAGGCGCGTGCTCAGGCTTTTGTATCTGGATTGTGTATCAGGGATGGCCGTGGAATGTTGGGGAGGCCTCATGGGCCATGGACGAATCTTGCTCTCTGTGATTTGGCCCGATCCCAATTACTTTTCGTCAATCTGTGGGATGGGAGGACTCCTTTCAGGTTTGTTATGTCAGGTGTCCCACCAAAAGAGGAATTCCAAAGCAGAGCCCTGGGGAAGAGTGAAGGGACAACCCGAACTATGGTTAAAAATTGGTGCCTAGGGGCATGGCAAGCCAAATATGCTGTCTCTCCGTCGAGCCACTGAGAGGCTTTACCTGAGGACTGGGCTCAGGCTGAGGGTCACAATGTGTGTTTGTGACCAATATGGCCCGCAAGCATGGGCGGGGCCTCATGGGCCACACTGGTTTCAATGACACTGAACCTTGGACTACATACCAACCACAAGGTTTCATTCCATGGGGAAAGAGTTCTGATTTCTGCATCATTTTCAAACCCGGGCCGTGATTGGAGATAAGGTCTAGGATCTGAAGCCTGAAAATCGAGGTTGAGAAGACTTGACGACCTAAGGCCATGGCGGGTCCGATGTGCTCAGTGTGCGGCCAGCTGTCTGGGTGGGGACGGGAGGAACAGGCTCAGGCTGTGTCAGAAAGGGCATTAGTGCCCAGGTCAGCCTATATATTTGGGGTACAGCCGAATGGCGTGCAGGTTGATCCTCATTTGGGGTTTCTGGGAAGCCCGAGAGGGCAAAGTTTTTCTTCTGGAAGGCAGGCAGAGTGCTGCATTGTAGTTCTGGATTGCCAAACTGGAGGGCTTGTGGGCCAGTAGTCTGAGGACGGAAGTCTGAGAACCCAAGCTAGGCCTAGGTTTCTGGGTGAGGATATGGCAGGCACAATCTACAGACCTGAATCGAGATCTCGTGCATCTGAAGTCAGGGCGATGTTCAGACGATCGCTCAGGTTGGACATTCTGTCCCTGATGGCCTCTTCTTGAAGGGGGGGGTGGGTCACGAGGCCATGGGGGTTTTCTCACGATGGGAGTTGTGAGAAGCTCCCAACTGCAAAGATTCTTCTGCAGGACAATTGAAACCTGTTGGTTGGCACCAGGAAAACGATTCCGAGCAGGGTTCAAAGGATGGATGGCTAGGTAGCCCATCTCGCGTTCCAATTGTCTCCAAGCAACAAGATAGGTTAGATCTGCTGGATCTGGGGGAGCAACCGAGGACGCTGAGTTGAAATGGACTCTCCCGTTGATGTGTCCTAATATGATTTTGTGTCTCTGGAGACCTTGTAATGAGCGGTGTTACTGGGTACCTGAAGGGTTCTCCTAACGAGAGGCTTTCACACAGCTCCATCGTGCAAGTTTCCCATGTGTAGATGAGATTTGTTCTGATGGGTGAGTCAAGAAACAGGCATATGCCTTTATTGAAATCCAGGCCTCTGATGAGAGATGCCTGAAAACCAAAGCAATGGTTCCGATAGGTGCCTAGGGGCCTGTTCGTTCCTTTTTACCTCTGGGGACATCAGTCTACGGGTCTGAGTGCCGGTAGGTGCTCACATGGGCCCAGATATTGGGCTTGCCATGCCCCTAGGCCATGCCCCTAGAACGTGTCTTGTTGCTTGGAGACAATTGGAATGCGAGGTGGGCTACCCAGCCATCCATCCTTAGAACCCTGCTCGGAATCGTTGTACTGAGGCCAAACAGCAGATCTCAATTGTCCTGCAGAAGAATCTTTGCAGTTGGGAGCTTCTCAGAACTCTCATCGTGGGAAAACCCCCATGGCCTCGTGATCCACCCCCCCTTCAAGAAGCGGTCCTCAGGGACTGAATGTCCAACTTGAGTGATCGTCTGATCATCGCCCTGTCTTCAGATGAACGAGATCTCGATTCAAGTCTGTAGATTGTGCCTGCCATATCCTCACCCAGAAACCTAGGCCTAGCTTGTGTTCTCAGACTTCCGTCCTCAGACTACTGGCCCACAAGCTCTCCAGTTTGGCAATCCAGAACTACAAGGCAGCACTCTGCCTGCCCTCCAGAAGAAAATCATTGCCCTCTCGGGCTACCCAGAAACCCCAAATGAGGATCAACCTGCACGTCATTCGGTTGTACCCCAAATATATAGGCTACCGGGGCACTAAAACCCTTTCTGACACAGCCTGAGCCTGGACATCCTGGCCCCACCTAGACAGCTGGCCTCACACTGAGCACATCGGACCCGCCATGGTCTTAGGTCGTCATCTCTTCTCAACCTCGGTTTTCAGGCTTCAGAACCTAGACCTTATCTCCAATCACGGCCCGGGTTTGAAAATGATGCAGAAATCAGAACTCTTTCCCCATGGCAAGAAACCTTGTGGTTGGCATGTTTTGCAAGTTTCAGTGTAGTTGAAATCAGTGTGGCCCATCAGGACCCGCCCATGCTTGCGGGCCACATTGGTCACAACACACATTGTGACTCTCAGCCTGAGCCCAGTCCTCTGGTAAGGCCTCTCAGTGGCTGGATGGAGAGACAGCATACTGGGCTTGCCATGCCCCTAGGCCCCCATTTTAAACCCTAGTTCGGGTTGTGTCTTAACACTTCCCCAGGGCTCTGCTTTGGAATTCCTCTTTTGGTGGGACACCTGAGGTAACAAACCCGAAAGGAGATCTCCCATCCCACAGATTGACGAAAAACAATTGTGATCGAGCCAAATCACAGATAGCAAGATTTGTCCATGGTCCATGAGGCCTCCCCAACATTCCACGGCCATCGCTGATACGAAATCCAGAGACAAAAGCCTGAGGACGCGCCTCAGACTAGCTCATTCTTCATATCCTGAAGAGTTCTTCAGATAAGAACCTACACGGCACTCGAATGCACCCAAAATATATACTCTAACCTGGGCACTAATGCACTGTCTGACATCCTGTGCCCGGACCATGTCACCAACACCCAGACAGCTGACCCCACACTGAGCACATCAGAACCGCCAAGGCCTTAGGTCATAATCTCTTCCCTACCTCAGTTTTCAGGCGTCAGAACCTAGACCTTATCTCCAATCACTGCCCAGGGGTGACTGTGATGCAGAAATCAGAACTCTTCCTTACCCATGGCAAGAAACCTTGTGGTTGGCATGTTGTCCAACGTTCAGTGTAGGAGAAAACAACATTCACTCTGAGGCCCCGTCCATCCTTGAGTTCCACGAGGGCATAAACACGCATTGTGACCCTCAGTGTGAGTCCTGTCCTCTAGTACGTCCTCTCAGTGGCTGGAGCATTAGATGTCATAATGGGCTTGACATGTCCCTAGGCCCCAATTTTTAACCAGATTTCTGGTTGTCCAGTCGCCCCTCCCCAGGGCTCTACTCTGGAATCCCCCATTTGGTGGGACACCTGAGGTTGAAAAACAAAACAAAACAAATCAACAACAACAGAACAACGGACTTCTTCCATCCCACAGAATGAACCCAAACTCTTTGGACGGGGCCAAACCCCCAGAGAGTAAGACTCGTCCATTTCCCATGAAGTCACCCGGAAATTTCACGACCATGAGTGACACGATATCCAGAGACAAAAACTTGAGCAAGAGCCTCACACTCGCCCTTTTTTCATATCCCGAAGAGTTCTCCTCATGGTCTGTAGATCAGTCCTGCCACACCTATGACCCGAAACATAAGCCGAGTTTGGTTTTCAGACAACTGTCCAAACAGCCCTGGCCAAACACCCTACAGGATCAGGCCCCTGGAGCCATACCAGACGACTGTGCTAGCCCTCTCCAAGGGAATTGTATGTGCCCATTCCAAAGGCCACAACCCTACTAATAGGATAAAATTCCAAAGTCACTGAGGCTATCCCAATATTTGTGGCTTCCCGGGACAAACAGGGGCAATCTGGGCCCATCTGAGCACCTACCGGCACTCAGACCTGGAGACTGATGACCACAGAGGTAAAAAGGAACGAACAGGCCCCTAGGCACCTATCGGATCCATTGGTTTGGCTTCCAGGCATCTCTCCTCAGAGGCCTGGATTTCAATAACAGCATATGCCTGTTTCTTGACTCACCGATCAGAACAAATCTCATCTACACATGGGAATCTTGCACGATGGAGATGTGTGAAAGCCTCTCTTTAGGAGAAACCTTTAGGGCCCCAGTGCCACCGCTTCATTCCAAGGTCTCCAGAGACACAAAATCATATTAGGACACATCCACGGGAGAGTCCATTTCAACTCAGCCTCCACGGTTGCTCCCCCAGATCCAGCAGATCTAACTTGTCTTGTTGCTAGGAGACAATTGGAATGCGAGGTGGGCTACCCAGCCATCCATCCTTAGAACCCTGCTCGGATTCGTTGTCTTCGCAGTTGGGAGCTTCTCACAACTCCCATCGTGGGAAAACCCCCATGGCCTCGTGATCCACCCCCCCTTCAAGAAGGGGCCATCAGGGACTGAATGTCCAACCTGAGCCATCGTCTGATCCTCGCCCTGACTTCAGATGCACCTGATCTCGATTCAGGTCTGTAGATTGTGCCTGCCATATCCTCACCCAGAAACCTAGGCCTAGCTTGGGTTCTCAGACTTCCGTCCTCAGACTACTGGCCCACAAGCCCTCCAGTTTGGCAATCCAGAACTACAATGCAGCACTCTGCCTGCCCTCCAGAAGGAAAACATTGCCCTCTGGGGCTACCCAGAAACCCCAAATGAGGATCAACCTGCATGCCATTTGGCTGTATACCAAATATATAGGCTGACCTGGGCACTAATGCCCTTTCTGACACAGCCTGAGCCTGGACCTCCTGGACCCACCCACACAACTGGCCGCACACTGAGCACATCGGACCCGCCATGGCCTTAGGTCGTAATCTCTTCTCAACCTCGGTTTTCAGGCTTCAGAACCTAGACCTTATCTCCAATCACGGCCCGGGTTTGAAAATGATGCAGAAATCAGAACTCTTTCCCCATGGCAAGAAACCTTGTGGTTGGCATGTTGTCCAAGGTTCAGTGTCGTTGAAACCAGTGTGGCCCATGAGGCCCCGCATATGTTGCGGGCCACATTGGTCACAAACACACATTGTGACCCTCAGCCTGAGCCCAGTCCTCAGGTAAGGCCTCTCAGTGGCTGGATGGAGAGACAGCATATTGGGCTTGCCATGCCCCTAGGCCCCCATTTTTAACCATAGTTCGGGTTGTCCCTTCACTCTTCCCCAGGGCTCTGCTTTGGAATTCCTCTTTTGGTGGTACACCTGAGGTAACAAACCTGAAAGGAGTCCTCCCATCCCACAGATTGACGAAAAACAATTGGGATCGGGCCAAATCCACAGAGAGCAAGATTCGTCCATGGCCCATGAGGCCTCCCAACATTCCCGGGCATCGCTGATACAAAATCCAGAGACAAAGCCTGAGTACGTGCTTCAGACTCGCTCATTCTTCATATCCTGAAGAGTTCTTCAGATAAGAACCTACACGGCACTCGAATGCACCCAAAATATATACTCTAACCTGGGCAATAATGCACTGTCTGACAACCTGAGCCCGGACCTCATGACCAACACCCAGACAGCTGACCGGACACTGAGCACATCGGACCCGCCATGGCCTTAGGTCATCATCTCTTCCCTACCTCAGTTTTCAGGCTTCAGAACCTAGACCTTACCTCCAATCACTGCCCAGGGGTGACTGTGATGCAGAAATCAGAACTCTTCCTTACCCCTGGCAAGAAACCTTGTGGGTGGCATGTTGTCCAACGTTCAGTGTAGGAGAAACCAGCATTCACTCTGAGGCCCGGCCCATTCCCGAGTGCGACGAGGGCATAAACAGGCATTGTGACCCTCAGCGTGAGTCCGGTCCTCTAGTACGTCCTCACAGTGGCTGGACCATTAGATGTCATAATGGGCTTGACATGTCCCTAGGCCTCAATTTTTAACCAGATTTCTGGTAGTCCAGTCGCCCCTCCCCAGGGCTCTACTCTGGAATCCCTCATATGGTGGGACACCTGAGTTTGAAAAACAAAACAAAACAAATCAACAACAGAACAACGAAATTCTTCCGTCCCACAGAATGACCACAAACTCTTTGGACAGGGCCAAGCCCCCAGAGAGTAAGAGTCGTCCATTACCCCTGAAGTCACCCGGAAATTTCACGACCATGAGTGAAACGATATCCAGAGACCAAAACTTGAGGAAGAGCCTCACACTCGCCCTTTTTTCATATCCGGAATTGTTCTCCTCATGGTCTGTAGAAGAGTCCTGCCATACCTATGACCGGAAACATAAGCCGAGTTTGTGTTTTTAGACAAGTGTCCAAACAGCCCTGGCCTACACACCCTACAGGCTCAGGCCCCTGGAGACAAACCTGACGACTGTGCTTGCCCTCTCCAAGGGAATAGTATGTGCCCATTCCAATGGCCACAAGCCTACTAAGAGGATAAACCTCCAAAGTCCCTGAGGCCATCCCAATTATTGTGGCTTCCCAGGACCAACAGGGGCAATCTGGGCCCATCTGAGCACCCACCGGCACTCAGACCCGTAGACTGATGTCCCCAGAAGTAAAAAGGAACGAACAGGCCCCGGGGCACTTATCGGATCCATTGCTCTGGTTTCCAAGCATCTCTCCTCAGAGGCCTGGATTTCAATAACAGCATATGGCTGTTTCTTGACTCACCCATCAGAACAAATCTCATCTACACATGGGAAACTTGCACAATGGAGCTCTGTGAAAGCCTCTCTTTAGGAGAACCCTTCAGGGCCCCAGTGCCACCGCTTCATTCCAAGGTCTTCATAGACACAAAATCATATTAGGACACATCCAAGAGAGTGTCCATTTCACCTCAGCCTCCTCGGTTGCTCCCCCAGATCCAGCAGATCTAACCTGTCTTGTTGCTTGGAGACAATTGGAATGCGAGGTGGGCTACCCAGCCATCCATCTTTGGAACCCTGCTCGGAATCATTGTCCTGGAGCCAAACAACAGGTCTCAATTGTTGCAGAAGAATCTTTGCAGTTGGGAGCTTCTCAGAACTCCCATCGTGGCAAAACCCCATGGCCTCGTGATCCATCCCCCCTTCAAGAAGTGACCATCAGGGACAGAATGTCCAACCTGAACGATTGTCTGAACCATTGCCCTGACTTCAGATGCACGAGATCTCGATTCAGGTCTGTAGATTGTGCCTGGCATATCCTCACCCAGAAACCTAGGCCTAGCTTGGGTTCTCAGACTTCCGTCCTCAGAAGACTGGCCCACAAGCCCTCCAGTTTGGCAAACCAGAGCTACAATGCAGCACTCTGCCTGCCCTCCAGAAGAAAAACATTGCCCTCTGGGGCTACCCCGAAACCCCAAATGAGGATCAACCTGCACGCCATTTGGCTGTACCCCAAATATATAGGCTGAGCTGGGCACTAATGCCCTTTCTGACACAGCCTGAGCCTGGACCTCCTGGACCCACCCACACAGCTGGCCGCACACTGAGCACATCGGACCCACCTTGGCCTTAGATTGTAATCTCTTCTCAACCTCGGTTTTCAGGCCTCAGAACCTAGACCTTATCTCCAATCACGGCCCGGGTTTGAAAATGATGCCGAAATCAGATCTCTTTCCCCATGGCAAGAAACCTTGTGGTTGGCATGTTTTCCAAGTTTCAGTGTACTTGAAACCAGTGTGGCCCATGAGGCCCCGCCCATGCTTGCGGGCCACATTGGTCACAAACACACATTGTGACCCTCAGCCTGAGCCCAGTCCTCAGGTAAGCCCTCTCAGTGGCTGGATGGAGAGACAGCATATTGGGCTTGCCATGCCCCTAGGCCCCAATTTTTAACCATAGTTCGGGTTGTCCCTTCACTCTTCCCCAGGGCTCTGCTTTGGAATTCCTCTTTTGGTGGGACACCTGAGGTAACAAACCTGAAAGGAGTTCTCCCATCCCACAGATTGATGAAAAACAATTGGGATCGGGCCAAATCCACAGAAGCAAGATTGGTCCATGACCCATGAGGCCTCCCCAACATTCCACGGCCATCGCTGATACAAAATCCAGAGACAAAAGCCTGAGGACGCGCCTCAAACTCGCTCATTCTTCATATCCTGAAGAGTTCTTCAGATAAGAACCTACACGGCACTCGAATGCACCCAAAATATATTGTCTAACCTGGGCACTAATGCACTGTCTGACAACCTGAGCCCGGACCTCGTGACCAGACAGCTGACCGCACACTGAGCACGTCAGACCCGCCATGGTCTTAGGTCATCATCTCTTCCCTAACTCAGTTTTCAGTCTTCAGAACCTAGACCTTATCTCCAATCACTGCCCACGGGTGACTGTGATGCAGAAATCAGAACTCTTCCTTTCCCATGGCAAGAAACCTTGTGGTTGGCATGTTGTCCAACGTTCAGTGTAGGAAAAACCAGCATTCACCCTGAGGCCCCGCCCATTCCCGAGTGCGACGAGGGCATAAACAGGCATTGTGACCCTCAGCGTGAGTCCTGTCCTCTAGTACGTCCTCTCAGTGGCTGGACCATTAGATGTCATAATGGGCTTGACATGTCCCTAGGCCCCAATTTTTAACCAAATTTCTGGTAGTCCAGTCGCCCCTCCCCAGGGCTCTACTCTAGAATCCTTCATTTGGTGGGACACCTTAGGTTGAAAAACAAATCAACAACAACAGAACAACGGACTTCTTCCATCCCACAGAATGACCCCAAACTCTTTGGACGGGGCCAAACCCCCAGAGAGTAAGACTCGTCCATTTCCCATGAAGTCACCCGGAAATTTCACGACCATGAGTGACACGATATCCAGAGACAAAAACGTGAGCAAGAGCCTCACACTCGCCCATTTTACATATCCCGAAGTGTTCTCCTCATGGTCTGTAGATCAGTCCTGCCATACCTATGACCCGAAACATAAGCCGAGTTTGTGTTTTCTGAGAACTGTCCAAACAGCCCTGGCCTACACACCCTACAGGATCAGGCCCAAGGAACCGAACCTGATGACTGTGCTTCCCCTCTCCAAGGGAATTGTATGTAACCATTCCAATGGCCATAACCCTACTAAGAGGATAACCTCCAAAGTCCCTGAGGCCATCCCAATATTTGTGGCTTCCCAGGACAAACAGGGGCAATCTGGGCCCATCTGAGCATCTACCTGCCCTCAGATCCGTAGACGATGTTCCCAGAGGTAAAAAGGAACGAACAGGCCCCTAGGCACCTATCGGATCCATTGCTTTGGTTTCCAAGCATCTCTCCTCAGAGGCCTGGATTTCAATAACAGCATATGGCTGTTTCTTGACTCACCCATCAGAACAAATCTCATCCACATATGGGAAACTTGCACGATGGAGCTGTGTGAAAGCCTGTCTTTAGGAGAACCCTTCAGGGCCCCAGTGCCACCGCTTCATTCCAAGGTCTCCAGAGACACAAAAACATATTAGGACATATCCACGGGAGAGACCATTTCAACTCAGCCTCCTCGGTTGCTCCCCCAGATCCAGCAGATCTAACCTGTCTTGTTGCTTAGAGACAATTGGAATGCGAGGTGGGCTACCCAGCCATCCATCCTTAGAACCCTGCTCGGAATCGCTGTCCTGGAGCCAACCAACAGTTCTCAATTGTCCTGCAGATGAATCTTTGCACTTGGGAGCTTCTCACAACTCCCATCGTGGGAAAACCCCCATGGCCTCGTGATCCACCCCCCCTTCAAGTAGGGGCCATCAGGGACAGAATGTCCAACCTGAGCAATCGTCTGATCCTCGCCCTGACTTCAGATGCCCGAGATCTCGATTCACTTCTGTAGATTGAGCCTGCCATATCCTCACCCAGAAACCTAGGCCTAGCTTGGGTTCTCAGACTTCCGTCCTCAGACTACTGGCCCACAAGCCCTCCAGTTTGGCAATCCAGATCTACAATGCAGCACTCTGCCTGCACTCCAGAAGGAAAACATTGCCCTCTGGGGCTACCCAGAAACCCCAAATGAGGATCAACCTGCACGCCATTTGGCTGTACCCCAAATATATAGGCTGAGCTGGGCACTAATACCCTTTCTGACACAGCCTGAGCCTGGACCTCCTGGACCCACCCACACAACTGGCCGCACACTGAGCACATCGGACCCGCCATTGCCTTAGGTCGTCATCTCTTCTCAACCTCGGTTTTCAGGCTTGAGAACCTAGACCTTATCTCCAATCACGTCCCGGGTTTGAAAATGATGCAGAAATCAGATCTCATTCCCCATGGCAAGAAACCTTGTGGTTGGATTGTTGTCCAAGGTTCAGTGTCGTGAAACCAGTGTGGCCCATGAGGCCCGGCCCATGCTTGTGGGCCACATTGGTCACAAACACACATTGTGACCCTCAGCCTGAGCCCAGTCCTCAGGTAATGCCTCTCAGTGGCTGGATGGAGAGACAGCATATTGGGCTTGCCATGCCCCTAGGCCCCAATTTTTAATCGTAGTTCGGGTTGTCCCTTCACTCTTCCCCAGGGCTCTGCTTTGGAATTCCTCTTTTGGTGGGACACCTGACGTAACAAACCTGAAAGGAGTCCTCCCATCCCACAGATTGACGAAAAACAATTGGGATCGGGCCAAATCCACAGAGAGCAAGATTCGTCCATGGCCCATGAGGCCTCCCCAACATTCCACGGCCATCGCTGATACAAAATCCAGAGACAAAAGCCTGAGCACTCGCTTCAGACTCGCTCATTCTTCATATCCTGAAGAGTTCTTCAGATAAGAACCTACACGGCCCTCTAAGGCTCCCAAAATATATAGTCTAACCTGGGCACTAATGCACTGTCGGACAACCTGAGCCCGGACCTCGTGACCAACACCCAGACAGCTGACTGCACACTGAGCACATCAGACCCGCAATGTCCTTAGGTCATCATCTCTTCCCTACCTCAGTTTTCAGGCTTCAGAACCTAGACCTTATCTCCAATCACTGCCCAGGGGTGACAGTGATGCAGAAATCAGAACTCTTCCTTTCCCATGGCAAGAAACCTTGTGGTTGGCATGTTGTCCAAAGTTCAGTGTAGGAGAAACCAGCATTCACCCTGAGGCCCCTCCCATTCTTGAGAGGGACGAGGGCATAAACAGGCATTGAAACCCGCAGCGTGAGTCCTGTCCTCTAGTACGTCCTCTCAGTTTCTGGACCATTAGATGTCATAATGGGCTTGACATGTCCCTAGGCCCCAATTTTTAACCAGATTTCGGGTTGTCCAGGCGCCCCTCCCCAGGACTCTACTCTGGAATCCCCCATTTGGTGGGCACCTGAGGTTGAAAAACAAAACAAAACAAATCAACAACAACAGAACAACGGACTTCTTCCATCCCACGGAATGACCCCAAACTCTTTGGACGGGGCCAAATCCCTAGAGAGTAAGACTCGTCCATTTCCCATGAAGTCACCCGGAATTTCACGACCATGAGTGACACGATATCCAGAGACAAAAACTTGAGCAGGAGCCTCACACTCGCCCTTTTTTCAAATCCTGAAGAGTTCTCCTCATGGTCTGTTGATCAGTCCTGCCATACCTATTCTCGAAAATTAGCCGAGTTTGTGTTTTCAGACAACTGTCCAAACAGCCCTGGCCTACACACCCTACAGGCTCAGGCCCCAGGAGCCAAACCTGACGACTGTGCTTGCCCTCTCCAAGGGAATTGTATGTGCCCATTCCAATGGCCACAACCCTACTAAGAGTATAAACCTCCAAAGTGCCTGAGGCCATCCCAATATTTGTGGCTTCCCAGGACAAACAGGGGCAATCTGGGCCCATCTGAGCACCTACCAGCACTCCGACCCGGATACTGATGTCCCCAGAGGTAAAAAGGAACGAAGAGGCCCCTAGGCACCTATCGGATCCATTGCTTTGGTTTCCAAGCATCTCTCCTCAGAGGCCTGGATTTCAATAACAGCATATGGCTGTTTCTTGACTCACCCATCAGAACAAATCTCATCTACACATGGGAAACTTGCACGATGGAGCTGTGTGAAAGCCTCTCTTTAGGAGAACCCTTCAGGGCCCCAGTGCCACCGCTTCATTCCAAGGTCTCCAGAGACACAAAATCATATTAGGACACATCCACGGGAGAGTCCATATCAACTCAGCCTCCTCGGTTGCTCCGCCAGATCTAGCAGATCTAACCTGTCTTGTTGCTTGGACACAATTGGAATGCGAGGTGGGCTACCCAGCCATCCATCCTTAGAACCCTGCTCGGAATCATTGTTTTGGAGCCAACCAACAGTTCTCAATTGTCCTGAAGAAGAATCTTTGCAGTTGGGAGCTTCTCACAACTCCCATCGTGGGAAAACCCCCATGGCCTCGTGATCCACCCCCCCTTCAAGAAGGGGCCATCAGGGACTGAATGTCTAACCTGAGCGATCGTCTGATCCTCGCCCTGACTTCAGATGCACGAGATCTCGATTCAGGTCTGTAGATTGTGCCTGCCATATCCTCACCCAGAAACCTAGGCCTAGCTTGGGTTCTCAGACTTCCGTCCCCCGACTACTGGCCCACAATCCCTCCAGTTTGGCAATCCAGAACTACAATGCAGCACTCTGCCTGCCCTCCAGAAGAAAACCATTGCCCTCTGGGGCTACCCAGAAACCCCAAATGAGGTAAAACGCGGCACGCCATTCGGCTGTACCCCAAATATATAGGCTGACCTGGGCACTAATGCCCTTTCTGACACAGCCTGAGCCTGGACCTCCTGGTCCCACCTAGACAGCTGGCCGCACACTGAGCACATCGGACCCGTCATGGCCTTAGGACGTCATCTCTTCTCAACCTCGGTTTTCAGGCTTCAGAACCTAGACCTTATCTCCAATCACGGCCCGGGTTTGAAAATGATGCAGAAATCAGAACTCTTTCCCCATGGCAAGAAACCTTGTGGTTGGCATGTTGTCCAAGGTTCAGTGTCGTTGAAACCAGTGTGGCCCATGAGGCCCCGCCCATGCTTGCGGGCCACATTGGTCACAAACACACATTGTTACCCTCAGCCTGAGCCCAGTCCTCAGGTAAGGCCTCTCAGTGGCTGGATGGAGAGACAGCATATTGGGCTTGCCATGCCCCCAAGCCCCAATTTTTAACCATAGATCGAGTTGTCCTTTCAGTCTTCCCCACGGCAACAATCATATAAATAACCATTTCATACCTACTTAAAAATTGCATAATACCACACTCCTAGATCCTCTCTGAATGCTCTAAAATAACCCTTAAAGGAAATACATTTTTAAAAATAACAAATTTTTCGGTGAATAATTTAATAAAATAAAAGTTTCATTCATCTATGTAGATCATAAAAATGTTTTTAATAAGCATGAAATTATAACTCTGAAGTTTGCTAAAATGAATCCACCTGCTACGGGTGAGAGAACAAAAATAAACATCATTTTTCCAAATAAGAGGAATTTATTACCTTCGAATCAAAGCCTGTGGATTTTTTCAAACTGGCATTAAAGGAATATGGAAACACAAACGATAGAAAGTCATATTTTAGATTTCTAAATCTTCAAAGTGAAGAGTATACATTTTTTAAATGTTACATAATGCTACATAATGACAAGATGACAGGTTGTGACAAATAGCATTTTAAAATCTCTACTCATAATGGAACGGAAGGTGTCATTTCCTTATAATTTTATATATGTCATTAATTTACTATATCTGGATACAACATATTACCAACCAGATGTTCATCAAAGACTAAATCATTTTTACTGGAGCATAATAATTTGAACCTACATCTATTAATCATTTTTTTCGATCAAACATTTATAGTCTCGCTAAACATTTTATCAGTTGTTGACAATATTAAAAAACAGTAGAATAAAATGACGTGATTGGAAAAGTAGATTTTCTTTGAAATTTACATTTAAATGAAAATATTTGCTGATATTTTAAAAACTTTAAATGTAATTTTATATATATCTGACCTTGCAAATGATATAAAACGTTTGGAGACTTAATATAGTTTGGGGCACATGGTAAGCAATAATCAAATTTTTGTTGATACAAGTGTTCTTGTATTATTTTTCTTAATTATTCTAGTACCACAATTTATAGTTCTAAGATTTTTCCACCCCCCACAATTTAATATCTCTTAAGGTGGCACTCACCTTGCACTTGAGGACATATCCTAGTTTAACTGTCAGCATTTCTCTTTCTTAGTCAAACATAAACTATAGTGCATCTTACCCTTGATGAAAGCTAGGATGCAATTACATACTCTATTATGGTTACGATTCTGATATTTGAAATCCTCCGGTAGCTCCCTGTGCCCCCACAGTGTAGAACCTCACCTCCTCGGCATAGTATACAAACCATCTCATCCCCAGTGTTAACACCGGGGCTCAGCCTCCATCCCCAGGGGATGCTGCCAGATCAGTTGTCGGTTGTCATGAACTTGCTGTAGTTTCCCAAATGCACTGTGCTGCCTCCTGGCACTTTGAACCTTGACAAACTCATCCTCATTCTTCGCTTTGCCCTTGTCTATCACCTCCCCTGACAATCTGTTCCTAAGTGGCTTTTCCCAGCTCCAACCTACCCTTGGCAGTCTTTTATCTCCCTGTGGTAAAGCCTGTCACACTGCACAATGGACATGCCCGTTGTCCCCCTGAGAAGAGAAAAGGGACAGTGAGGGCCACCCAGCATTTGCAGCTCTAGTGCAGAGCCCCATGCCTGGTTTGCAGGAAATGCCAGATCATGAAGACAAACGGAGATCATCCTCTGGCTAAAACCAGATCTTCTTTGCCTACTGCAGGATCTGGATCAATAAAGAGCAGCCAGTGATTATTGCTGTATTTCTAGGGATTTTTTCCCCATATATTTCAGGGGAATCTGTTTAGCCCCAGAGGGCACTTTGGAGGTTTATCATCCTATTTCTAGGTTTGTGGCCAATGGAATGGGCAGAATTCCCAGGTACAGTCCTCAGGTTTGGCTCCAAGAACCTGTGCCTGTAGGTTTTGTGGGCCAGTTGTCTGAAAACACAAACCCGGCTTAGGTTTCGGGTCGTAGGTATTGCAGGACTGATCTACAGACCGTGAGGAGAACTCTTCAGGATATGAACAAGGGGGCGAGTGTGAGACGCTTGCTCAAGATTCTGTCTCTGGATATTGTGTCACGGATGGCCGTGGAATGTCCGGGTGGCCTCATGGGCCATGGACGAGTCTTCCTCTCTGGGCATTGGGCCCGCTCCCAAGAGTTTGGGGTTATTCTTTGAGATGGGAGGAGTCCGTTTTGTTTTGTTTTTACCTCAGTTGTCCCACCAAAAGAGAGTTTCCAGGGCAGAGCCCTGGGGAGGGGCGACTGGACAACCAGAAAGCTGGTTAAAACTTGGGGCCTAGGGGCATGGCAAGCCCATTATGACGTCTAATGGTCCAGCCACTGAGAGGACTTACTAGAGGACAGGACTCACGCTGAGGGTCACAATGCGTGTTTGTGCCCTCTTCGTACTCAAGCATGGGCCGGGCCTCATGGTGAACGCTGGTTTCTCCTACACTGAACGTGGGACAACATGCCAACCACAAGGTTTCTTGCCATAGGGAAGGAGGAGTTCTGATTTCTGCATCACATTCACCCCTTGGCGGGGTGTGGAGTTAAGGTCTATGTCCTGAAGCCTGAGAAGCTAGGTTGGGAATAGATGACGAGCTAAGGCCATGGCGGGTCTGTTGTGCTCAGTGTGCGGTCAGCTGTCTGGGTGTTGGTCAGGAAGTCCGGGCTCAGGCTGTGTCAGACAGTGTATTAGTGCCCAGATGTGTCGATATAATTTGTGTACAGAAGGGTGCCGTGTAGGTCTATCCTCATTTCGGGTGTCTGGGAAGCTCCATAGGGCACCATTTTGCTTTCTATCTGGAGGGCAGGCAGAGTGCTGCCTTGTGGGTCCAGAATTGCCAAACGTGAGGTCTTGGGGGCCAGGAGTGTGAGGACGGACATTGGAGAACAGAAGTTTCACATAGGTTTAAGGGCGAGGGCAAGGCCGGCACACTCTGCAGAGCTGCATCGAGATGTCGTGCATCTGAATTCAGGCCGAGGATCAGACGTTGGCTCAGGTTGGAGTTCCTGTCCATGATTTCCCCTTCAGAAAGGGGGTGGGGGCTTCAGAAAGCCATGACGGTTTTCCCACGTTGGGAGTGGTGAGATGCTCCAAAAGGCAAGGATTCCTTCTGCAGGACATGTGAGACCTTTTGGATGGGTCCAGGACGTTCCATATGGAAGGACGCCAGAGCAGGGTTCTAAGGGCAGAGCCCTGGGCAAGCCACCTCGCATCTCAATCGTCTCCAAGCACAAGACAGGTTCTATCTGCTGGCTCTGGCGGAGCAACCGAGAAGCCAGAGTTGAAATGGACTCTCCTGGGGATGGATCCTAATGTGGGTTCGTGTCCATGGAGACCTTGGAAAGGGGTGGTGGCACCGGGCCCTGAAGGATTCTCCTAACCGGAAGTTTTGACACAGTTCCAGCCTGCTATTTTCCCATGTCGAGACAAGATTTGCCTCCGGAAACCCCCGCATGCTGGTATTTGAAAACATGCCTCTGAGGAGAGATGCCTGAAAACCAAAGCAATGGATCCGATTACGGCCTAGGTACCTGTGAGGTTCAATCTACTACCCCGGTGACATCCAACTACGGTATGAGTGGAGGTAGATGCTCAGCTGTTGTCAGACGCCCTTGTTTGTCCCGGGCGGCCTATACAATTGGGATGGCCTCAGGGACTGCGGAGGTTTCTCCTAATTTGGAGGCATGTGGTCAAGTGAATGGGCAGAATTCCAGTGGAGTGGGTAGGCACAGACCTGATGTGTGGCTCCAGGGGCCCCAGCCTGGAGGGTGTGTGGGCCAGGAGCGTGGGGATAGAAGTCTGAAAACACTAACGCGGCTTACGTTTGGGGACATAAGTATGGCAGGCCCGATCTACAGGCCCTGAGGAGAACTCTTCGGGATATGAAGAAAGAGTGAGTGTGAGGCATTTATTCAGGCTTTTGTCTCTGGATTTTGTGTCAACAATGGCCGTGGAATGTCGAGGAGGCCTCATGGGCCATGGACAAGTCTTCCTCTCTGTGGATTTGGCACGTACCCAATTGTTTGGGGTCCATCATGGGGATGGGAGGAGTCCTATCAGTTTGGTTACCTCAGGTGTCCCACCAAAAGAGGGATTTCAAAGCAGAGCCCTGCGGAGGGGTGAATGGACAAACCGAACTATGGTTAGTTCCAGCCACTGAGAGGCCTTCCTTGAGGACAGAACTCACGCTGAGGGTCACAATGTGTGTTTATGCCTTCTAAGCGCTCAAGCATGGGCGGGAATCATGGTCCACACTGTTGCTCCTACACTGAACGTTGGGCTCCATGCCAACCACATGTATTCTTGCCATGGGGAAGTAGTAGTTCTGATTTTTTTTCATCTCTTTCACTGCTGGGCCGTGATTGGAGTTAAGGTCTAGGATGTGTAGTCTGAAAACCGAGCTTGGGAAGAGATGACGACTTAAGTCCACGACAGGTCCGACGTGCTCAGTGTGGAGCCAGCTCGCTGAGTGTTGGTCGGGAGGTTCAGGCCTAGGCTGCGTCAGACCAGGCATTAGTTTTCAGGGTATATTGTATAATTGGGGGAGAGTCGAGTGCCGTGCAGCTTGATCCTCATTTAGCGTTTCTGGGTAGCCCCAAGGGCAACGTTTTTCTTCTGGAGGGCAGGCAGAGTGCTGCTTTGTGGCTCCGGAATTCCCAAACTGGATGCCCTTTGGGCAAGGAGTGTGAGGATGGAAGAATGAGAACACAAGTTAGGCGTAGGTTTCGGGACGAGGGCATGGCAGGCACTCTCTGCACATCTGAATCGGGACTTCGTACATCTGAAGTCAGGGAGAGGTTCAGACCTAGGCTCAGGTTGGAGTTTCTGTCCATTATGGCCCTTTCTTGAAGGGGGCAGCATCTCGAAGCCATGGAGGTTTACCCAGGAGGGGAGTTGGGATATGCTCCAAGCCACAAGGATTTTTTTTCTGATCAGCAATTGAGATCTGTTGGATCGCTCCAGGATGTTTCATAAGGAACGACAGCAAAGCAGGGATCGAAGGATGGAAAGCTGGGCAGACTGTATTGATTCTAACTGTCTCCCAGTTAATAGACAGTTTTGATATGCTAGCTCTAGGGGAGCAACGGAAGGGGCTGAGCTGAAATTGACTCTACTGCGGATGGGACCTATTGTGGGTTTGTGTGAATAGAGACCCTGGCACGGAGCTGTGACACACGGACCCTGAATGCTTCTCATAACCAGAGGTTTTGCGTCATCTCCAAAAGACAAGTTTCCCATGTGGAGACTAGATTTGATCTGATTGGTGCCTCAGGAAAGCCCCACATGCTGATATTGGAAACCAGGCCTCTGAGGAGAGATAGCAGGAAACCAAAACAATGGACCCCATTAGGGCCTAGGGCCCTGACCCGTTCAATCTCCTTCTCTGGGGACATCCATCTACAGTATGAGTGGAGATGGATGCTCAGCTGGTTCCAGGCAGCCCTTGTTTGTCCTGGGCGTTCTATACTATGGGGATGGCCTTGGGGACTTTGGAGGTTTCTCCGAGTTTGTATGATTGTGGTCAATGGAAGGGGCAGAATTCCCGTGGAGTTGAGAGGCACAGACCTGATGTGTGGCTGCAGGGTCCCCAGGCTGGAGGGTGTGGAAGCCAGGAATGTGGGGATAGAAGTCTGAAAACACACACTCGGCATGTTTTGGGGACGTAGGTATGGCAGTCCCGATCTACAGACCGTGAGGGGAACTCTTTGGCATAGGAAGAAAGAGCGAGTGTGCGGCGCTTATTCAGGCTTTTGTCTCTGGATTTTGTGTCAACGATGGGCGTGGAATGTCGGGGAGGCCTCATGGGCCATGGATGAGTCTTCCTCTCTGTGGATTTGGCCCGATCCCAATTTGGGGGTCAATCTGTGGGATGGGAGGAGTCCTTTCAGTTTGGTTACCTCATTCTAAAGCAGAGCACTGGGGAGGGGCGAATGGACAACACGAACTATGGTTAAAAATTGGGGCCTAGGGGCATGGCAAGCCCAATATGCCGTCTCTTGGTCCAGCCACTGAGAGACCTTACTTGGGGACTGGGCTCACGCTGAGGGTCACAATGCGTATCTGTGACCAACGCGGCCCTCAAGCATGGCGGGGTCAAAGGGCCACAGTGCTATCAACTACGCTGAACGTTGGGCAACACGCCAACCACAAGATTTCTTGCCATGGGGAAGGATTTCTGATTTCTGCCTCATGTTCAACCCTGGGCAGTGATTGGAGAAAACGTCTAGGTTCTGAAGCCTGAAAACCGTAGTTGGGAAGAGATGACGACCTAAGGCTTTGGCAGGTCCGATGTGTTCAGTGTGAGTCCAGCTGGCTGGGTGTGGGTCGGGAGGTCCAGGCTCAGGCTGTGATAGAAAGGGCATGAGTGCCCAGGGCATCCTGTAGGATTGGGGTACAGTCAAGTGGCGAAAAGTTTGATCCTCCTTTGGGGCTTCTGGTTAGCCCCAGAGGGCAAAGTTTTTTCTTCTGGACGGCAGGCAGAGGGCTGCATTGTAGTCCTGGAATTGCCAAACTGGAGGGCTTGTGGGCCAGGAGTTGAGGACAGAAGTCTGAGAACACAAGCAACCTTAGGTTTCTGGGCGAGGGCATGGCAGGTACGCTCTGCAGAGCTGAAATGAGATCTCGTGCATCTGAAATCAGGTGAGGATCTGACGAACGCTCAGGTTGGAGTTTCTGTCCCTTATGGCCCTCTTCATGAAGAGGTGGTGGATCACGAGGCCATGGAATTTTTCCCACGATGGGAGTTGTGAGATGCTCCAAACCGTAAAGATTCTTCTGCAGGGCGATTGAGACCTGTTGGTTGGCTCCAGGACTTCCCATACGGATCGATTCCGAGTAGGGTTCTAAGGATGGATGGCTGGGAAGCCCGACTCTCATTCCTCTTGTGTCCTAGTGGCAAGACAGGTTAGATCTGCTGGATCTGGGGGAGAAACTGAGAGGGTTAAGTTGAAATGGACTCTCTTGTGGATGGGTCCTAATGTGGGTTTGTGTCCATGGAGAACTTGGAATGAGGCAGTGGCACAGGGTCCCTGAAGGGTTCTCCTAACCAGAGGCTTTGACACAGCTCCAACGTGCATGATTCCCACGTGGAGACGAGATTTGTTCTGATGGGTGCCTCAAGAAACAGCCATATGCTGCTATTGGAATCCAGGCCTCTGGGGAGAGACTCCTAGACAACAAAGCAATGGATCCGATTAGGATCTAGGGGCCTGCTCATTCCAATTTACCTCTGGGGACATCTGTCCACGGGTCTAAGTGCAGGTAGATGCTCAGCTGGTGTCAGACCGCCCTTGTATTTCCTGGGCAGTCAACACTATTGGGATGGCCCCGGGCACTTTGGAGGTTTATAATCCTATTTCTAGGTTTGTGGCCAATGGAATGGGCAGAATTCCCAGGTACAGTCCTCAGGTTTGGCTCCAAGAACCTGTGCCTGTAGGTTTTGTGGGCCAGTTGTCTGAAAACACAAACCCGGCTTAGGTTTCGGGTCGTAGGTATTGCAGGACTGATCTACAGACCGTGAGGAGAACTCTTCAGGATATGAACAAGGGGGCGAGTGTGAGACGCTTGCTCAAGATTCTGTCTCTGGATATTGTGTCACTGATGGCCGTGGAATGTCCGGGTGGCCTCATGGGCCATGGACGAGTCTTCCTCTCTGGGCATTGGGCCCGCTCCCAAGAGTTTGGGGTTATTCTTTGAGATGGGAGGAGTCCGTTTTGTTTTGTTTTTACCTCAGTTGTCCCACCAAAAGAGAGTTTCCAGGGCAGAGCCCTGGGGAGGGGCGACTGGACATCCAGAAAGCTGGTTAAAACTTGGGGCCTAGGGGCATGGCAAGCCCATTATGACGTCTAATGGTCCAGCCACTGAGAGGACTTACTAGAGGACAGGACTCACGCTGAGGGTCACAATGCGTGTTTGTGCCCTCTTCGTACTCAAGCATGGGCCGGGCCTCATGGTGAACGCTGGTTTCTCCTACACTGAACGTGGGACAACATGCCAACCACAAGGTTTCTTGCCATAGGGAAGGAGGAGTTCTGATTTCTGCATCACATTCACCCCTTGGCGGGGTGTGGAGTTAAGGTCTATGTCCTGAAGCCTGAGAAGCTAGGTTGGGAATAGATGACGAGCTAAGGCCATGGCGGGTCTGTTGTGCTCAGTGTGCGGTCAGCTGTCTGGGTGTTGGTCAGGAAGTCCGGGCTCAGGCTGTGTCAGACAGTGTATTAGTGCCCAGATGTGTCAATATAATTTGTGTACAGAAGGGTGCCGTGTAGGTATATCCTCATTTCGGGTGTCTGGGAAGCTCCATAGGGCACCATTTTGCTTTCTATCTGGAGGGCAAGCAGAGTGCTGCCTTGTGGGTCCAGAATTGCCAAACGTGAGGTCTTGGGGGCCAGGAGTGTGAGGACGGACATTGGAGAACAGAAGTTTCACATAGGTTTAAGGGCGAGGGCAAGGCCGGCACACTCTGCAGAGCTGCATCGAGATGTCGTGCATCTGAATTCAGGCCGAGGATCAGACGTTGGCTCAGGTTGGAGTTCCTGTCCATGATTTCCCCTTCAGAAAGGGGGTGGGGGCTTCAGAAAGCCATCACGGTTTTCCCACGTTGGGAGTGGTGAGATGCTCCAAAAGGCAAGGATTCCTTCTGCAGGACATGTGAGACCTTTTGGATGGGTCCAGAACGTTCCATATGGAAGGACGCCAGAGCAGGGTTCTAAGGGCGGAGCCCTGGGCAGGCCGCCGCGCATCTCAATCGTCTCCTAGCGACAAGACAGGTTCTATCTGCTGGCTCTGGCGGAGCAACCGAGAAGCCAGAGTTGAAATGGACTCTCCTGCGGATGGATCCTAATGTGGGTTTGTGTCCATGGAGACCTTGGAAAGGGGTGGTGGCACCGGGCCCTGAAGGATTCTCCTAACCGGAAGTTTTGACACAGTTCCAGCCTGCTATTTTCCCATGTCGAGACAAGATTTGCCTCCGGAAACCCCCGCATGCTGGTATTTGGAAACATGCCTCTGAGGAGAGATGCCTGGAAACCAAAGCAATGGATCCGATTACGGCCTAGGGACCTGTGAGGTTCAATCTACTACCCTGGTGACATCCAACTACGGTATGAGTGGAGGTAGATGCTCAGCTGTTGTCAGACGCCCTTGTTTGTCCCGGGCGGCCTACACAATTGGGATGGCCTCAGGGACTGCGGAGGTTTCTCCTAATTTGGAGGCGTGTGGTCAAGTGAATGGGCAGAATTCCAGTGGAGTGGGCAGGCACAGACCTGATGTGTGGCTCCAGGGGCCCCAGCCTGGAGGGTGTGTGGGCCAGGAGCGTGGGGATAGAAGTCTGAAAACACTAACGCGGCTTACGTTTGGGGACATAAGTATGGCAGGCCCGATCTACAGGCCCTGAGGAGAACTCTTCGGGATATGAAGAAAGAGTGAGTGTGAGGCATTTATTCAGGCTTTTGTCTCTGGATTTTGTGTCAACAATGGCCGTGGAATGTCGAGGAGGCCTCATGGGCCATGGACAAGTCTTCCTCTCTGTGGATTTGGCACGTACCCAATTGTTTGGGGTCCATCAGGGGGATGGGAGGAGTCCTATCAGTTTGGTTACCTCAGGTGTCCCACCAAAAGAGGGATTTCAAAGCAGAGCCCTGCGGAGGGGTGAATGGACAAACCGAACTATGGTTAGTTCCAGCCACTGAGAGGCCTTCCTTGAGGACAGAACTCACGCTGAGGGTCACAATGTGTGTTTATGCCTTCTAAGCGCTCAAGCATGGGCGGGAATCATGGTCCACACTGTTGCTCCTACACTGAACGTTGGGCTCCATGCCAACCACATGTATTCTTGCCATGGGGAAGTAGTAGTTCTGATTTTTTTTCATCTCTTTCACCGCTGGGCCGTGATTGGAGTTAAGGTCTAGGATGTGTAGTCTGAAAACCGAGCTTGGGAAGAGATGACGACTTAAGTCCACGACAGGTCCGACGTGCTCAGTGTGGAGCCAGCTCGCTGAGTGTTGGTCGGGAGGTTCAGGCCTAGGCTGCGTCAGACCAGGCATTAGTTTTCAGGGTATATTGTATAATTGGGGGAGAGTCGAGTGACGTGCAGCTTGATCCTCATTTAGCGTTTCTGGGTAGCCCCAAGGGCAACGTTTTTCTTCTGGAGGGCAGGCAGAGTGCTGCTTTGTGGCTCCGGAATTCCCAAACTGGATGCCCTTTGGGCAAGGAGTGTGAGGACGGAAGAATGAGAACACATGTTAGGCGTAGGTTTCGGGACGAGGGCACGGCAGGCACTCTCTGCACATCTGAATCGGGACTTCGTACATCTGAAGTCAGGGAGAGGTTCAGACCTAGGCTCAGGTTGGAGTTTCTGTCCATTATGGCCCTTTCTTGAAGGGGGCAGCATCTCGAAGCCATGGAGGTTTACCCAGGAGGGGAGTTGGGATATGCTCCAAGCCACAAGGATTTTTTTCTGATCAGCAATTGAGATCTGTTGGATCGCTCCAGGATGTTTCATAAGGAACGACAGCAAAGCAGGGATCGAAGGATGGAACCCTGGGCAGACTGTATCGATTCTAACTGTCTCCCAGTTAATAGACAGTTTTGATATGCTAGCTCTAGGGGAGCAACGGAAGGGGCTGAGCTGAAATGGACTCTACTGCGGATGGGACCTATTGTGGGTTTGTGTGCATAGAGACCCTGGCACGGAGCTGTGACACACGGACCCTGAATGCTCCTCCTAACCAGAGGTTTTGCGTCATCTCCAAAAGACAAGTTTCCCATGTGGAGACTAGATTTGATCTGATTGGTGCCTCAGGAAAGCCCCACATGCTGATATTGGAAACCAGGCCTCTGAGGAGAGATAGCAGGAAACCAAAACAATGGACCCCATTAGGGCCTAGGGCCCTGACCCGTTCAATCTCCTTCTCTGGGGACATCCATCTACAGTATGAGTGGAGATGGATGCTCAGCTGGTTCCAGGCAGCCCTTGTTTGTCCTGGGCGTTCTATATTATGGGGATGGCCTTGGGGACTTTGGAGGTTTCTCCGAGTTTGTATGATTGTGGTCAATGGAAGGGGCAGAATTCCCGTGGAGTTGAGAGGCACAGACCTGATGTGTGGCTGCAGGGTCCCCAGGCTGGAGGGTGTGGAAGCCAGGAATGTGGGGATAGAAGTCTGAAAACACACACTCGGCTTGTTTTGGGGACGTAGGTATGGCAGTCCCGATCTACAGACCGTGAGGGGAACTCTTTGGCATAGGAAGAAAGAGCGAGTGTGCGGCGCTTATTCAGGCTTTTGTCTCTGGATTTTGTGTCAACGATGGGCGTGGAATGTCGGGGAGGCCTCATGGGCCATGGATGAGTCTTCCTCTCTGTGGATTTGGCCCGATCCCAATTTGGGGGTCAATCTGTGGGATGGGAGGAGTCCTTTCAGTTTGGTTACCTCATTCTAAAGCAGAGCACTGGGGAGGGGCGAATGGACAACACGAACTATGGTTAAAAATTGGGGCCTAGGGGCATGGCAAGCCCAATATGCCGTCTCTTGGTCCAGCCACTGAGAGACCTTACTTGGGGACTGGGCTCACGCTGAGGGTCACAATGCGTATCTGTGACCAACGCGGCCCTCAAGCATGGCGGGGTCAAAGGGCCACACTGCTATCAACTACGCTGAACGTTGGGCAACACGCCAACCACAAGATTTCTTGCCATGGGGAAGGATTTCTGATTTCTGCCTCATGTTCAACCCTGGGCAGTGATTGGAGAAAACGTCTAGGTTCTGAAGCCTGAAAACCGAAGTTGGGAAGAGATGACGACCTAAGGCTTTGGCAGGTCCGATGTGTTCAGTGTGAGTCCAGCTGGCTGGGTGTGGGTCGGGAGGTCCAGGCTCAGGCTGTGACAGAAAGGGCATGAGTGCCCAGGGCATCCTGTAGGATTGGGGTACAGTCAAGTGGCGAAAAGTTTGATCCTCCTTTGGGGCTTCTGGTTAGCCCCAGAGGGCAATGATTTTTCTTCTGGACGGCAGGCAGAGGGCTGCATTGTAGTTCTTGAATTGCCAAACTGGAGGGCTTGTGGGCCAGGAGTTGAGGACAGAAGTCTGAGAACACAAGCAACCTTAGGTTTCTGGGCGAGGGCATGGCAGGTACGCTCTGCAGAGCTGAAACGAGATCTCGTGCATCTGAAATCAGGTGAGGATCTGACGAACGCTCAGGTTGGAGTTTCTGTCCCTTATAGCCCTCTTCATGAAGAGGTGGTGGATCACGAGGCCATGGAATTTTTCCCACGATGGGAGTTGTGAGATGCTCCAAACCGTAAAGATTCTTCTGCAGGGCGATTGAGACCTGTTGGTTGGCTCCAGGACTTCCCATACGGATCGATTCCGAGTAGGGTTCTAAGGATGGATGGCTGGGAAGCCCGACTCTCATTCCTCTTGTGTCCTAGTGGCAAGACAGGTTAGATCTGCTGGATCTGGGGGAGAAACTGAGAGGGTTGAGTTGAAATGGACTCTCTTGTGGATGGGTCCTAATGTGGGTTTGTGTCCATGGAGAACTTGGAATGAGGCAGTGGCACAGGGTCCCTGAAGGGTTCTCCTAACCAGAGGCTTTGACACAGCTCCAACGTGCATGATTCCCACGTGGAGACGAGATTTGTTCTGATGGGTGCCTCAAGAAACAGCCATATGCTGCTATTGGAATCCAGGCCTCTGGGGAGAGACTCCTAGACAACAAAGCAATGGATCCGATTAGGATCTAGGGGCCTGCTCATTCCAATTTACCTCTGGGGACATCTGTCCACGGGTCTAAGTGCAGGTAGATGCTCAGCTGGTGTCAGACCGCCCTTGTATTTCCTGGGCAGTCAACACTATTGGGATGGCCCCGGGCACTTTGGAGGTTTATAATCCTATTTCTAGGTTTGTGGCCAATGGAATGGGCAGAATTCCCAGGTACAGTCCTCAGGTTTGGCTCCAAGAACCTGTGCCTGTAGGTTTTGTGGGCCAGTTGTCTGAAAACCCAAACCCGGCTTAGGTTTCGGGTCGTAGGTATTGCAGGACTGATCTACAGACCGTGAGGAGAACTCTTCAGGATAAGAACAAGGGGGCGAGTGTGAGACGCTTGCTCAAGATTCTGTCTCTGGATATTGTGTCACTGATGGCCGTGGAATGTCCGGGTGGCCTCATGGGCCATGGACGAGTCTTCCTCTCTGGGCATTGGGCCCGCTCCCAAGAGTTTGGGGTTATTCTTTGAGATGGGAGGAGTCCGTTTTGTTTTGTTTTTACCTCAGTTGTCCCACCAAAAGAGAGTTTCCAGGGCAGAGCCCTGGGGAGGGGCGACTGGACATCCAGAAAGCTGGTTAAAACTTGGGGCCTAGGGGCATGGCAAGCCCATTATGACGTCTAATGGTCCAGCCACTGAGAGGACTTACTAGAGGACAGGACTCACGCTGAGGGTCACAATGCGTGTTTGTTCCCTCTTCGTACTCAAGCATGGGCCGGGCCTCATGGTGAACGCTGGTTTCTCCTACACTGAACGTGGGACAACATGCCAACCACAAGGTTTCTTGCCATAGGGAAGGAGGAGTTCTGATTTCTGCATCACATTCACCCCTTGGCGGCGTGTGGAGTTAAGGTCTATGTCCTGAAGCCTGAGAAGCTAGGTTGGGAATAGATGACGAGCTAAGGCCATGGCGGGTCTGTTGTGCTCAGTGTGCGGTCAGCTGTCTGGGTGTTGGTCAGGAAGTCCGGGCTCAGGCTGTGTCAGACAGTGTATTAGTGCCCAGATGTGTCGATATAATTTGTGTACAGAAGGGTGCCGTGTAGGTCTATCCTCATTTCGGGTGTCTGGGAAGCTCCATAGGGCACCATTTTGCTTTCTATCTGGAGGGCAGGCAGAGTGCTGCCTTGTGGGTCCAGAATTGCCAAACGTGAGGTCTTGGGGGCCAGGAGTGTGAGGACGGACATTGGAGAACAGAAGTTTCACATAGGTTTAAGGGCGAGGGCAAGGCCGGCACACTCTGCAGAGCTGCATCGAGATGTCGTGCATCTGAATTCAGGCCGAGGATCAGACGTTGGCTCAGGTTGGAGTTCCTGTCCATGATTTCCCCTTCAGAAAGGGGGTGGGGGCTTCAGAAAGCCATCACGGTTTTCCCACGTTGGGAGTGGTGAGATGCTCCAAAAGGCAAGGATTCCTTCTGCAGGACATGTGAGACCTTTTGGATGGGTCCAGGACGTTCCATATGGAAGGACGCCAGAGCAGGGTTCTAAGGGCGGAGCCCTGGGCAGGCCGCCGCGCATCTCAATCGTCTCCTAGCGACAAGACAGGTTCTATCTGCTGGCTCTGGCGGAGCAACCGAGAAGCCAGAGTTGAAATGGACTCTCCTGCGGATGGATCCTAATGTGGGTTTGTGTCCATGGAGACCTTGGAAAGGGGTGGTGGCACCGGGCCCTGAAGGATTCTCCTAACCGGAAGTTTTGACACAGTTCCAGCCTGCTATTTTCCCATGTCGAGACAAGATTTGCCTCCGGAAACCCCCGCATGCTGGTATTTGGAAACATGCCTCTGAGGAGAGATGCCTGGAAACCAAAGCAATGGATCCGATTACGGCCTAGGGACCTGTGAGGTTCAATCTACTACCCTGGTGACATCCAACTACGGTATGAGTGGAGGTAGATGCTCAGCTGTTGTCAGACGCCCTTGTTTGTCCCGGGCGGCCTACACAATTGGGATGGCCTCAGGGACTGCGGAGGTTTCTCCTAATTTGGAGGCGTGTGGTCAAGTGAATGGGCAGAATTCCAGTGGAGTGGGCAGGCACAGACCTGATGTGTGGCTCCAGGGGCCCCAGCCTGGAGGGTGTGTGGGCCAGGAGCGTGGGGATAGAAGTCTGAAAACACTAACGCGGCTTACGTTTGGGGACATAAGTATGGCAGGCCCGATCTACAGGCCCTGAGGAGAACTCTTCGGGATATGAAGAAAGAGTGAGTGTGAGGCATTTATTCAGGCTTTTGTCTCTGGATTTTGTGTCAACAATGGCCGTGGAATGTCGAGGAGGCCTCATGGGCCGTGGACAAGTCTTCCTCTCTGTGGATTTGGCACGTACCCAATTGTTTGGGGTCCATCAGGGGGATGGGAGGAGTCCTATCAGTTTGGTTACCTCAGGTGTCCCACCAAAAGAGGGATTTCAAAGCAGAGCCCTGCGGAGGGGTGAATGGACAAACCGAACTATGGTTAGTTCCAGCCACTGAGAGGCCTTCCTTGAGGACAGAACTCACGCTGAGGGTCACAATGTGTGTTTATGCCTTCTAAGCGCTCAAGCATGGGCGGGAATCATGGTCCACACTGTTGCTCCTACACTGAACGTTGGGCTCCATGCCAACCACATGTATTCTTGCCATGGGGAAGTAGTAGTTCTGATTTTTTTTCATCTCTTTCACCGCTGGGCCGTGATTGGAGTTAAGGTCTAGGATGTGTAGTCTGAAAACCGAGCTTGGGAAGAGATGACGACTTAAGTCCACGACAGGTCCGACGTGCTCAGTGTGGAGCCAGCTCGCTGAGTGTTGGTCGGGAGGTTCAGGCCTAGGCTGCGTCAGACCAGGCATTAGTTTTCAGGGTATATTGTATAATTGGGGGAGAGTCGAGTGCCGTGCAGCTTGATCCTCATTTAGCGTTTCTGGGTAGCCCCAAGGGCAACGTTTTTCTTCTGGAGGGCAGGCAGAGTGCTGCTTTGTGGCTCCGGAATTCCCAAACTGGATGCCCTTTGGGCAAGGAGTGTGAGGACGGAAGAATGAGAACACATGTTAGGCGTAGGTTTCGGGACGAGGGCACGGCAGGCACTCTCTGCACATCTGAATCGGGACTTCGTACATCTGAAGTCAGGGAGAGGTTCAGACCTAGGCTCAGGTTGGAGTTTCTGTCCATTATGGCCCTTTCTTGAAGGGGGCAGCATCTCGAAGCCATGGAGGTTTACCCAGGAGGGGAGTTGGGATATGCTCCAAGCCACAAGGATTTTTTTCTGATCAGCAATTGAGATCTGTTGGATCGCTCCAGGATGTTTCATAAGGAACGACAGCAAAGCAGGGATCGAAGGATGGAACCCTGGGCAGACTGTATCGATTCTAACTGTCTCCCAGTTAATAGACAGTTTTGATATGCTAGCTCTAGGGGAGCAACGGAAGGGGCTGAGCTGAAATGGACTCTACTGCGGATGGGACCTATTGTGGGTTTGTGTGCATAGAGACCCTGGCACGGAGCTGTGACACACGGACCCTGAATGCTCCTCCTAACCAGAGGTTTTGCGTCATCTCCAAAAGACAAGTTTCCCATGTGGAGACTAGATTTGATCTGATTGGTGCCTCAGGAAAGCCCCACATGCTGATATTGGAAACCAGGCCTCTGAGGAGAGATAGCAGGAAACCAAAACAATGGACCCCATTAGGGCCTAGGGCCCTGACCCGTTCAATCTCCTTCTCTGGGGACATCCATCTACAGTATGAGTGGAGATGGATGCTCAGCTGGTTCCAGGCAGCCCTTGTTTGTCCTGGGCGTTCTATACTATGGGGATGGCCTTGGGGACTTTGGAGGTTTCTCCGAGTTTGTATGATTGTGGTCAATGGAAGGGGCAGAATTCCCGTGGAGTTGAGAGGCACAGACCTGATGTGTGGCTGCAGGGTCCCCAGGCTGGAGGGTGTGGAAGCCAGGAATGTGGGGATAGAAGTCTGAAAACACACACTCGGCTTGTTTTGGGGACGTAGGTATGGCAGTCCCGATCTACAGACCGTGAGGGGAACTCTTTGGCATAGGAAGAAAGAGCGAGTGTGCGGCGCTTATTCAGGCTTTTGTCTCTGGATTTTGTGTCAACGATGGGCGTGGAATGTCGGGGTGGCCTCATGGGCCATGGATGAGTCTTCCTCTCTGTGGATTTGGCCCGATCCCAATTTGGGGGTCAATCTGTGGGATGGGAGGAGTCCTTTCAGTTTGGTTACCTCATTCTAAAGCAGAGCACTGGGGAGGGGCGAATGGACAACACGAACTATGGTTAAAAATTGGGGCCTAGGGGCATGGCAAGCCCAATATGCCGTCTCTTGGTCCAGCCACTGAGAGACCTTACTTGGGGACTGGGCTCACGCTGAGGGTCACAATGCGTATCTGTGACCAACGCGGCCCTCAAGCATGGCGGGGTCAAAGGGCCACACTGCTATCAACTACGCTGAACGTTGGGCAACACGCCAACCACAAGATTTCTTGCCATGGGGAAGGATTTCTGATTTCTGCCTCATGTTCAACCCTGGGCAGTGATTGGAGAAAACGTCTAGGTTCTGAAGCCTGAAAACCGAAGTTGGGAAGAGATGACGACCTAAGGCTTTGGCAGGTCCGATGTGTTCAGTGTGAGTCCAGCTGGCTGGGTGTGGGTCGGGAGGTCCAGGCTCAGGCTGTGACAGAAAGGGCATGAGTGCCCAGGGCATCCTGTAGGATTGGGGTACAGTCAAGTGGCGAAAAGTTTGATCCTCCTTTGGGGCTTCTGGTTAGCCCCAGAGGGCAATGATTTTTCTTCTGGATGGCAGGCAGAGGGCTGCATTGTAGTTCTGGAATTGCCAAACTGGAGGGCTTGTGGGCCAGGAGTTGAGGACAGAAGTCTGAGAACACAAGCAACCTTAGGTTTCTGGGCGAGGGCATGGCAGGTACGCTCTGCAGAGCTGAAACGAGATCTCGTGCATCTGAAATCAGGTGAGGAACTGACGAACGCTCAGGTTGGAGTTTCTGTCCCTTATGGCCCTCTTCATGAAGAGGTGGTGGATCACGAGGCCATGGAATTTTTCCCACGATGGGAGTTGTGAGATGCTCCAAACCGTAATAAGATTCTTCTGCAGGGCGATTGAGACCTGTTGGTTGGCTCCAGGACTTCCCATACGGATCGATTCCGAGTAGGGTTCTAAGGATGGATGGCTGGGAAGCCCGACTCTCATTCCTCTTGTGTCCTAGTGGCAAGACAGGTTAGATCTGCTGGATCTGGGGGAGAAACTGAGAGGGTTGAGTTGAAATGGACTCTCTTGTGGATGGGTCCTAATGTGGGTTTGTGTCCATGGAGAACTTGGAATGAGGCAGTGGCACAGGGTCCCTGAAGGGTTCTCCTAACCAGAGGCTTTGACACAGCTCCAACGTGCATGATTCCCACGTGGAGACGAGATTTGTTCTGATGGGTGCCTCAAGAAACAGCCATATGCTGCTATTGGAATCCAGGCCTCTGGGGAGAGACTCCTAGACAACAAAGCAATGGATCCGATTAGGATCTAGGGGCCTGCTCATTCCAATTTACCTCTGGGGACATCTGTCCACGGGTCTAAGTGCAGGTAGATGCTCAGCTGGTGTCAGACCGCCCTTGTATTTCCTGGGCAGTCAACACTATTGGGATGGCCCCGGGCACTTTGGAGGTTTATCATCCTATTTCTAGGTTTGTGGCCAATGGAATGGGCAGAATTCCCAGGTACAGTCCTCAGGTTTGGCTCCAAGAACCTGTGCCTGTAGGTTTTGTGGGCCAGTTGTCTGAAAACACAAACCCGGCTTAGGTTTCGGGTCGTAGGTATTGCAGGACTGATCTACAGACCGTGAGGAGAACTCTTCAGGATATGAACAAGGGGGCGAGTGTGAGACGCTTGCTCAAGATTCTGTCTCTGGATATTGTGTCACTGATGGCCGTGGAATGTCCGGGTGGCCTCATGGGCCATGGACGAGTCTTCCTCTCTGGGCATTGGGCCCGCTCCCAAGAGTTTGGGGTCATTCTTTGAGATGGGAGGAGTCCGTTTTGTTTTGTTTTTACCTCAGTTGTCCCACCAAAAGAGAGTTTCCAGGGCAGAGCCCTGGGGAGGGGCGACTGGACATCCAGAAAGCTGGTTAAAACTTGGGGCCTAGGGGCATGGCAAGCCCATTATGACGTCTAATGGTCCAGCCACTGAGAGGACTTACTAGAGGACAGGACTCACGCTGAGGGTCACAATGCGTGTTTGTGCCCTCTTCGTACTCAAGCATGGGCCGGGCCTCATGGTGAACGCTGGTTTCTCCTACACTGAACGTGGGACAACATGCCAACCACAAGGTTTCTTGCCATAGGGAAGGAGGAGTTCTGATTTCTGCATCACATTCACCCCTTGGCGGGGTGTGGAGTTAAGGTCTATGTCCTGAAGCCTGAGAAGCTAGGTTGGGAATAGATGACGAGCTAAGGCCATGGCGGGTCTGTTGTGCTCAGTGTGCGGTCAGCTGTCTGGGTGTTGGTCAGGAAGTCCGGGCTCAGGCTGTGTCAGACAGTGTATTAGTGCCCAGATGTGTCGATATAATTTGTGTACAGAAGGGTGCCGTGTAGGTCTATCCTCATTTCGGGTGTCTGGGAAGCTCCATAGGGCACCATTTTGCTTTCTATCTGGAGGGCAAGCAGAGTGCTGCCTTGTGGGTCCAGAATTGCCAAACGTGAGGTCTTGGGGGCCAGGAGTGTGAGGACGGACATTGGAGAACAGAAGTTTCACATAGGTTTAAGGGCGAGGGCAAGGCCGGCACACTCTGCAGAGCTGCATCGAGATGTCGTGCATCTGAATTCAGGCCGAGGATCAGACGTTGGCTCAGGTTGGAGTTCCTGTCCATGATTTCCCCTTCAGAAAGGGGGTGGGGGCTTCAGAAAGCCATCACGGTTTTCCCACGTTGGGAGTGGTGAGATGCTCCAAAAGGCAAGGATTCCTTCTGCAGGACATGTGAGACCTTTTGGATGGGTCCAGGACATTCCATATGGAAGGACGCCAGAGCAGGGTTCTAAGGGCGGAGCCCTGGGCAGGCCGCCGCGCATCTCAATCGTCTCCTAGCGACAAGACAGGTTCTATCTGCTGGCTCTGGCGGAGCAACCGAGAAGCCAGAGTTGAAATGGACTCTCCTGCGGATGGATCCTAATGTGGGTTTGTGTCCATGGAGACCTTGGAAAGGGGTGGTGGCACCGGGCCCTGAAGGATTCTCCTAACCGGAAGTTTTGACACAGTTCCAGCCTGCTATTTTCCCATGTCGAGACAAGATTTGCCTCCGGAAACCCCCGCATGCTGGTATTTGGAAACATGCCTCTGAGGAGAGATGCCTGGAAACCAAAGCAATGGATCCGATTACGGCCTAGGGACCTGTGAGGTTCAATCTACTACCCTGGTGACATCCAACTACGGTATGAGTGGAGGTAGATGCTCAGCTGTTGTCAGACGCCCTTGTTTGTCCCGGGCGGCCTACACAATTGGGATGGCCTCAGGGACTGCGGAGGTTTCTCCTAATTTGGAGGCGTGTGGTCAAGTGAATGGGCAGAATTCCAGTGGAGTGGGCAGGCACAGACCTGATGTGTGGCTCCAGGGGCCCCAGCCTGGAGGGTGTGTGGGCCAGGAGCGTGGGGATAGAAGTCTGAAAACACTAACGCGGCTTACGTTTGGGGACATAAGTATGGCAGGCCCGATCTACAGGCCCTGAGGAGAACTCTTCGGGATATGAAGAAAGAGTGAGTGTGAGGCATTTATTCAGGCTTTTGTCTCTGGATTTTGTGTCAACAATGGCCGTGGAATGTCGAGGAGGCCTCATGGGCCGTGGACAAGTCTTCCTCTCTGTGGATTTGGCACGTACCCAATTGTTTGGGGTCCATCAGGGGGATGGGAGGAGTCCTATCAGTTTGGTTACCTCAGGTGTCCCACCAAAAGAGGGATTTCAAAGCAGAGCCCTGCGGAGGGGTGAATGGACAAACCGAACTATGGTTAGTTCCAGCCACTGAGAGGCCTTCCTTGAGGACAGAACTCACGCTGAGGGTCACAATGTGTGTTTATGCCTTCTAAGCGCTCAAGCATGGGCGGGAATCATGGTCCACACTGTTGCTCCTACACTGAACGTTGGGCTCCATGCCAACCACATGTATTCTTGCCATGGGGAAGTAGTAGTTCTGATTTTTTTTCATCTCTTTCACCGCTGGGCCGTGATTGGAGTTAAGGTCTAGGATGTGTAGTCTGAAAACCGAGCTTGGGAAGAGATGACGACTTAAGTCCAC
Organism: Mustela lutreola; assembly: GCF_030435805.1. Classification (NCBI taxonomy): domain Eukaryota; kingdom Metazoa; phylum Chordata; class Mammalia; order Carnivora; family Mustelidae; genus Mustela; species Mustela lutreola. The sequence continues at coordinate 90,522,683 of NC_081302.1, read as the reverse complement.
GACAGGTCCGACGTGCTCAGTGTGGAGCCAGCTCGCTGAGTGTTGGTCGGGAGGTTCAGGCCTAGGCTGCGTCAGACCAGGCATTAGTTTTCAGGGTATATTGTATAATTGGGGGAGAGTCGAGTGACGTGCAGCTTGATCCTCATTTAGCGTTTCTGGGTAGCCCCAAGGGCAACATTTTTCTTCTGGAGGGCAGGCAGAGTGCTGCTTTGTGGCTCCGGAATTCCCAAACTGGATGCCCTTTGGGCAAGGAGTGTGAGGACGGAAGAATGAGAACACATGTTAGGCGTAGGTTTCGGGACGAGGGCACGGCAGGCACTCTCTGCACATCTGAATCGGGACTTCGTACATCTGAAGTCAGGGAGAGGTTCAGACCTAGGCTCAGGTTGGAGTTTCTGTCCATTATGGCCCTTTCTTGAAGGGGGCAGCATCTCGAAGCCATGGAGGTTTACCCAGGAGGGGAGTTGGGATATGCTCCAAGCCACAAGGATTTTTTTCTGATCAGCAATTGAGATCTGTTGGATCGCTCCAGGATGTTTCATAAGGAACGACAGCAAAGCAGGGATCGAAGGATGGAACCCTGGGCAGACTGTATCGATTCTAACTGTCTCCCAGTTAATAGACAGTTTTGATATGCTAGCTCTAGGGGAGCAACGGAAGGGGCTGAGCTGAAATGGACTCTACTGCGGATGGGACCTATTGTGGGTTTGTGTGCATAGAGACCCTGGCACGGAGCTGTGACACACGGACCCTGAATGCTCCTCCTAACCAGAGGTTTTGCGTCATCTCCAAAAGACAAGTTTCCCATGTGGAGACTAGATTTGATCTGATTGGTGCCTCAGGAAAGCCCCACATGCTGATATTGGAAACCAGGCCTCTGAGGAGAGATAGCAGGAAACCAAAACAATGGACCCCATTAGGGCCTAGGGCCCTGACCCGTTCAATCTCCTTCTCTGGGGACATCCATCTACAGTATGAGTGGAGATGGATGCTCAGCTGGTTCCAGGCAGCCCTTGTTTGTCCTGGGCGTTCTATACTATGGGGATGGCCTTGGGGACTTTGGAGGTTTCTCCGAGTTTGTATGATTGTGGTCAATGGAAGGGGCAGAATTCCCGTGGAGTTGAGAGGCACAGATCTGATGTGTGGCTGCAGGGTCCCCAGGCTGGAGGGTGTGGAAGCCAGGAATGTGGGGATAGAAGTCTGAAAACACACACTCGGCTTGTTTTGGGGACGTAGGTATGGCAGTCCCGATCTACAGACCGTGAGGGGAACTCTTTGGCATAGGAAGAAAGAGCGAGTGTGCGGCGCTTATTCAGGCTTTTGTCTCTGGATTTTGTGTCAACGATGGGCGTGGAATGTCGGGGTGGCCTCATGGGCCATGGATGAGTCTTCCTCTCTGTGGATTTGGCCCGATCCCAATTTGGGGGTCAATCTGTGGGATGGGAGGAGTCCTTTCAGTTTGGTTACCTCATTCTAAAGCAGAGCACTGGGGAGGGGCGAATGGACAACACGAACTATGGTTAAAAATTGGGGCCTAGGGGCATGGCAAGCCCAATATGCCGTCTCTTGGTCCAGCCACTGAGAGACCTTACTTGGGGACTGGGCTCACGCTGAGGGTCACAATGCGTATCTGTGACCAACGCGGCCCTCAAGCATGGCGGGGTCAAAGGGCCACACTGCTATCAACTACGCTGAACGTTGGGCAACACGCCAACCACAAGATTTCTTGCCATGGGGAAGGATTTCTGATTTCTGCCTCATGTTCAACCCTGGGCAGTGATTGGAGAAAACGTCTAGGTTCTGAAGCCTGAAAACCGAAGTTGGGAAGAGATGACGACCTAAGGCTTTGGCAGGTCCGATGTGTTCAGTGTGAGTCCAGCTGGCTGGGTGTGGGTCGGGAGGTCCAGGCTCAGGCTGTGACAGAAAGGGCATGAGTGCCCAGGGCATCCTGTAGGATTGGGGTACAGTCAAGTGGCGAAAAGTTTGATCCTCCTTTGGGGCTTCTGGTTAGCCCCAGAGGGCAATGATTTTTCTTCTGGATGGCAGGCAGAGGGCTGCATTGTAGTTCTGGAATTGCCAAACTGGAGGGCTTGTGGGCCAGGAGTTGAGGACAGAAGTCTGAGAACACAAGCAACCTTAGGTTTCTGGGCGAGGGCATGGCAGGTACGCTCTGCAGAGCTGAAACGAGATCTCGTGCATCTGAAATCAGGTGAGGAACTGACGAACGCTCAGGTTGGAGTTTCTGTCCCTTATGGCCCTCTTCATGAAGAGGTGGTGGATCACGAGGCCATGGAATTTTTCCCACGATGGGAGTTGTGAGATGCTCCAAACCGTAATAAGATTCTTCTGCAGGGCGATTGAGACCTGTTGGTTGGCTCCAGGACTTCCCATACGGATCGATTCCGAGTAGGGTTCTAAGGTGGATGGCTGGGAAGCCCGACTCTCATTCCTCTTGTGTCCTAGTGGCAAGACAGGTTAGATCTGCTGGATCTGGGGGAGAAACTGAGAGGGTTGAGTTGAAATGGACTCTCTTGTGGATGGGTCCTAATGTGGGTTTGTGTCCATGGAGAACTTGGAATGAGGCAGTGGCACAGGGTCCCTGAAGGGTTCTCCTAACCAGAGGCTTTGACACAGCTCCAACGTGCATGATTCCCACGTGGAGACGAGATTTGTTCTGATGGGTGCCTCAAGAAACAGCCATATGCTGCTATTGGAATCCAGGCCTCTGGGGAGAGACTCCTAGACAACAAAGCAATGGATCCGATTAGGATCTAGGGGCCTGCTCATTCCAATTTACCTCTGGGGACATCTGTCCACGGGTCTAAGTGCAGGTAGATGCTCAGCTGGTGTCAGACCGCCCTTGTATTTCCTGGGCAGTCAACACTATTGGGATGGCCCCGGGCACTTTGGAGGTTTATCATCCTATTTCTAGGTTTGTGGCCAATGGAATGGGCAGAATTCCCAGGTACAGTCCTCAGGTTTGGCTCCAAGAACCTGTGCCTGTAGGTTTTGTGGGCCAGTTGTCTGAAAACACAAACCCGGCTTAGGTTTCGGGTCGTAGGTATTGCAGGACTGATCTACAGACCGTGAGGAGAACTCTTCAGGATATGAACAAGGGGGCGAGTGTGAGACGCTTGCTCAAGATTCTGTCTCTGGATATTGTGTCACTGATGGCCATGGAATGTCCGGGTGGCCTCATGGGCCATGGACGAGTCTTCCTCTCTGGGCATTGGGCCCGCTCCCAAGAGTTTGGGGTCATTCTTTGAGATGGGAGGAGTCCGTTTTGTTTTGTTTTTACCTCAGTTGTCCCACCAAAAGGGAGTTTCCAGGGCAGAGCCCTGGGGAGGGGCGACTGGACATCCAGAAAGCTGGTTAAAACTTGGGGCCTAGGGGCATGGCAAGCCCATTATGACGTCTAATGGTCCAGCCACTGAGAGGACTTACTAGAGGACAGAACTCACGCTGAGGGTCACAATGCGTGTTTGTGCCCTCTTCGTACTCAAGCATGGGCCGGGCCTCATGGTGAACGCTGGTTTCTCCTACACTGAACGTGGGACAACATGCCAACCACAAGGTTTCTTGCCATAGGGAAGGAGGAGTTCTGATTTCTGCATCACATTCACCCCTTGGCGGGGTGTGGAGTTAAGGTCTATGTCCTGAAGCCTGAGAAGCTAGGTTGGGAATAGATGACGAGCTAAGGCCATGGCGGGTCTGTTGTGCTCAGTGTGCGGTCAGCTGTCTGGGTGTTGGTCAGGAAGTCCGGGCTCAGGCTGTGTCAGACAGTGTATTAGTGCCCAGATGTGTCGATATAATTTGTGTACAGAAGGGTGCCGTGTAGGTCTATCCTCATTTCGGGTGTCTGGGAAGCTCCATAGGGCACCATTTTGCTTTCTATCTGGAGGGCAAGCAGAGTGCTGCCTTGTGGGTCCAGAATTGCCAAACGTGAGGTCTTGGGGGCCAGGAGTGTGAGGACGGACATTGGAGAACAGAAGTTTCACATAGGTTTAAGGGCGAGGGCAAGGCCGGCACACTCTGCAGAGCTGCATCGAGATGTCGTGCATCTGAATTCAGGCCGAGGATCAGACGTTGGCTCAGGTTGGAGTTCCTGTCCATGATTTCCCCTTCAGAAAGGGGGTGGGGGGTTCAGAAAGCCATCACGGTTTTCCCACGTTGGGAGTGGTGAGATGCTCCAAAAGGCAAGGATTCCTTCTGCAGGACATGTGAGACCTTTTGGATGGGTCCAGGACGTTCCATATGGAAGGACGCCAGAGCAGGGTTCTAAGGGCGGAGCCCTGGGCAGGCCGCCGCGCATCTCAATCGTCTCCTAGCGACAAGACAGGTTCTATCTGCTGGCTCTGGCGGAGCAACCGAGAAGCCAGAGTTGAAATGGACTCTCCTGCGGATGGATCCTAATGTGGGTTTGTGTCCATGGAGACCTTGGAAAGGGGTGGTGGCACCGGGCCCTGAAGGATTCTCCTAACCGGAAGTTTTGACACAGTTCCAGCCTGCTATTTTCCCATGTCGAGACAAGATTTGCCTCCGGAAACCCCCGCATGCTGGTATTTGGAAACATGCCTCTGAGGAGAGATGCCTGGAAACCAAAGCAATGGATCCGATTACGGCCTAGGGACCTGTGAGGTTCAATCTACTACCCTGGTGACATCCAACTACGGTATGAGTGGAGGTAGATGCTCAGCTGTTGTCAGACGCCCTTGTTTGTCCCGGGCGGCCTACACAATTGGGATGGCCTCAGGGACTGCGGAGGTTTCTCCTAATTTGGAGGCGTGTGGTCAAGTGAATGGGCAGAATTCCAGTGGAGTGGGCAGGCACAGACCTGATGTGTGGCTCCAGGGGCCCCAGCCTGGAGGGTGTGTGGGCCAGGAGCGTGGGGATAGAAGTCTGAAAACACTAATGCGGCTTACGTTTGGGGACATAAGTATGGCAGGCCCGATCTACAGGCCCTGAGGAGAACTCTTCGGGATATGAAGAAAGAGTGAGTGTGAGGCATTTATTCAGGCTTTTGTCTCTGGATTTTGTGTCAACAATGGCCGTGGAATGTCGAGGAGGCCTCATGGGCCGTGGACAAGTCTTCCTCTCTGTGGATTTGGCACGTACCCAATTGTTTGGGGTCCATCAGGGGGATGGGAGGAGTCCTATCAGTTTGGTTACCTCAGGTGTCCCACCAAAAGAGGGATTTCAAAGCAGAGCCCTGCGGAGGGGTGAATGGACAAACCGAACTATGGTTAGTTCCAGCCACTGAGAGGCCTTCCTTGAGGACAGAACTCACGCTGAGGGTCACAATGTGTGTTTATGCCTTCTAAGCGCTCAAGCATGGGCGGGAATCATGGTCCACACTGTTGCTCCTACACTGAACGTTGGGCTCCATGCCAACCACATGTATTCTTGCCATGGGGAAGTAGTAGTTCTGATTTTTTTTCATCTCTTTCACCGCTGGGCCGTGATTGGAGTTAAGGTCTAGGATGTGTAGTCTGAAAACCGAGCTTGGGAAGAGATGACGACTTAAGTCCACGACAGGTCCGACGTGCTCAGTGTGGAGCCAGCTCGCTGAGTGTTGGTCGGGAGGTTCAGGCCTAGGCTGCGTCAGACCAGGCATTAGTTTTCAGGGTATATTGTATAATTGGGGGAGAGTCGAGTGCCGTGCAGCTTGATCCTCATTTAGCGTTTCTGGGTAGCCCCAAGGGCAACGTTTTTCTTCTGGAGGGCAGGCAGAGTGCTGCTTTGTGGCTCCGGAATTCCCAAACTGGATGCCCTTTGGGCAAGGAGTGTGAGGACGGAAGAATGAGAACACATGTTAGGCGTAGGTTTCGGGACGAGGGCACGGCAGGCACTCTCTGCACATCTGAATCGGGACTTCGTACATCTGAAGTCAGGGAGAGGTTCAGACCTAGGCTCAGGTTGGAGTTTCTGTCCATTATGGCCCTTTCTTGAAGGGGGCAGCATCTCGAAGCCATGGAGGTTTACCCAGGAGGGGAGTTGGGATATGCTCCAAGCCACAAGGATTTTTTTCTGATCAGCAATTGAGATCTGTTGGATCGCTCCAGGATGTTTCATAAGGAACGACAGCAAAGCAGGGATCGAAGGATGGAACCCTGGGCAGACTGTATCGATTCTAACTGTCTCCCAGTTAATAGACAGTTTTGATATGCTAGCTCTAGGGGAGCAACGGAAGGGGCTGAGCTGAAATGGACTCTACTGCGGATGGGACCTATTGTGGGTTTGTGTGCATAGAGACCCTGGCACGGAGCTGTGACACACGGACCCTGAATGCTCCTCCTAACCAGAGGTTTTGCGTCATCTCCAAAAGACAAGTTTCCCATGTGGAGACTAGATTTGATCTGATTGGTGCCTCAGGAAAGCCCCACATGCTGATATTGGAAACCAGGCCTCTGAGGAGAGATAGCAGGAAACCAAAACAATGGACCCCATTAGGGCCTAGGGCCCTGACCCGTTCAATCTCCTTCTCTGGGGACATCCATCTACAGTATGAGTGGAGATGGATGCTCAGCTGGTTCCAGGCAGCCCTTGTTTGTCCTGGGCGTTCTATACTATGGGGATGGCCTTGGGGACTTTGGAGGTTTCTCCGAGTTTGTATGATTGTGGTCAATGGAAGGGGCAGAATTCCCGTGGAGTTGAGAGGCACAGACCTGATGTGTGGCTGCAGGGTCCCCAGGCTGGAGGGTGTGGAAGCCAGGAATGTGGGGATAGAAGTCTGAAAACACACACTCGGCTTGTTTTGGGGACGTAGGTATGGCAGTCCCGATCTACAGACCGTGAGGGGAACTCTTTGGCATAGGAAGAAAGAGCGAATGTGCGGCGCTTATTCAGGCTTTTGTCTCTGGATTTTGTGTCAACGATGGGCGTGGAATGTCGGGGTGGCCTCATGGGCCATGGATGAGTCTTCCTCTCTGTGGATTTGGCCCGATCCCAATTTGGGGGTCAATCTGTGGGATGGGAGGAGTCCTTTCAGTTTGGTTACCTCATTCTAAAGCAGAGCACTGGGGAGGGGCGAATGGACAACACGAACTATGGTTAAAAATTGGGGCCTAGGGGCATGGCAAGCCCAATATGCCGTCTCTTGGTCCAGCCACTGAGAGACCTTACTTGGGGACTGGGCTCACGCTGAGGGTCACAATGCGTATCTGTGACCAACGCGGCCCTCAAGCATGGCGGGGTCAAAGGGCCACACTGCTATCAACTACGCTGAACGTTGGGCAACACGCCAACCACAAGATTTCTTGCCATGGGGAAGGATTTCTGATTTCTGCCTCATGTTCAACCCTGGGCAGTGATTGGAGAAAACGTCTAGGTTCTGAAGCCTGAAAACCGAAGTTGGGAAGAGATGACGACCTAAGGCTTTGGCAGGTCCGATGTGTTCAGTGTGAGTCCAGCTGGCTGGGTGTGGGTCGGGAGGTCCAGGCTCAGGCTGTGACAGAAAGGGCATGAGTGCCCAGGGCATCCTGTAGGATTGGGGTACAGTCAAGTGGCGAAAAGTTTGATCCTCCTTTGGGGCTTCTGGTTAGCCCCAGAGGGCAATGATTTTTCTTCTGGACGGCAGGCAGAGGGCTGCATTGTAGTTCTTGAATTGCCAAACTGGAGGGCTTGTGGGCCAGGAGTTGAGGACAGAAGTCTGAGAACACAAGCAACCTTAGGTTTCTGGGCGAGGGCATGGCAGGTACGCTCTGCAGAGCAGAAACGAGATCTCGTGCATCTGAAATCAGGTGAGGAACTGACGAACGCTCAGGTTGGAGTTTCTGTCCCTTATAGCCCTCTTCATGAAGAGGTGGTGGATCACGAGGCCATGGAATTTTTCCCACGATGGGAGTTGTGAGATGCTCCAAACCGTAAAGATTCTTCTGCAGGGCGATTGAGACCTGTTGGTTGGCTCCAGGACTTCCCATACGGATCGATTCCGAGTAGGGTTCTAAGGATGGATGGCTGGGAAGCCCGACTCTCATTCCTCTTGTGTCCTAGTGGCAAGACAGGTTAGATCTGCTGGATCTGGGGGAGAAACTGAGAGGGTTGAGTTGAAATGGACTCTCTTGTGGATGGGTCCTAATGTGGGTTTGTGTCCATGGAGAACTTGGAATGAGGCAGTGGCACAGGGTCCCTGAAGGGTTCTCCTAACCAGAGGCTTTGACACAGCTCCAACGTGCATGATTCCCACGTGGAGACGAGATTTGTTCTGATGGGTGCCTCAAGAAACAGCCATATGCTGCTATTGGAATCCAGGCCTCTGGGGAGAGACTCCTAGACAACAAAGCAATGGATCCGATTAGGATCTAGGGGCCTGCTCATTCCAATTTACCTCTGGGGACATCTGTCCACGGGTCTAAGTGCAGGTAGATGCTCAGCTGGTGTCAGACCGCCCTTGTATTTCCTGGGCAGTCAACACTATTGGGATGGCCCCGGGCACTTTGGAGGTTTATCATCCTATTTCTAGGTTTGTGGCCAATGGAATGGGCAGAATTCCCAGGTACAGTCCTCAGGTTTGGCTCCAAGAACCTGTGCCTGTAGGTTTTGTGGGCCAGTTGTCTGAAAACACAAACCCGGCTTAGGTTTCGGGTCGTAGGTATTGCAGGACTGATCTACAGACCGTGAGGAGAACTCTTCAGGATAAGAACAAGGGGGCGAGTGTGAGACGCTTGCTCAAGATTCTGTCTCTGGATATTGTGTCACTGATGGCCGTGGAATGTCCGGGTGGCCTCATGGGCCATGGACGAGTCTTCCTCTCTGGGCATTGGGCCCGCTCCCAAGAGTTTGGGGTTATTCTTTGAGATGGGAGGAGTCCGTTTTGTTTTGTTTTTACCTCAGTTGTCCCACCAAAAGAGAGTTTCCAGGGCAGAGCCCTGGGGAGGGGCGACTGGACATCCAGAAAGCTGGTTAAAACTTGGGGCCTAGGGGCATGGCAAGCCCATTATGACGTCTAATGGTCCAGCCACTGAGAGGACTTACTAGAGGACAGGACTCACGCTGAGGGTCACAATGCGTGTTTGTGCCCTCTTCGTACTCAAGCATGGGCCGGGCCTCATGGTGAACGCTGGTTTCTCCTACACTGAACGTGGGACAACATGCCAACCACAAGGTTTCTTGCCATAGGGAAGGAGGAGTTCTGATTTCTGCATCACATTCACCCCTTGGCGGCGTGTGGAGTTAAGGTCTATGTCCTGAAGCCTGAGAAGCTAGGTTGGGAATAGATGACGAGCTAAGGCCATGGCGGGTCTGTTGTGCTCAGTGTGCGGTCAGCTGTCTGGGTGTTGGTCAGGAAGTCCGGGCTCAGGCTGTGTCAGACAGTGTATTAGTGCCCAGATGTGTCGATATAATTTGTGTACAGAAGGGTGCCGTGTAGGTCTATCCTCATTTCGGGTGTCTGGGAAGCTCCATAGGGCACCATTTTGCTTTCTATCTGGAGGGCAGGCAGAGTGCTGCCTTGTGGGTCCAGAATTGCCAAACGTGAGGTCTTGGGGGCCAGGAGTGTGAGGACGGACATTGGAGAACAGAAGTTTCACATAGGTTTAAGGGCGAGGGCAAGGCCGGCACACTCTGCAGCGCTGCATCGAGATGTCGTGCATCTGAATTCAGGCCGAGGATCAGACGTTGGCTCAGGTTGGAGTTCCTGTCCATGATTTCCCCTTCAGAAAGGGGGTGGGGGCTTCAGAAAGCCATCACGGTTTTCCCACGTTGGGAGTGGTGAGATGCTCCAAAAGGCAAGGATTCCTTCTGCAGGACATGTGAGACCTTTTGGATGGGTCCAGGACGTTCCATATGGAAGGACGCCAGAGCAGGGTTCTAAGGGCGGAGCCCTGGGCAGGCCGCCGCGCATCTCAATCGTCTCCTAGCGACAAGACAGGTTCTATCTGCTGGCTCTGGCGGAGCAACCGAGAAGCCAGAGTTGAAATGGACTCTCCTGCGGATGGATCCTAATGTGGGTTTGTGTCCATGGAGACCTTGGAAAGGGGTGGTGGCACCGGGCCCTGAAGGATTCTCCTAACCGGAAGTTTTGACACAGTTCCAGCCTGCTATTTTCCCATGTCGAGACAAGATTTGCCTCCGGAAACCCCCGCATGCTGGTATTTGGAAACATGCCTCTGAGGAGAGATGCCTGGAAACCAAAGCAATGGATCCGATTACGGCCTAGGGACCTGTGAGGTTCAATCTACTACCCTGGTGACATCCAACTACGGTATGAGTGGAGGTAGATGCTCAGCTGTTGTCAGACGCCCTTGTTTGTCCCGGGCGGCCTACACAATTGGGATGGCCTCAGGGACTGCGGAGGTTTCTCCTAATTTGGAGGCGTGTGGTCAAGTGAATGGGCAGAATTCCAGTGGAGTGGGCAGGCACAGACCTGATGTGTGGCTCCAGGGGCCCCAGCCTGGAGGGTGTGTGGGCCAGGAGCGTGGGGATAGAAGTCTGAAAACACTAACGCGGCTTACGTTTGGGGACATAAGTATGGCAGGCCCGATCTACAGGCCCTGAGGAGAACTCTTCGGGATATGAAGAAAGAGTGAGTGTGAGGCATTTATTCAGGCTTTTGTCTCTGGATTTTGTGTCAACAATGGCCGTGGAATGTCGAGGAGGCCTCATGGGCCGTGGACAAGTCTTCCTCTCTGTGGATTTGGCACTTACCCAATTGTTTGGGGTCCATCAGGGGGATGGGAGGAGTCCTATCAGTTTGGTTACCTCAGGTGTCCCACCAAAAGAGGGATTTCAAAGCAGAGCCCTGCGGAGGGGTGAATGGACAAACCGAACTATGGTTAGTTCCAGCCACTGAGAGGCCTTCCTTGAGGACAGAACTCACGCTGAGGGTCACAATGTGTGTTTATGCCTTCTAAGCGCTCAAGCATGGGCGGGAATCATGGTCCACACTGTTGCTCCTACACTGAACGTTGGGCTCCATGCCAACCACATGTATTCTTGCCATGGGGAAGTAGTAGTTCTGATTTTTTTTCATCTCTTTCACCGCTGGGCCGTGATTGGAGTTAAGGTCTAGGATGTGTAGTCTGAAAACCGAGCTTGGGAAGAGATGACGACTTAAGTCCACGACAGGTCCGACGTGCTCAGTGTGGAGCCAGCTCGCTGAGTGTTGGTCGGGAGGTTCAGGCCTAGGCTGCGTCAGACCAGGCATTAGTTTTCAGGGTATATTGTATAATTGGGGGAGAGTCGAGTGACGTGCAGCTTGATCCTCATTTAGCGTTTCTGGGTAGCCCCAAGGGCAACGTTTTTCTTCTGGAGGGCAGGCAGAGTGCTGCTTTGTGGCTCCGGAATTCCCAAACTGGATGCCCTTTGGGCAAGGAGTGTGAGGACGGAAGAATGAGAACACATGTTAGGCGTAGGTTTCGGGACGAGGGCACGGCAGGCACTCTCTGCACATCTGAATCGGGACTTCGTACATCTGAAGTCAGGGAGAGGTTCAGACCTAGGCTCAGGTTGGAGTTTCTGTCCATTATGGCCCTTTCTTGAAGGGGGCAGCATCTCAAAGCCATGGAGGTTTACCCAGGAGGGGAGTTGGGATATGCTCCAAGCCACAAGGATTTTTTTCTGATCAGCAATTGAGATCTGTTGGATCGCTCCAGGATGTTTCATAAGGAACGACAGCAAAGCAGGGATCGAAGGATGGAACCCTGGGCAGACTGTATCGATTCTAACTGTCTCCCAGTTAATAGACAGTTTTGATATGCTAGCTCTAGGGGAGCAACGGAAGGGGCTGAGCTGAAATGGACTCTACTGCGGATGGGACCTATTGTGGGTTTGTGTGCATAGAGACCCTGGCACGGAGCTGTGACACACGGACCCTGAATGCTCCTCCTAACCAGAGGTTTTGCGTCATCTCCAAAAGACAAGTTTCCCATGTGGAGACTAGATTTGATCTGATTGGTGCCTCAGGAAAGCCCCACATGCTGATATTGGAAACCAGGCCTCTGAGGAGAGATAGCAGGAAACCAAAACAATGGACCCCATTAGGGCCTAGGGCCCTGACCCGTTCAATCTCCTTCTCTGGGGACATCCATCTACAGTATGAGTGGAGATGGATGCTCAGCTGGTTCCAGGCAGCCCTTGTTTGTCCTGGGCGTTCTATACTATGGGGATGGCCTTGGGGACTTTGGAGGTTTCTCCGAGTTTGTATGATTGTGGTCAATGGAAGGGGCAGAATTCCCGTGGAGTTGAGAGGCACAGACCTGATGTGTGGCTGCAGGGTCCCCAGGCTGGAGGGTGTGGAAGCCAGGAATGTGGGGATAGAAGTCTGAAAACACACACTCGGCTTGTTTTGGGGACGTAGGTATGGCAGTCCCGATCTACAGACCGTGAGGGGAACTCTTTGGCATAGGAAGAAAGAGCGAGTGTGCGGCGCTTATTCAGGCTTTTGTCTCTGGATTTTGTGTCAACGATGGGCGTGGAATGTCGGGGTGGCCTCATGGGCCATGGATGAGTCTTCCTCTCTGTGGATTTGGCCCGATCCCAATTTGGGGGTCAATCTGTGGGATGGGAGGAGTCCTTTCAGTTTGGTTACCTCATTCTAAAGCAGAGCACTGGGGAGGGGCGAATGGACAACACGAACTATGGTTAAAAATTGGGGCCTAGGGGCATGGCAAGCCCAATATGCCGTCTCTTGGTCCAGCCACTGAGAGACCTTACTTGGAGACTGGGCTCACGCTGAGGGTCACAATGCGTATCTGTGACCAACGCGGCCCTCAAGCATGGCGGGGTCAAAGGGCCACACTGCTATCAACTACGCTGAACGTTGGGCAACACGCCAACCACAAGATTTCTTGCCATGGGGAAGGATTTCTGATTTCTGCCTCATGTTCAACCCTGGGCAGTGATTGGAGAAAACGTCTAGGTTCTGAAGCCTGAAAACCGAAGTTGGGAAGAGATGACGACCTAAGGCTTTGGCAGGTCCGATGTGTTCAGTGTGAGTCCAGCTGGCTGGGTGTGGGTCGGGAGGTCCAGGCTCAGGCTGTGACAGAAAGGGCATGAGTGCCCAGGGCATCCTGTAGGATTGGGGTACAGTCAAGTGGCGAAAAGTTTGATCCTCCTTTGGGGCTTCTGGTTAGCCCCAGAGGGCAATGATTTTTCTTCTGGATGGCAGGCAGAGGGCTGCATTGTAGTTCTGGAATTGCCAAACTGGAGGGCTTGTGGGCCAGGAGTTGAGGACAGAAGTCTGAGAACACAAGCAACCTTAGGTTTCTGGGCGAGGGCATGGCAGGTACGCTCTGCAGAGCTGAAACGAGATCTCGTGCATCTGAAATCAGGTGAGGAACTGACGAACGCTCAGGTTGGAGTTTCTGTCCCTTATGGCCCTCTTCATGAAGAGGTGGTGGATCACGAGGCCATGGAATTTTTCCCACGATGGGAGTTGTGAGATGCTCCAAACCGTAATAAGATTCTTCTGCAGGGCGATTGAGACCTGTTGGTTGGCTCCAGGACTTCCCATACGGATCGATTCCGAGTAGGGTTCTAAGGATGGATGGCTGGGAAGCCCGACTCTCATTCCTCTTGTGTCCTAGTGGCAAGACAGGTTAGATCTGCTGGATCTGGGGGAGAAACTGAGAGGGTTGAGTTGAAATGGACTCTCTTGTGGATGGGTCCTAATGTGGGTTTGTGTCCATGGAGAACTTGGAATGAGGCAGTGGCACAGGGTCCCTGAAGGGTTCTCCTAACCAGAGGCTTTGACACAGCTCCAACGTGCATGATTCCCACGTGGAGACGAGATTTGTTCTGATGGGTGCCTCAAGAAACAGCCATATGCTGCTATTGGAATCCAGGCCTCTGGGGAGAGACTCCTAGACAACAAAGCAATGGATCCGATTAGGATCTAGGGGCCTGCTCATTCCAATTTACCTCTGGGGACATCTGTCCACGGGTCTAAGGGCAGGTAGATGCTCAGCTGGTGTCAGACCGCCCTTGTATTTCCTGGGCAGTCAACACTATTGGGATGGCCCCGGGCACTTTGGAGGTTTATCATCCTATTTCTAGGTTTGTGGCCAATGGAATGGGCAGAATTCCCAGGTACAGTCCTCAGGTTTGGCTCCAAGAACCTGTGCCTGTAGGTTTTGTGGGCCAGTTGTCTGAAAACACAAACCCGGCTTAGGTTTCGGGTCGTAGGTATTGCAGGACTGATCTACAGACCGTGAGGAGAACTCTTCAGGATATGAACAAGGGGGCGAGTGTGAGACGCTTGCTCAAGATTCTGTCTCTGGATATTGTGTCACTGATGGCCGTGGAATGTCCGGGTGGCCTCATGGGCCATGGACGAGTCTTCCTCTCTGGGCATTGGGCCCGCTCCCAAGAGTTTGGGGTCATTCTTTGAGATGGGAGGAGTCCGTTTTGTTTTGTTTTTACCTCAGTTGTCCCACCAAAAGAGAGTTTCCAGGGCAGAGCCCTGGGGAGGGGCGACTGGACATCCAGAAAGCTGGTTAAAACTTGGGGCCTAGGGGCATGGCAAGCCCATTATGACGTCTAATGGTCCAGCCACTGAGAGGACTTACTAGAGGACAGGACTCACGCTGAGGGTCACAATGCGTGTTTGTGCCCTCTTCGTACTCAAGCATGGGCCGGGCCTCATGGTGAACGCTGGTTTCTCCTACACTGAACGTGGGACAACATGCCAACCACAAGGTTTCTTGCCATAGGGAAGGAGGAGTTCTGATTTCTGCATCACATTCACCCCTTGGCGGGGTGTGGAGTTAAGGTCTATGTCCTGAAGCCTGAGAAGCTAGGTTGGGAATAGATGACGAGCTAAGGCCATGGCGGGTCTGTTGTGCTCAGTGTGCGGTCAGCTGTCTGGGTGTTGGTCAGGAAGTCCGGGCTCAGGCTGTGTCAGACAGTGTATTAGTGCCCAGATGTGTCGATATAATTTGTGTACAGAAGGGTGCCGTGTAGGTCTATCCTCATTTCGGGTGTCTGGGAAGCTCCATAGGGCACCATTTTGCTTTCTATCTGGAGGGCAAGCAGAGTGCTGCCTTGTGGGTCCAGAATTGCCAAACGTGAGGTCTTGGGGGCCAGGAGTGTGAGGACGGACATTGGAGAACAGAAGTTTCACATAGGTTTAAGGGCGAGGGCAAGGCCGGCACACTCTGCAGAGCTGCATCGAGATGTCGTGCATCTGAATTCAGGCCGAGGATCAGACGTTGGCTCAGGTTGGAGTTCCTGTCCATGATTTCCCCTTCAGAAAGGGGGTGGGGGGTTCAGAAAGCCATCACGGTTTTCCCACGTTGGGAGTGGTGAGATGCTCCAAAAGGCAAGGATTCCTTCTGCAGGACATGTGAGACCTTTTGGATGGGTCCAGGACGTTCCATATGGAAGGACGCCAGAGCAGGGTTCTAAGGGCGGAGCCCTGGGCAGGCCGCCGCGCATCTCAATCGTCTCCTAGCGACAAGACAGGTTCTATCTGCTGGCTCTGGCGGAGCAACCGAGAAGCCAGAGTTGAAATGGACTCTCCTGCGGATGGATCCTAATGTGGGTTTGTGTCCATGGAGACCTTGGAAAGGGGTGGTGGCACCGGGCCCTGAAGGATTCTCCTAACCGGAAGTTTTGACACAGTTCCAGCCTGCTATTTTCCCAAGTCGAGACAAGATTTGCCTCCGGAAACCCCCGCATGCTGGTATTTGGAAACATGCCTCTGAGGAGAGATGCCTGGAAACCAAAGCAATGGATCCGATTACGGCCTAGGGACCTGTGAGGTTCAATCTACTACCCTGGTGACATCCAACTACGGTATGAGTGGAGGTAGATGCTCAGCTGTTGTCAGACGCCCTTGTTTGTCCCGGGCGGCCTACACAATTGGGATGGCCTCAGGGACTGCGGAGGTTTCTCCTAATTTGGAGGCGTGTGGTCAAGTGAATGGGCAGAATTCCAGTGGAGTGGGCAGGCACAGACCTGATGTGTGGCTCCAGGGGCCCCAGCCTGGAGGGTGTGTGGGCCAGGAGCGTGGGGATAGAAGTCTGAAAACACTAACGCGGCTTACGTTTGGGGACATAAGTATGGCAGGCCCGATCTACAGGCCCTGAGGAGAACTCTTCGGGATATGAAGAAAGAGTGAGTGTGAGGCATTTATTCAGGCTTTTGTCTCTGGATTTTGTGTCAACAATGGCCGTGGAATGTCGAGGAGGCCTCATGGGCCGTGGACAAGTCTTCCTCTCTGTGGATTTGGCACGTACCCAATTGTTTGGGGTCCATCAGGGGGATGGGAGGAGTCCTATCAGTTTGGTTACCTCAGGTGTCCCACCAAAAGAGGGATTTCAAAGCAGAGCCCTGCGGAGGGGTGAATGGACAAACCGAACTATGGTTAGTTCCAGCCACTGAGAGGCCTTCCTTGAGGACAGAACTCACGCTGAGGGTCACAATGTGTGTTTATGCCTTCTAAGCGCTCAAGCATGGGCGGGAATCATGGTCCACACTGTTGCTCCTACACTGAACGTTGGGCTCCATGCCAACCACATGTATTCTTGCCATGGGGAAGTAGTAGTTCTGATTTTTTTTCATCTCTTTCACCGCTGGGCCGTGATTGGAGTTAAGGTCTAGGATGTGTAGTCTGAAAACCGAGCTTGGGAAGAGATGACGACTTAAGTCCACGACAGGTCCGACGTGCTCAGTGTGGAGCCAGCTCGCTGAGTGTTGGTCGGGAGGTTCAGGCCTAGGCTGCGTCAGACCAGGCATTAGTTTTCAGGGTATATTGTATAATTGGGGGAGAGTCGAGTGACGTGCAGCTTGATCCTCATTTAGCGTTTCTGGGTAGCCCCAAGGGCAACGTTTTTCTTCTGGAGGGCAGGCAGAGTGCTGCTTTGTGGCTCCGGAATTCCCAAACTGGATGCCCTTTGGGCAAGGAGTGTGAGGACGGAAGAATGAGAACACATGTTAGGCGTAGGTTTCGGGACGAGGGCACGGCAGGCACTCTCTGCACATCTGAATCGGGACTTCGTACATCTGAAGTCAGGGAGAGGTTCAGACCTAGGCTCAGGTTGGAGTTTCTGTCCATTATGGCCCTTTCTTGAAGGGGGCAGCATCTCGAAGCCATGGAGGTTTACCCAGGAGGGGAGTTGGGATATGCTCCAAGCCACAAGGATTTTTTTCTGATCAGCAATTGAGATCTGTTGGATCGCTCCAGGATGTTTCATAAGGAACGACAGCAAAGCAGGGATCGAAGGATGGAACCCTGGGCAGACTGTATCGATTCTAACTGTCTCCCAGTTAATAGACAGTTTTGATATGCTAGCTCTAGGGGAGCAACGGAAGGGGCTGAGCTGAAATGGACTCTACTGCGGATGGGACCTATTGTGGGTTTGTGTGCATAGAGACCCTGGCACGGAGCTGTGACACACGGACCCTGAATGCTCCTCCTAACCAGAGGTTTTGCGTCATCTCCAAAAGACAAGTTTCCCATGTGGAGACTAGATTTGATCTGATTGGTGCCTCAGGAAAGCCCCACATGCTGATATTGGAAACCAGGCCTCTGAGGAGAGATAGCAGGAAACCAAAACAATGGACCCCATTAGGGCCTAGGGCCCTGACCCGTTCAATCTCCTTCTCTGGGGACATCCATCTACAGTATGAGTGGAGATGGATGCTCAGCTGGTTCCAGGCAGCCCTTGTTTGTCCTGGGCGTTCTATACTATGGGGATGGCCTTGGGGACTTTGGAGGTTTCTCCGAGTTTGTATGATTGTGGTCAATGGAAGGGGCAGAATTCCCGTGGAGTTGAGAGGCACAGACCTGATGTGTGGCTCCAGGGTCCCCAGGCTGGAGGGTGTGGAAGCCAGGAATGTGGGGATAGAAGTCTGAAAACACACACTCGGCTTGTTTTGGGGACGTAGGTATGGCAGTCCCGATCTACAGACCGTGAGGGGAACTCTTTGGCATAGGAAGAAAGAGCGAGTGTGCGGCGCTTATTCAGGCTTTTGTCTCTGGATTTTGTGTCAACGATGGGCGTGGAATGTCGGGGTGGCCTCATGGGCCATGGATGAGTCTTCCTCTCTGTGGATTTGGCCCGATCCCAATTTGGGGGTCAATCTGTGGGATGGGAGGAGTCCTTTCAGTTTGGTTACCTCATTCTAAAGCAGAGCACTGGGGAGGGGCGAATGGACAACACGAACTATGGTTAAAAATTGGGGCCTAGGGGCATGGCAAGCCCAATATGCCGTCTCTTGGTCCAGCCACTGAGAGACCTTACTTGGGGACTGGGCTCACGCTGAGGGTCACAATGCGTATCTGTGACCAACGCGGCCCTCAAGCATGGCGGGGTCAAAGGGCCACACTGCTATCAACTACGCTGAACGTTGGGCAACACGCCAACCACAAGATTTCTTGCCATGGGGAAGGATTTCTGATTTCTGCCTCATGTTCAACCCTGGGCAGTGATTGGAGAAAACGTCTAGGTTCTGAAGCCTGAAAACCGAAGTTGGGAAGAGATGACGACCTAAGGCTTTGGCAGGTCCGATGTGTTCAGTGTGAGTCCAGCTGGCTGGGTGTGGGTCGGGAGGTCCAGGCTCAGGCTGTGACAGAAAGGGCATGAGTGCCCAGGGCATCCTGTAGGATTGGGGTACAGTCAAGTGGCGAAAAGTTTGATCCTCCTTTGGGGCTTCTGGTTAGCCCCAGAGGGCAATGATTTTTCTTCTGGACGGCAGGCAGAGGGCTGCATTGTAGTTCTGGAATTGCCAAACTGGAGGGCTTGTGGGCCAGGAGTTGAGGACAGAAGTCTGAGAACACAAGCAACCTTAGGTTTCTGGGCGAGGGCATGGCAGGTACGCTCTGCAGAGCTGAAACGAGATCTCGTGCATCTGAAATCAGGTGAGGATCTGACGAACGCTCAGGTTGGAGTTTCTGTCCCTTATGGCCCTCTTCATGAAGAGGTGGTGGATCACGAGGCCATGGAATTTTTCCCACGATGGGAGTTGTGAGATGCTCCAAACCGTAATAAGATTCTTCTGCAGGGCGATTGAGACCTGTTGGTTGGCTCCAGGACTTCCCATACGGATCGATTCCGAGTAGGGTTCTAAGGATGGATGGCTGGGAAGCCCGACTCTCATTCCTCTTGTGTCCTAGTGGCAAGACAGGTTAGATCTGCTGGATCTGGGGGAGAAACTGAGAGGGTTGAGTTGAAATGGACTCTCTTGTGGATGGGTCCTAATGTGGGTTTGTGTCCATGGAGAACTTGGAATGAGGCAGTGGCACAGGGTCCCTGAAGGGTTCTCCTAACCAGAGGCTTTGACACAGCTCCAACGTGCATGATTCCCACGTGGAGACGAGATTTGTTCTGATGGGTGCCTCAAGAGACAGCCATATGCTGCTATTGGAATCCAGGCCTCTGGGGAGAGATGCCTAGACAACAAAGCAATGGATCCGATTAGGATCTAGGGGCCTGCTCATTCCAATTTACCTCTGGGGACATCTGTCCACGGGTCTAAGTGCAGGTAGATGCTCAGCTGGTGTCAGACCGCCCTTGTATTTCCTGGGCAGTCAACACTATTGGGATGGCCCCGGGCACTTTGGAGGTTTATCATCCTATTTCTAGGTTTGTGGCCAATGGAATGGGCAGAATTCCCAGGTACAGTCCTCAGGTTTGGCTCCAAGAACCTGTGCCTGTAAGTTTTTTGGGCCAGTTGTCTGAAAACACAAACCCGGCTTAGGTTTCGGGTCGTAGGTATTGCAGGACTGATCTACAGACCGTGAGGAGAACTCTTCAGGATATGAACAAGGGGGCGAGTGTGAGACGCTTGCTCAAGATTCTGTCTCTGGATATTGTGTCACGGATGGCCGTGGAATGTCCGGGTGGCCTCAAGGGCCATGGACGAGTCTTCCTCTCTGGGCATTGGGCCCGCTCCCAAGAGTTTGGGGTTATTCTTTGAGATGGGAGGAGTCCGTTTTGTTTTGTTTTTACCTCAGTTGTCCCACCAAAAGAGAGTTTCCAGGGCAGAGCCCTGGGGAGGGGCGAATGGACAACCAGAAAGCTGGTTAAAACTTGGGGCCTAGGGGCATGGCAAGCCCATTATGACGTCTAATGGTCCAGCCACTGAGAGGACTTACTAGAGGACAGGACTCACGCTGAGGGTCACAATGCGTGTTTGTGCCCTCTTCGTACTCAAGCATGGGCCGGGCCTCATGGTGAACGCTGGTTTCTCCTACACTGAACGTGGGACAACATGCCAACCACAAGGTTTCTTGCCATAGGGAAGGAGGAGTTCTGATTTCTGCATCACATTCACCCCTTGGCGGCGTGTGGAGTTAAGGTCTATGTCCTGAAGCCTGAGAAGCTAGGTTGGGAATAGATGACGAGCTAAGGCCATGGCGGGTCTGTTGTGCTCAGTGTGCGGTCAGCTGTCTGGGTGTTGGTCAGGAAGTCCGGGCTCAGGCTGTGTCAGACAGTGTATTAGTGCCCAGATGTGTCGATATAATTTGTGTACAGAAGGGTGCCGTGTAGGTCTATCCTCATTTCAGGTGTCTGGGAAGCTCCATAGGGCACCATTTTGCTTTCTATCTGGAGGGCAGGCAGAGTGCTGCCTTGTGGGTCCAGAATTGCCAAACGTGAGGTCTTGGGGGCCAGGAGTGTGAGGACGGATATTGGAGAACAGAAGTTTCACATAGGTTTAAGGGCGAGGGCAAGGCCGGCACACTCTGCAGAGCTGCATCGAGATGTCGTGCATCTGAATTCAGGCCGAGGATCAGACGTTGGCTCAGTTTGGAGTTCCTGTCCATGATTTCCCCTTCAGAAAGGGGGTGGGGGCTTCAGAAAGCCATCACGGTTTTCCCACGTTGGGAGTGGTGAGATGCTCCAAAAGGCAAGGATTCCTTCTGCAGGACATGTGAGACCTTTTGGATGGGTCCAGGACGTTCCATATGGAAGGACGCCAGAGCAGGGTTCTAAGGGCGGAGCCTTGGGCAAGCCGCCTCGCATCTCAATCGTCTCCTAGCGACAAGACAGGTTCTATCTGCTGGCTCTGGCGGAGCAACCGAGAAGCCAGAGTTGAAATGGACTCTCCTGCGGATGGATCCTAATGTGGGTTTGTGTCCATGGAGACCTTGGAAAGGGGTGGTGGCACCGGGCCCTGAAGGATTATCCTAACCGGAAGTTTTGACACAGTTCCAGCCTGCTATTTTCCCATGTCAAGACAAGATTTGCCTCCGGAAACCCCCGCATGCTGGTATTTGGAAACATGCCTCTGAGGAGAGATGCCTGGAAACCAAAGCAATGGATCCGATTACGGCCTAGGGACCTGTGAGGTTCAATCTACTACCCTGGTGACATCAAACTACGGAATGAGTGGAGGTAGATGCTCAGCTGTTGTCAGACGCCCTTGTTTGTCCCGGGCGGCCTACACAATTGGGATGGCCTCAGGGACTGCGGAGGTTTCTCCTAATTTGGAGGCGTGTGGTCAAGTGAATGGGCAGAATTCCAGTGGAGTGGGCAGGCACAGACCTGATGTGTGGCTCCAGGGGCCCCAGCCTGGAGGGTGTGTGGGCCAGGAGCTTGGGGATAGAAGTCTGAAAACACTAACGCGGCTTACGTTTGGGGACATAAGTATGGCAGGCCCGATCTACAGGCCCTGAGGAGAACTCTTCGGGATATGAAGAAAGAGTGAGTGTGAGGCATTTTTTCAGGCTTTTGTCTCTGGATTTTGTGTCAACAATGGCCGCGGAATGTCGAGGAGGCCTCATGGGCCATGGACAAGTCTTCCTCTCTGTGGATTTGGCACGTACCCAATTGTTTGGGGTCCATCAGGGGGATGGGAGGAGTCCTATCAGTTTGGTTACCTCAGGTGTCCCACCAAAAGAGGGATTTCAAAGCAGAGCCCTGCGGAGGGGTGAATGGACAAACCGAACTATGGTTAGTTCCAGCCACTGAGAGGCCTTCCTTGAGGACAGAACTCACGCTGAGGGTCACAATGTGTGTTTATGCCTTCTAAGCGCTCAAGCATGGGCGGGAATCATGGTCCACACTGTTGCTCCTACACTGAACGTTGGGCTCCATGCCAACCACATGTATTCTTGCCATGGGGAAGTAGTAGTTCTGATTTTTTTTCATCTCTTTCACCGCTGGGCCGTGATTGGAGTTAAGGTCTAGGTTGTGTAGTCTGAAAACCGAGCTTGGGAAGAGATGACGACTTAAGTCCACGACAGGTCCGACGTGCTCATTGTGGAGCCAGCTCGCTGAGTGTTGGTCGGGAGGTTCAGGCCTAAGCTGCGTCAGACCAGGCATTAGTTTTCAGGGTATATTGTATAATTGGGGGAGAGTCGAGTGCCGTGCAGCTTGATCCTCATTTAGCGTTTCTGGGTAGCCCCAAGGGCAACGTTTTTCTTCTGGAGGGCAGGCAGAGTGCTGCTTTGTGGCTCCGGAATTCCCAAACTGGATGCCCTTTGGGCAAGGAGTGTGAGGACGGAAGAATGAGAACACATGTTAGGCGTAGGTTTCGGGACGAGGGCACGGCAGGCACTCTCTGCACATCTGAATCGGGACTTCGTACATCTGAAGTCAGGGAGAGGTTCAGACCTAGGCTCAGGTTGGAGTTTCTGTCCATTATGGCCCTTTCTTGAAGGGGGCAGCATCTCGAAGCCATGGAGGTTTACCCAGGAGGGGAGTTGGGATATGCTCCAAGCCACAAGGATTTTTTTCTGATCAGCAATTGAGATCTGTTGGATCGCTCCAGGATGTTTCATAAGGAACGACAGCAAAGCAGGGATCGAAGGATGGAACCCTGGGCAGACTGTATCGATTCTAACTGTCTCCCAGTTAATAGACAGTTTTGATATGCTAGCTCTAGGGGAGCAACGGAAGGGGCTGAGCTGAAATGGACTCTACTGCGGATGGGACCTATTGTGGGTTTGTGTGCATAGAGACCCTGGCACGGAGCTGTGACACACGGACCCTGAATGCTCCTCCTAACCAGAGGTTTTGCGTCATCTCCAAAAGACAAGTTTCCCATGTGGAGACTAGATTTGATCTGATTGGTGCCTCAGGAAAGCCCCACATGCTGATATTGGAAACCAGGCCTCTGAGGAGAGATAGCAGGAAACCAAAACAATGGACCCCATTAGGGCCTAGGGCCCTGACCCGTTCAATCTCCTTCTCTGGGGACATCCATCTACAGTATGAGTGGAGATGGATGCTCAGCTGGTTCCAGGCAGCCCTTGTTTGTCCTGGGCGTTCTATACTATGGGGATGGCCTTGGGGACTTTGGAGGTTTCTCCGAGTTTGTATGATTGTGGTCAATGGAAGGGGCAGAATTCCCGTGGAGTTGAGAGGCACAGACCTGATGTGTGGCTCCAGGGTCCCCAGGCTGGAGGGTGTGGAAGCCAGGAATGTGGGGATAGAAGTCTGAAAACACACACTCGGCTTGTTTTGGGGACGTAGGTATGGCAGTCCCGATCTACAGACCGTGAGGGGAACTCTTTGGCATAGGAAGAAAGAGCGAGTGTGCGGCGCTTATTCAGGCTTTTGTCTCTGGATTTTGTGTCAACGATGGGCGTGGAATGTCGGGGTGGCCTCATGGGCCATGGATGAGTCTTCCTCTCTGTGGATTTGGCCCGATCCCAATTTGGGGGTCAATCTGTGGGATGGGAGGAGTCCTTTCAGTTTGGTTACCTCATTCTAAAGCAGAGCACTGGGGAGGGGCGAATGGACAACACGAACTATGGTTAAAAATTGGGGCCTAGGGGCATGGCAAGCCCAATATGCCGTCTCTTGGTCCAGCCACTGAGAGACCTTACTTGGGGACTGGGCTCACGCTGAGGGTCACAATGCGTATCTGTGACCAACGCGGCCCTCAAGCATGGCGGGGTCAAAGGGCCACACTGCTATCAACTACGCTGAACGTTGGGCAACACGCCAACCACAAGATTTCTTGCCATGGGGAAGGATTTCTGATTTCTGCCTCATGTTCAACCCTGGGCAGTGATTGGAGAAAACGTCTAGGTTCTGAAGCCTGAAAACCGAAGTTGGGAAGAGATGACGACCTAAGGCTTTGGCAGGTCCGATGTGTTCAGTGTGAGTCCAGCTGGCTGGGTGTGGGTCGGGAGGTCCAGGCTCAGGCTGTGACAGAAAGGGCATGAGTGCCCAGGGCATCCTGTAGGATTGGGGTACAGTCAAGTGGCGAAAAGTTTGATCCTCCTTTGGGGCTTCTGGTTAGCCCCAGAGGGCAATGTTTTTTTCTTCTGGACGGCAGGCAGAGGGCTGCATTGTAGTTCTGGAATTGCCAAACTGGACGGCTTGTGGGCCAGGAGTTGAGGACAGAAGTCTGAGAACACAAGCAACCTTAGGTTTCTGGGCGAGGGCATGGCAGGTACGCTCTGCAGAGCTGAAACGAGATCTCGTGCATCTGAAATCAGGTGAGGATCTGACGAACGCTCAGGTTGGAGTTTCTGTCCCTTATGGCCCTCTTCATGAAGAGGTGGTGGATCACGAGGCCATGGAATTTTTCCCACGATGGGAGTTGTGAGATGCTCCAAACCGTAAAGATTCTTCTGCAGGGCGATTGAGACCTGTTGGTTGGCTCCAGGACATCCCATACGGATCGATTCCGAGTAGGGTTCTAAGGATGGATGGCTGGGAAGCCCGACTCTCATTCCTCTTGTGTCCTAGTGGCAAGACAGGTTAGATCTGCTGGATATGGGGGAGAAACTGAGAGGGTTGAGTTGAAATGGACTCTCTTGTGGATGGGTCCTAATGTGGGTTTGTGTCCATGGAGAACTTGGAATGAGGCAGTGGCACAGGGTCCCTGAAGGGTTCTCCTAACCAGAGGCTTTGACACAGCTCCAACGTGCATGATTCCCACGTGGAGACGAGATTTGTTCTGATGGGTGCCTCATGAGACAGCCATATGCTGCTATTGGAATCCAGGCCTCTGGGGAGAGATGCCTAGACAACAAAGCAATGGATCCGATTAGGATCTAGGGGCCTGCTCATTCCAATTTACCTCTGGGGACATCTGTCCACGGGTCTAAGTGCAGGTAGATGCTCAGCTGGTGTCAGACCGCCCTTGTATTTCCTGGGCAGTCAACACTATTGGGATGGCCCCGGGCACTTTGGAGGTTTATCATCCTATTTCTAGGTTTGTGGCCAATGGAATGGGCAGAATTCCCAGGTACAGTCCTCAGGTTTGGCTCCAAGAACCTGTGCCTGTTGGTTTTGTGGGCCAGTTTTCTGAAAACACAAACCCGGCTTAGGTTTCGGGTCGTAGGTATTGCAGGACTGATCTACAGACCGTGAGGAGAACTCTTCAGGATATGAACAAGGGGGCGAGTGTGAGACGCTTGCTCAAGATTCTGTCTCTGGATATTGTGTCACGGATGGCCGTGGAATGTCCGGGTGGCCTCAAGGGCCATGGACGAGTCTTCCTCTCTGGGCATTGGGCCCGCTCCCAAGAGTTTGGGGTTATTCTTTGAGATGGGAGGAGTCCGTTTTGTTTTGTTTTTACCTCAGTTGTCCCACCAAAAGAGAGTTTCCAGGGCAGAGCCCTGGGGAGGGGCGAATGGACAACCAGAAAGCTGGTTAAAACTTGGGGCCTAGGGGCATGGCAAGCCCATTATGACGTCTAATGGTCCAGCCACTGAGAGGACTTACTAGAGGACAGGACTCACGCTGAGGGTCACAATGCGTGTTTGTGCCCTCTTCGTACTCAAGCATGGGCCGGGCCTCATGGTGAACGCTGGTTTCTCCTACACTGAACGTGGGACAACATGCCAACCACAAGGTTTCTTGCCATAGGGAAGGAGGAGTTCTGATTTCTGCATCACATTCACCCCTTGGCGGGGTGTGGAGTTAAGGTCTATGTCCTGAAGCCTGAGAAGCTAGGTTGGGAATAGATGACGAGCTAAGGCCATGGCGGGTCTGTTGTGCTCAGTGTGCGGTCAGCTGTCTGGGTGTTGGTCAGGAAGTCCGGGCTCAGGCTGTGTCAGACAGTGTATTAGTGCCCAGATGTGTCGATATAATTTGTGTACAAAAGGGTGCCGTGTAGGTCTATCCTCATTTCGGGTGTCTGGGAAGCTCCATAGGGCACCATTTTGCTTTCTATCTGGAGGGCAGGCAGAGTGCTGCCTTGTGGGTCCAGAATTGCCAAACGTGAGGTCTTGGGGGCCAGGAGTGTGAGGACGGACATTGGAGAACAGAAGTTTCACATAGGTTTAAGGGCGAGGGCAAGGCCGGCACACTCTGCAGAGCTGCATCGAGATGTCGTGCATCTGAATTCAGGCCGAGGATCAGACGTTGGCTCAGGTTGGAGTTCCTGTCCATGATTTCCCCTTCAGAAAGGGGGTGGGGGCTTCAGAAAGCCATCACGGTTTTCCCACGTTGGGAGTGGTGAGATGCTCCAAAAGGCAAGGATTCCTTCTGCAGGACATGTGAGACCTTTTGGATGGGTCCAGGACGTTCCATATGGAAGGACGCCAGAGCAGGGTTCTAAGGGCGGACCCCTGGGCAAGTCGCCTCGCATCTCAATCGTCTCCTAGCGACAAGACAGGTTCTATCTGCTGGCTCTGGCGGAGCAACCGAGAAGCCAGAGTTGAAATGGACTCTCCTGCGGATGGATCCTAATGTGGGTTTGTGTCCATGGAGACCTTGGAAAGGGGTGGTGGCACCGGGCCCTGAAGGATTCTCCTAACCGGAAGTTTTGACACAGTTCCAGCCTGCTATTTTCCCATGTCGAGACAAGATTTGCCTCCGGAAACCCCCGCATGCTGGTATTTGAAAACATGCCTCTGAGGAGAGATGCCTGGAAACCAAAGCAATGGATCCGATTACGGCCTAGGGACCTGTGAGGTTCAATCTACTACCCTGGTGACATCCAACTACGGTATGAGTGGAGGTAGATGCTCAGCTGTTGTCAGACGCCCTTGTTTGTCCCGGGCGGCCTACACAATTGGGATGGCCTCAGGGACTGCGGAGGTTTCTCCTAATTTGGAGGCGTGTGGTCAAGTGAATGGGCAGAATTCCAGTGGAGTGGGCAGGCACAGACCTGATGTGTGGCTCCAGGGGCCCCAGCCTGGAGGGTGTGTGGGCCAGGAGCGTGGGGATAGAAGTCTGAAAACACTAACGCGGCTTACGTTTGGGGACATAAGTATGGCAGGCCCGATCTACAGGCCCTGAGGAGAACTCTTCGGGATATGAAGAAAGAGTGAGTGTGAGGCATTTATTCAGGCTTTTGTCTCTGGATTTTGTGTCAACAATGGCCGTGGAATGTCGAGGAGGCCTCATGGGCCATGGACAAGTCTTCCTCTCTGTGGATTTGGCACGTACCCAATTGTTTGGGGTCCATCAGGGGGATGGGAGGAGTCCTATCAGTTTGGTTACCTCAGGTGTCCCACCAAAAGAGGGATTTCAAAGCAGAGCCCTGCGGAGGGGTGAATGGACAAACCGAACTATGGTTAGTTCCAGCCACTGAGAGGCCTTCCTTGAGGACAGAACTCACGCTGAGGGTCACAATGTGTGTTTATGCCTTCTAAGCGCTCAAGCATGGGCGGGAATCATGGTCCACACTGTTGCTCCTACACTGAACGTTGGGCTCCATGCCAACCACATGTATTCTTGCCATGGGGAAGTAGTAGTTCTGATTTTTTTTCATCTCTTTCACCGCTGGGCCGTGATTGGAGTTAAGGTCTAGGTTGTGTAGTCTGAAAACCGAGCTTGGGAAGAGATGACGACTTAAGTCCACGACAGGTCCGACGTGCTCAGTGTGGAGCCAGCTCGCTGAGTGTTGGTCGGGAGGTTCAGGCCTAGGCTGCGTCAGACCAGGCATTAGTTTTCAGGGTATATTGTATAATTGGGGGAGAGTCGAGTGCCGTGCAGCTTGATCCTCATTTAGCGTTTCTGGGTAGCCCCAAGGGCAACGTTTTTCTTCTGGAGGGCAGGCAGAGTGCTGCTTTGTGGCTCCGGAATTCCCAAACTGGATGCCCTTTGGGCAAGGAGTGTGAGGACGGAAGAATGAGAACACATGTTAGGCGTAGGTTTCGGGACGAGGGCACGGCAGGCACTCTCTGCACATCTGAATCGGGACTTCGTACATCTGAAGTCAGGGAGAGGTTCAGACCTAGGCTCAGGTTGGAGTTTCTGTCCATTATGGCCCTTTCTTGAAGGGGGCAGCATCTCGAAGCCATGGAGGTTTACCCAGGAGGGGAGTTGGGATATGCTCCAAGCCACAAGGATTTTTTTCTGATCAGCAATTGAGATCTGTTGGATCGCTCCAGGATGTTTCATAAGGAACGACAGCAAAGCAGGGATCGAAGGATGGAACCCTGGGCAGACTGTATCGATTCTAACTGTCTCCCAGTTAATAGACAGTTTTGATATGCTAGCTCTAGGGGAGCAACGGAAGGGGCTGAGCTGAAATGGACTCTACTGCGGATGGGACCTATTGTGGGTTTGTGTGCATAGAGACCCTGGCACGGAGCTGTGACACACGGACCCTGAATGCTCCTCCTAACCAGAGGTTTTGCGTCATCTCCAAAAGACAAGTTTCCCATGTGGAGACTAGATTTGATCTGATTGGTGCCTCAGGAAAGCCCCACATGCTGATATTGGAAACCAGGCCTCTGAGGAGAGATAGCAGGAAACCAAAACAATGGACCCCATTAGGGCCTAGGGCCCTGACCCGTTCAATCTCCTTCTCTGGGGACATCCATCTACAGTATGAGTGGAGATGGATGCTCAGCTGGTTCCAGGCAGCCCTTGTTTGTCCTGGGCGTTCTATACTATGGGGATGGCCTTGGGGACTTTGGAGGTTTCTCCGAGTTTGTATGATTGTGGTCAATGGAAGGGGCAGAATTCCCGTGGAGTTGAGAGGCACAGACCTGATGTGTGGCTCCAGGGTCCCCAGGCTGGAGGGTGTGGAAGCCAGGAATGTGGGGATAGAAGTCTGAAAACACACACTCGGCTTGTTTTGGGGACGTAGGTATGGCAGTCCCGATCTACAGACCGTGAGGGGAACTCTTTGGCATAGGAAGAAAGAGCGAGTGTGCGGCGCTTATTCAGGCTTTTGTCTCTGGATTTTGTGTCAACGATGGGCGTGGAATGTCGGGGTGGCCTCATGGGCCATGGATGAGTCTTCCTCTCTGTGGATTTGGCCCGATCCCAATTTGGGGGTCAATCTGTGGGATGGGAGGAGTCCTTTCAGTTTGGTTACCTCATTCTAAAGCAGAGCACTGGGGAGGGGCGAATGGACAACACGAACTATGGTTAAAAATTGGGGCCTAGGGGCATGGCAAGCCCAATATGCCGTCTCTTGGTCCAGCCACTGAGAGACCTTACTTGGGGACTGGGCTCACGCTGAGGGTCACAATGCGTATCTGTGACCAACGCGGCCCTCAAGCATGGCGGGGTCAAAGGGCCACACTGCTATCAACTACGCTGAACGTTGGGCAACACGCCAACCACAAGATTTCTTGCCATGGGGAAGGATTTCTGATTTCTGCCTCATGTTCAACCCTGGGCAGTGATTGGAGAAAACGTCTAGGTTCTGAAGCCTGAAAACCGAAGTTGGGAAGAGATGACGACCTAAGGCTTTGGCAGGTCCGATGTGTTCAGTGTGAGTCCAGCTGGCTGGGTGTGGGTCGGGAGGTCCAGGCTCAGGCTGTGACAGAAAGGGCATGAGTGCCCAGGGCATCCTGTAGGATTGGGGTACAGTCAAGTGGCGAAAAGTTTGATCCTCCTTTGGGGCTTCTGGTTAGCCCCAGAGGGCAATGTTTTTTCTTCTGGACGGCAGGCAGAGGGCTGCATTGTAGTTCTGGAATTGCCAAACTGGACGGCTTGTGGGCCAGGAGTTGAGGACAGAAGTCTGAGAACACAAGCAACCTTAGGTTTCTGGGCGAGGGCATGGCAGGTACGCTCTGCAGAGCTGAAACGAGATCTCGTGCATCTGAAATCAGGTGAGGATCTGACGAACGCTCAGGTTGGAGTTTCTGTCCCTTATGGCCCTCTTCATGAAGAGGTGGTGGATCACGAGGCCATGGAATTTTTCCCACGATGGGAGTTGTGAGATGCTCCAAACCGTAAAGATTCTTCTGCAGGGCGATTGAGACCTGTTGGTTGGCTCCAGGACATCCCATACGGATCGATTCCGAGTAGGGTTCTAAGGATGGATGGCTGGGAAGCCCGACTCTCATTCCTCTTGTGTCCTAGTGGCAAGACAGGTTAGATCTGCTGGATCTGGGGGAGAAACTGAGAGGGTTGAGTTGAAATGGACTCTCTTGTGGATGGGTCCTAATGTGGGTTTGTGTCCATGGAGAACTTGGAATGAGGCAGTGGCACAGGGTCCCTGAAGGGTTCTCCTAACCAGAGGCTTTGACACAGCTCCAACGTGCATGATTCCCACGTGGAGACGAGATTTGTTCTGATGGGTGCCTCAAGAGACAGCCATATGCTGCTATTGGAATCCAGGCCTCTGGGGAGAGATGCCTAGACAACAAAGCAATGGATCCGATTAGGATCTAGGGGCCTGCTCATTCCAATTTACCTCTGGGGACATCTGTCCACGGGTCTAAGTGCAGGTAGATGCTCAGCTGGTGTCAGACCGCCCTTGTATTTCCTGGGCAGTCAATACTATTGGGATGGCCCCGGGCACTTTGGAGGTTTATCATCCTATTTCTAGGTTTGTGGCCAATGGAATGGGCAGAATTCCCAGGTACAGTCCTCAGGTTTGGCTCCAAGAACCTGTGCCTGTAGGTTTTGTGGGCCAGTTGTCTGAAAACACAAACCCGGCTTAGGTTTCGGGTCGTAGGTATTGCAGGACTGATCTACAGACCGTGAGGAGAACTCTTCAGGATATGAACAAGGGGGCGAGTGTGAGACGCTTGCTCAAGATTCTGTCTCTGGATATTGTGTCACGGATGGCCGTGGAATGTCCGGGTGGCCTCAAGGGCCATGGACGAGTCTTCCTCTCTGGGCATTGGGCCCGCTCCCAAGAGTTTGGGGTTATTCTTTGAGATGGGAGGAGTCCGTTTTGTTTTGTTTTTACCTCAGTTGTCCCACCAAAAGAGAGTTTCCAGGGCAGAGCCCTGGGGAGGGGCGACTGGACAACCAGAAAGCTGGTTAAAACTTGGGGCCTAGGGGCATGGCAAGCCCATTATGACGTCTAATGGTCCAGCCACTGAGAGGACTTACTAGAGGACAGGACTCACGCTGAGGGTCACAATGCGTGTTTGTGCCCTCTTCGTACTCAAGCATGGGCCGGGCCTCATGGTGAACGCTGGTTTCTCCTACACTGAACGTGGGACAACATGCCAACCACAAGGTTTCTTGCCATAGGGAAGGAGGAGTTCTGATTTCTGCATCACATTCACCCCTTGGCGGGGTGTGGAGTTAAGGTCTATGTCCTGAAGCCTGAGAAGCTAGGTTGGGAATAGATGACGAGCTAAGGCCATGGCGGGTCTGTTGTGCTCAGTGTGCGGTCAGCTGTCTGGGTGTTGGTCAGGAAGTCCGGGCTCAGGCTGTGTCAGACAGTGTATTAGTGCCCAGATGTGTCGATATAATTTGTGTACAAAAGGGTGCCGTGTAGGTCTATCCTCATTTCGGGTGTCTGGGAAGCTCCATAGGGCACCATTTTGCTTTCTATCTGGAGGGCAGGCAGAGTGCTGCCTTGTGGGTCCAGAATTGCCAAACGTGAGGTCTTGGGGGCCAGGAGTGTGAGGACGGACATTGGAGAACAGAAGTTTCACATAGGTTTAAGGGCGAGGGCAAGGCCGGCACACTCTGCAGAGCTGCATCGAGATGTCGTGCATCTGAATTCAGGCCGAGGATCAGACGTTGGCTCAGGTTGGAGTTCCTGTCCATGATTTCCCCTTCAGAAAGGGGGTGGGGGGTTCAGAAAGCCATCACGGTTTTCCCACGTTGGGAGTGGTGAGATGCTCCAAAAGGCAAGGATTCCTTCTGCAGGACATGTGAGACCTTTTGGATGGGTCCAGGACGTTCCATATGGAAGGACGCCAGAGCAGGGTTCTAAGGGCGGACCCCTGGGCAAGTCGCCTCGCATCTCAATCGTCTCCTAGCGACAAGACAGGTTCTATCTGCTGGCTCTGGCGGAGCAACCGAGAAGCCAGAGTTGAAATGGACTCTCCTGCGGATGGATCCTAATGTGGGTTTGTGTCCATGGAGACCTTGGAAAGGGGTGGTGGCACCGGGCCCTGAAGGATTCTCCTAACCGGAAGTTTTGACACAGTTCCAGCCTGCTATTTTCCCATGTCGAGACAAGATTTGCCTCCGGAAACCCCCGCATGCTGGTATTTGAAAACATGCCTCTGAGGAGAGATGCCTGGAAACCAAAGCAATGGATCCGATTACGGCCTAGGGACCTGTGAGGTTCAATCTACTACCCTGGTGACATCCAACTACGGTATGAGTGGAGGTAGATGCTCAGCTGTTGTCAGACGCCCTTGTTTGTCCCGGGCGGCCTACACAATTGGGATGGCCTCAGGGACTGCGGAGGTTTCTCCTAATTTGGAGGCGTGTGGTCAAGTGAATGGGCAGAATTCCAGTGGAGTGGGCAGGCACAGACCTGATGTGTGGCTCCAGGGGCCCCAGCCTGGAGGGTGTGTGGGCCAGGAGCGTGGGGATAGAAGTCTGAAAACACTAACGCGGCTTACGTTTGGGGACATAAGTATGGCAGGCCCGATCTACAGGCCCTGAGGAGAACTCTTCGGGATATGAAGAAAGAGTGAGTGTGAGGCATTTATTCAGGCTTTTGTCTCTGGATTTTGTGTCAACAATGGCCGTGGAATGTCGAGGAGGCCTCATGGGCCATGGACAAGTCTTCCTCTCTGTGGATTTGGCACGTACCCAATTGTTTGGGGTCCATCAGGGGGATGGGAGGAGTCCTATCAGTTTGGTTACCTCAGGTGTCCCACCAAAAGAGGGATTTCAAAGCAGAGCCCTGCGGAGGGGTGAATGGACAAACCGAACTATGGTTAGTTCCAGCCACTGAGAGGCCTTCCTTGAGGACAGAACTCACGCTGAGGGTCACAATGTGTGTTTATGCCTTCTAAGCGCTCAAGCATGGGCGGGAATCATGGTCCACACTGTTGCTCCTACACTGAACGTTGGGCTCCATGCCAACCACATGTATTCTTGCCATGGGGAAGTAGTAGTTCTGATTTTTTTTCATCTCTTTCACCGCTGGGCCGTGATTGGAGTTAAGGTCTAGGTTGTGTAGTCTGAAAACCGAGCTTGGGAAGAGATGACGACTTAAGTCCACGACAGGTCCGACGTGCTCAGTGTGGAGCCAGCTCGCTGAGTGTTGGTCGGGAGGTTCAGGCCTAGGCTGCGTCAGACCAGGCATTAGTTTTCAGGGTATATTGTATAATTGGGGGAGAGTCGAGTGCCGTGCAGCTTGATCCTCATTTAGCGTTTCTGGGTAGCCCCAAGGGCAACGTTTTTCTTCTGGAGGGCAGGCAGAGTGCTGCTTTGTGGCTCCGGAATTCCCAAACTGGATGACCTTTGGGCAAGAAGTGTGAGGACGGAAGAATGAGAACACAAGTTAGGCGTAGGTTTCGGGACGAGGGCACGGCAGGCACTCTCTGCACATCTGAATCGGGACTTCGTACATCTGAAGTCAGGGAGAGGTTCAGACCTAGGCTCAGGTTGGAGTTTCTGTCCATTATGGCCCTTTCTTGAAGGGGGCAGCATCTCGAAGCCATGGAGGTTTACCCAGGAGGGGAGTTGGGATATGCTCCAAGCCACAAGGATTTTTTTCTGATCAGCAATTGAGATCTGTTGGATCGCTCCAGGATGTTTCATAAGGAACGACAGCAAAGCAGGGATCGAAGGATGGAACCCTGGGCAGACTGTATCGATTCTAACTGTCTCCCAGTTAATAGACAGTTTTGATATGCTAGCTCTAGGGGAGCAACGGAAGGGGCTGAGCTGAAATGGACTCTACTGCGGATGGGACCTATTGTGGGTTTGTGTGCATAGAGACCCTGGCACGGAGCTGTGACACACGGACCCTGAATGCTCCTCCTAACCAGAGGTTTTGCGTCATCTCCAAAAGACAAGTTTCCCATGTGGAGACTAGATTTGATCTGATTGGTGCCTCAGGAAAGCCCCACATGCTGATATTGGAAACCAGGCCTCTGAGGAGAGATAGCAGGAAACCAAAACAATGGACCCCATTAGGGCCTAGGGCCCTGACCCGTTCAATCTCCTTCTCTGGGGACATCCATCTACAGTATGAGTGGAGATGGATGCTCAGCTGGTTCCAGGCAGCCCTTGTTTGTCCTGGGCGTTCTATACTATGGGGATGGCCTTGGGGACTTTGGAGGTTTCTCCGAGTTTGTATGATTGTGGTCAATGGAAGGGGCAGAATTCCCGTGGAGTTGAGAGGCACAGACCTGATGTGTGGCTCCAGGGTCCCCAGGCTGGAGGGTGTGGAAGCCAGGAATGTGGGGATAGAAGTCTGAAAACACACACTCGGCTTGTTTTGGGGACGTAGGTATGGCAGTCCCGATCTACAGACCGTGAGGGGAACTCTTTGGCATAGGAAGAAAGAGCGAGTGTGAGGCGCTTATTCAGGCTTTTGTCTCTGGATTTTGTGTCAACGATGGGCGTGGAATGTCGGGGAGGCCTCATGGGCCATGGATGAGTCTTCCTCTCTGTGGATTTGGCCCGATCCCAATTTGGGGGTCAATCTGTGGGATGGGAGGAGTCCTTTCAGTTTGGTTACCTCATTCTAAAGCAGAGCACTGGGGAGGGGCGAAAGGACAACACGAACTATGGTTAAAAATTGGGGCCTAGGGGCATGGCAAGCCCAATATGCCGTCTCTTGGTCCAGCCACTGAGAGACCTTACTTGGGGACTGGGCTCACGCTGAGGGTCACAATGCGTATCTGTGACCAACGCGGCCCTCAAGCATGGCGGGGTCAAAGGGCCACACTGCTATCAACTACGCTGAACGTTGGGCAACACGCCAACCACAAGATTTCTTGCCATGGGGAAGGATTTCTGATTTCTGCCTCATGTTCAACCCTGGGCAGTGATTGGAGAAAACGTCTAGGTTCTGAAGCCTGAAAACCGAAGTTGGGAAGAGATGACGACCTAAGGCTTTGGCAGGTCCGATGTGTTCAGTGTGAGTCCAGCTGGCTGGGTGTGGGTCGGGAGGTCCAGGCTCAGGCTGTGACAGAAAGGGCATGAGTGCCCAGGGCATCCTGTAGGATTGGGGTACAGTCAAGTGGCGAAAAGTTTGATCCTCCTTTGGGGCTTCTGGTTAGCCCCAGAGGGCAATGTTTTTTCTTCTGGACGGCAGGCAGAGGGCTGCATTGTAGTTCTGGAATTGCCAAACTGGACGGCTTGTGGGCCAGGAGTTTAGGACAGAAGTCTGAGAACACAAGCAACCTTAGGTTTCTGGGCGAGGGCATGGCAGGTACGCTCTGCAGAGCTGAAACGAGATCTCGTGCATCTGAAATCAGGTGAGGATCTGACGAACGCTCAGGTTGGAGTTTCTGTCCCTTATGGCCCTCTTCATGAAGAGGTGGTGGATCACGAGGCCATGGAATTTTTCCCACGATGGGAGTTGTGAGATGCTCCAAACCGTAAAGATTCTTCTGCAGGGCGATTGAGACCTGTTGGTTGGCTCCAGGACTTCCCATACGGATCGATTCTGAGTAGGGTTCTAAGGATGGATGGCTGGGAAGCCCGACTCTCATTCCTCTTGTGTCCTAGTGGCAAGACAGGTTAGATCTGCTGGATCTGGGGGAGAAACTGAGAGGGTTGAGTTGAAATGGACTCTCTTGTGGATGGGTCCTAATGTGGGTTTGTGTCCATGGAGAACTTGGAATGAGGCAGTGGCACAGGGTCCCTGAAGGGTTCTCCTAACCAGAGGCTTTGACACAGCTCCAACGTGCATGATTCCCACGTGGAGACGAGATTTGTTCTGATGGGTGCCTCAAGAGACAGCCATATGCTGCTATTGGAATCCAGGCCTCTGGGGAGAGATGCCTAGACAACAAAGCAATGGATCCGATTAGGATCTAGGGGCCTGCTCATTCCAATTTACCTCTGGGGACATCTGTCCACGGGTCTAAGTGCAGGTAGATGCTCAGCTGGTGTCAGACCGCCCTTGTATTTCCTGGGCAGTCAACACTATTGGGATGGCCCCGGGCACTTTGGAGGTTTATCATCCTATTTCTAGGTTTGTGGCCAATGGAATGGGCAGAATTCCCAGGTACAGTCCTCAGGTTTGGCTCCAAGAACCTGTGCCTGTAGGTTTTGTGGGCCAGTTGTCTGAAAACACAAACCCGGCTTAGGTTTCGGGTCGTAGGTATTGCAGGACTGATCTACAGACCGTGAGGAGAACTCTTCAGGATATGAACAAGGGGGCGAGTGTGAGATGCTTGCTCAAGATTCTGTCTCTGGATATTGTGTCACGGATGGCCGTGGAATGTCCGGGTGGCCTCAAGGGCCATGGACGAGTCTTCCTCTCTGGGCATTGGGCCCGCTCCCAAGAGTTTGGGGTTATTCTTTGAGATGGGAGGAGTCCGTTTTGTTTTGTTTTTACCTCAGTTGTCCCACCAAAAGAGAGTTTCCAGGGCAGAGCCCTGGGGAGGGGCGACTGGACAACCAGAAAGCTGGTTAAAACTTGGGGCCTAGGGGCATGGCAAGCCCATTATGACGTCTAATGGTCCAGCCACTGAGAGGACTTACTAGAGGACAGGACTCACGCTGAGGGTCACAATGCGTGTTTGTGCCCTCTTCGTACTCAAGCATGGGCCGGGCCTCATGGTGAACGCTGGTTTCTCCTACACTGAACGTGGGACAACATGCCAACCACAAGGTTTCTTGCCATAGGGAAGGAGGAGTTCTGATTTCTGCATCACATTCACCCCTTGGCGGCGTGTGGAGTTACGGTCTATGTCCTGAAGCCTGAGAAGCTAGGTTGGGAATAGATGACGAGCTAAGGCCATGGCGGGTCTGTTGTGCTCAGTGTGCGGTCAGCTGTCTGGGTGTTGGTCAGGAAGTCCGGGCTCAGGCTGTGTCAGACAGTGTATTAGTGCCCAGATGTGTCGATATAATTTGTGTACAGAAGGGTGCCGTGTAGGTCTATCCTCATTTCAGGTGTCTGGGAAGCTCCATAGGGCACCATTTTGCTTTCTATCTGGAGGGCAGGCAGAGTGCTGCCTTGTGGGTCCAGAATTGCCAAACGTGAGGTCTTGGGGGCCAGGAGTGTGAGGACGGACATTGGAGAACAGAAGTTTCACATAGGTTTAAGGGCGAGGGCAAGGCCGGCACACTCTGCAGAGCTGCATCGAGATGTCGTGCATCTGAATTCAGGCCGAGGATCAGACGTTGGCTCAGGTTGGAGTTCCTGTCCATGATTTCCCCTTCAGAAAGGGGGTGGGGGCTTCAGAAAGCCATCACGGTTTTCCCACGTTGGGAGTGGTGAGATGCTCCAAAAGGCAAGGATTCCTTCTGCAGGACATGTGAGACCTTTTGGATGGGTCCAGGACGTTCCATATGGAAGGACGCCAGAGCAGGGTTCTAAGGGCGGAGCCCTGGGCAAGCCGCCTCGCATCTCAATCGTCTCCTAGCGACAAGACAGGTTCTATCTGCTGGCTCTGGCGGAGCAACCAAGAAGCCAGAGTTGAAATGGACTCTCCTGCGGATGGATCCTATATGTGGGTTTGTGTCCATGGAGACCTAGGAAAGGGGTGGTGGCACCGGGCCCTGAAGGATTCTCCTAACCGGAAGTTTTGACACCGTTCCAGCCTGCTATTTTCCCATGTCGAGACAAGATTTGCCTCCAGAAACCCCCGCATGCTGGTATTTGAAAACATGCCTCTGAGGAGAGATGCCTGGAAACCAAAGCAATGGATCCGATTACGGCCTAGGGACCTGTGAGGTTCAATCTACTACCCTGGTGACATCCAACTACGGTATGAGTGGAGGTAGATGCTCAGCTGTTGTCAGACGCCCTTGTTTGTCCCGGGCGGCCTACACAATTGGGATGGCCTCAGGGACTGCGGAGGTTTCTCCTAATTTGGAGGCGTGTGGTCAAGTGAATGGGCAGAATTCCAGTGGAGTGGGCAGGCACAGACCTGATGTGTGGCTCCAGGGGCCCCAGCCTGGAGGGTGTGTGGGCCAGGAGCGTGGGGATAGAAGTCTGAAAACACTAACGCGGCTTACGTTTGGGGACATAAGTATGGCAGGCCCGATCTACAGGCCCTGAGGAGAACTCTTCAGGATATGAAGAAAGAGTGAGTGT
This sequence comes from Mustela lutreola, assembly GCF_030435805.1. Taxonomy (NCBI): domain Eukaryota; kingdom Metazoa; phylum Chordata; class Mammalia; order Carnivora; family Mustelidae; genus Mustela; species Mustela lutreola. The sequence continues at coordinate 90,484,502 of NC_081302.1, read as the reverse complement.
GAGGCATTTATTCAGGCTTTTGTCTCTGGATTTTGTGTCAACAATGGCCGTGGAATGTCGAGGAGGACTCATGGGCCATGGACAAGTCTTCCTCTCTGTGGATTTGGCACGTACCCAATTGTTTGGGGTCCATCAGGGGGATGGGAGGAGTCCTATCAGTTTGGTTACCTCAGGTGTCCCACCAAAAGAGGGATATCAAAGCAGAGCCCTGCGGAGGGGTGAATGGACAAACCGAACTATGGTTAGTTCCAGCCACTGAGAGGCCTTCCTTGAGGACAGAACTCACGCTGAGGGTCACAATGTGTGTTTATGCCTTCTAAGCGCTCAAGCATGGGCGGGAATCATGGTCCACACTGTTGCTCCTACACTGAACGTTGGACTCCATGCCAACCACATGTATTCTTGCCATGGGGAAGTAGTAGTTCTGATTTTTTTTCATCTCTTTCACCGCTGGGCCGTGATTGGAGTTAAGGTCTAGGTTGTGTAGTCTGAAAAGCGAGCTTGGGAAGAGATGACGACTTAAGTCCACGACAGGTCCGACGTGCTCAGTGTGGAGCCAGCTCGCTGAGTGTTGGTCGGGAGGTTCAGGCCTAGGTTGCGTCAGACCAGGCATTAGTTTTCAGGGTATATTGTATAATTGGGGGAGAGTCGAGTGCCGTGCAGCTTGATCCTCATTTAGCGTTTCTGGGTAGCCCCAAGGGCAACGTTTTTCTTCTGGAGGGCAGGCAGAGTGCTGCTTTGGGGCTCCGGAATTCCCAAACTGGATGCCCTTTGGGCAAGGAGTGTGAGGACGGAAGAATGAGAACACAAGTTAGGCGTAGGTTTCGGGACGAGGGCACGGCAGGCACTCTCTGCACATCTGAATCGGGACTTCGTACATCTGAAGTCAGGGAGAGGTTCAGACCTAGGCTCAGGTTGGAGTTTCTGTCCATTATGGCCCTTTCTTGAAGGGGGCAGCATCTCGAAGCCATGGAGGTTTACCCAGGAGGGGAGTTGGGATATGCTCCAAGCCACAAGGATTTTTTTCTGATCAGCAATTGAGATCTGTTGGATCGCTCCAGGATGTTTCATAAGGAACGACAGCAAAGCAGGGATCGAAGGATGGAACCCTGGGCAGACTGTATCGATTCTAACTGTTTCCCAGTTAATAGACAGTTTTGATATGCTAGCTCTAGGGGAGCAACTGAAGGGGCTGAGCTGAAATGGACTCTACTGCGGATGGGACCTATTGTGGGTTTGTGTGCATAGAGACCCTGGCACGGAGCTGTGACACACGGACCCTGAATGCTTCTCCTAACCAGAGGTTTTGCGTCATCTCCAAAAGACAAGTTTCCCATGTGGAGACTAGATTTGATCTGATTGGTGCCTCAGGAAAGCCCCACATGCTGATATTGGAAACCAGGCCTCTGAGGAGAGATAGCAGGAAACCAAAACAATGGACCCCATTAGGGCCTAGGGCCCTGACCCGTTCAATCTCCTTCTCTGGGGACATCCATCTACAGTATGAGTGGAGATGGATGCTCAGCTGGTTCCAGGCAGCCCTTGTTTGTCCTGGGCGTTCTATACTATGGGGATGGCCTTGGGGACTTTGGAGGTTTCTCCGAGTTTGTATGATTGTGGTCAATGGAAGGGGCAGAATTCCCGTGGAGTTGAGAGGCACAGACCTGATGTGTGGCTCCAGGGTCCCCAGGCTGGAGGGTGTGGAAGCCAGGAATGTGGGGATAGAAGTCTGAAAACACACACTCGGCTTGTTTTGGGGACGTAGGTATGGCAGTCCCGATCTACAGACCGTGAGGGGAACTCTTTGGCATAGGAAGAAAGAGCGAGTGTGAGGCGCTTATTCAGGCTTTTGTCTCTGGATTTTGTGTCAACGATGGGCGTGGAATGTCGGGGAGGCCTCATGGGCCATGGATGAGTCTTCCTCTCTGTGGATTTGGCCCGATCCCAATTTGGGGGTCAATCTGTGGGATGGGAGGAGTCCTTTCAGTTTGGTTACCTCATTCTAAAGCAGAGCACTGGGGAGGGGCGAAAGGACAACACGAACTATGGTTAAAAATTGGGGCCTAGGGGCATGGCAAGCCCAATATGCCGTCTCTTGGTCCAGCCACTGAGAGACCTTACTTGGGGACTGGGCTCACGCTGAGGGTCACAATGCGTATCTGTGACCAACGCGGCCCTCAAGCATGGCGGGGTCAAAGGGCCACACTGCTATCAACTACGCTGAACGTTGGGCAACACGCCAACCACAAGATTTCTTGCCATGGGGAAGGATTTCTGATTTCTGCCTCATGTTCAACCCTGGGCAGTGATTGGAGAAAACGTCTAGGTTCTGAAGCCTGAAAACCGAAGTTGGGAAGAGATGACGACCTAAGGCTTTGGCAGGTCCGATGTGTTCAGTGTGAGTCCAGCTGGCTGGGTGTGGGTCGGGAGGTCCAGGCTCAGGCTGTGACAGAAAGGGCATGAGTGCCCAGGGCATCCTGTAGGATTGGGGTACAGTCAAGTGGCGAAAAGTTTGATCCTCCTTTGGGGCTTCTGGTTAGCCCCAGAGGGCAATGTTTTTTCTTCTGGACGGCAGGCAGAGGGCTGCATTGTAGTTCTGGAATTGCCAAACTGGACGGCTTGTGGGCCAGGAGTTTAGGACAGAAGTCTGAGAACACAAGCAACCTTAGGTTTCTGGGCGAGGGCATGGCAGGTACGCTCTGCAGAGCTGAAACGAGATCTCGTGCATCTGAAATCAGGTGAGGATCTGACGAACGCTCAGGTTGGAGTTTCTGTCCCTTATGGCCCTCTTCATGAAGAGGTGGTGGATCACGAGGCCATGGAATTTTTCCCACGATGGGAGTTGTGAGATGCTCCAAACCGTAAAGATTCTTCTGCAGGGCGATTGAGACCTGTTGGTTGGCTCCAGGACTTCCCATACGGATCGATTCCGAGTAGGGTTCTAAGGATGGATGGCTGGGAAGCCCGACTCTCATTCCTCTTGTGTCCTAGTGGCAAGACAGGTTAGATCTGCTGGATCTGGGGGAGAAACTGAGAGGGTTGAGTTGAAATGGACTCTCTTGTGGATGGGTCCTAATGTGGGTTTGTGTCCATGGAGAACTTGGAATGAGGCAGTGGCACAGGGTCCCTGAAGGGTTCTCCTAACCAGAGGCTTTGACACAGCTCCAACGTGCATGATTCCCACGTGGAGACGAGATTTGTTCTGATGGGTGCCTCAAGAGACAGCCATATGCTGCTATTGGAATCCAGGCCTCTGGGGAGAGATGCCTAGACAACAAAGCAATGGATCCGATTAGGATCTAGGGGCCTGCTCATTCCAATTTACCTCTGGGGACATCTGTCCACGGGTCTAAGTGCAGGTAGATGCTCAGCTGGTGTCAGACCGCCCTTGTATTTCCTGGGCAGTCAACACTATTGGGATGGCCCCGGGCACTTTGGAGGTTTATCATCCTATTTCTAGGTTTGTGGCCAATGGAATGGGCAGAATTCCCAGGTACAGTCCTCAGGTTTGGCTCCAAGAACCTGTGCCTGTAGGTTTTGTGGGCCAGTTGTCTGAAAACACAAACCCGGCTTAGGTTTCGGGTCGTAGGTATTGCAGGACTGATCTACAGACCGTGAGGAGAACTCTTCAGGATATGAACAAGGGGGCGAGTGTGAGACGCTTGCTCAAGATTCTGTCTCTGGATATTGTGTCACGGATGGCCGTGGAATGTCCGGGTGGCCTCAAGGGCCATGGACGAGTCTTCCTCTCTGGGCATTGGGCCCGCTCCCAAGAGTTTGGGGTTATTCTTTGAGATGGGAGGAGTCCGTTTTGTTTTGTTTTTACCTCAGTTGTCCCACCAAAAGAGAGTTTCCAGGGCAGAGCCCTGGGGAGGGGCGACTGGACAACCAGAAAGCTGGTTAAAACTTGGGGCCTAGGGGCATGGCAAGCCCATTATGACGTCTAATGGTCCAGCCACTGAGAGGACTTACTAGAGGACAGGACTCACGCTGAGGGTCACAATGCGTGTTTGTGCCCTCTTCGTACTCAAGCATGGGCCGGGCCTCATGGTGAACGCTGGTTTCTCCTACACTGAACGTGGGACAACATGCCAACCACAAGGTTTCTTGCCATAGGGAAGGAGGAGTTCTGATTTCTGCATCACATTCACCCCTTGGCGGCGTGTGGAGTTACGGTCTATGTCCTGAAGCCTGAGAAGCTAGGTTGGGAATAGATGACGAGGTAAGGCCATGGCGGGTCTGTTGTGCTCAGTGTGCGGTCAGCTGTCTGGGTGTTGGTCAGGAAGTCCGGGCTCAGGCTGTGTCAGACAGTGTATTAGTGCCCAGATGTGTCGATATAATTTGTGTACAGAAGGGTGCCGTGTAGGTCTATCCTCATTTCAGGTGTCTGGGAAGCTCCATAGGGCACCATTTTGCTTTCTATCTGGAGGGCAGGCAGAGTGCTGCCTTGTGGGTCCAGAATTGCCAAACGTGAGGTCTTGGGGGCCAGGAGTGTGAGGACGGACATTGGAGAACAGAAGTTTCACATAGGTTTAAGGGCGAGGGCAAGGCCGGCACACTCTGCAGAGCTGCATCGAGATGTCGTGCATCTGAATTCAGGCCGAGGATCAGACGTTGGCTCAGGTTGGAGTTCCTGTCCATGATTTCCCCTTCAGAAAGGGGGTGGGGGCTTCAGAAAGCCATCACGGTTTTCCCACGTTGGGAGTGGTGAGATGCTCCAAAAGGCAAGGATTCCTTCTGCAGGACATGTGAGACCTTTTGGATGGGTCCAGGACGTTCCATATGGAAGGACGCCAGAGCAGGGTTCTAAGGGCGGAGCCCTGGGCAAGCCGCCTCGCATCTCAATCGTCTCCTAGCGACAAGACAGGTTCTATCTGCTGGCTCTGGCGGAGCAACCGAGAAGCCAGAGTTGAAATGGACTCTCCTGCGGATGGATCCTATATGTGGGTTTGTGTCCATGGAGACCTAGGAAAGGGGTGGTGGCACCGGGCCCTGAAGGATTCTCCTAACCGGAAGTTTTGACACCGTTCCAGCCTGCTATTTTCCCATGTCGAGACAAGATTTGCCTCCAGAAACCCCCGCATGCTGGTATTTGAAAACATGCCTCTGAGGAGAGATGCCTGGAAACCAAAGCAATGGATCCGATTACGGCCTAGGGACCTGTGAGGTTCAATCTACTACCCTGGTGACATCCAACTACGGTATGAGTGGAGGTAGATGCTCAGCTGTTGTCAGACGCCCTTGTTTGTCCCGGGCGGCCTACACAATTGGGATGGCCTCAGGGACTGCGGAGGTTTCTCCTAATTTGGAGGCGTGTGGTCAAGTGAATGGGCAGAATTCCAGTGGAGTGGGCAGGCACAGACCTGATGTGTGGCTCCAGGGGCCCCAGCCTGGAGGGTGTGTGGGCCAGGAGCGTGGGGATAGAAGTCTGAAAACACTAACGCGGCTTACGTTTGGGGACATAAGTATGGCAGGCCCGATCTACAGGCCCTGAGGAGAACTCTTCAGGATATGAAGAAAGAGTGAGTGTGAGGCATTTATTCAGGCTTTTGTCTCTGGATTTTGTGTCAACAATGGCCGTGGAATGTCGAGGAGGACTCATGGGCCATGGACAAGTCTTCCTCTCTGTGGATTTGGCACGTACCCAATTGTTTGGGGTCCATCAGGGGGATGGGAGGAGTCCTATCAGTTTGGTTACCTCAGGTGTCCCACCAAAAGAGGGATATCAAAGCAGAGCCCTGCGGAGGGGTGAATGGACAAACCGAACTATGGTTAGTTCCAGCCACTGAGAGGCCTTCCTTGAGGACAGAACTCACGCTGAGGGTCACAATGTGTGTTTATGCCTTCTAAGCGCTCAAGCATGGGCGGGAATCATGGTCCACACTGTTGCTCCTACACTGAACGTTGGACTCCATGCCAACCACATGTATTCTTGCCATGGGGAAGTAGTAGTTCTGATTTTTTTTCATCTCTTTCACCGCTGGGCCGTGATTGGAGTTAAGGTCTAGGTTGTGTAGTCTGAAAAGCGAGCTTGGGAAGAGATGACGACTTAAGTCCACGACAGGTCCGACGTGCTCAGTGTGGAGCCAGCTCGCTGAGTGTTGGTCGGGAGGTTCAGGCCTAGGTTGCGTCAGACCAGGCATTAGTTTTCAGGGTATATTGTATAATTGGGGGAGAGTCGAGTGCCGTGCAGCTTGATCCTCATTTAGCGTTTCTGGGTAGCCCCAAGGGCAACGTTTTTCTTCTGGAGGGCAGGCAGAGTGCTGCTTTGGGGCTCCGGAATTCCCAAACTGGATGCCCTTTGGGCAAGGAGTGTGAGGACGGAAGAATGAGAACACAAGTTAGGCGTAGGTTTCGGGACGAGGGCACGGCAGGCACTCTCTGCACATCTGAATCGGGACTTCGTACATCTGAAGTCAGGGAGAGGTTCAGACCTAGGCTCAGGTTGGAGTTTCTGTCCATTATGGCCCTTTCTTGAAGGGGGCAGCATCTCGAAGCCATGGAGGTTTACCCAGGAGGGGAGTTGGGATATGCTCCAAGCCACAAGGATTTTTTTCTGATCAGCAATTGAGATCTGTTGGATCGCTCCAGGATGTTTCATAAGGAACGACAGCAAAGCAGGGATCGAAGGATGGAACCCTGGGCAGACTGTATCGATTCTAACTGTTTCCCAGTTAATAGACAGTTTTGATATGCTAGCTCTAGGGGAGCAACTGAAGGGGCTGAGCTGAAATGGACTCTACTGCGGATGGGACCTATTGTGGGTTTGTGTGCATAGAGACCCTGGCACGGAGCTGTGACACACGGACCCTGAATGCTTCTCCTAACCAGAGGTTTTGCGTCATCTCCAAAAGACAAGTTTCCCATGTGGAGACTAGATTTGATCTGATTGGTGCCTCAGGAAAGCCCCACATGCTGATATTGGAAACCAGGCCTCTGAGGAGAGATAGCAGGAAACCAAAACAATGGACCCCATTAGGGCCTAGGGCCCTGACCCGTTCAATCTCCTTCTCTGGGGACATCCATCTACAGTATGAGTGGAGATGGATGCTCAGCTGGTTCCAGGCAGCCCTTGTTTGTCCTGGGCGTTCTATACTATGGGGATGGCCTTGGGGACTTTGGAGGTTTCTCCGAGTTTGTATGATTGTGGTCAATGGAAGGGGCAGAATTCCCGTGGAGTTGAGAGGCACAGACCTGATGTGTGGCTCCAGGGTCCCCAGGCTGGAGGGTGTGGAAGCCAGGAATGTGGGGATAGAAGTCTGAAAACACACACTCGGCTTGTTTTGGGGACGTAGGTATGGCAGTCCCGATCTACAGACCGTGAGGGGAACTCTTTGGCATAGGAAGAAAGAGCGAGTGTGAGGCGCTTATTCAGGCTTTTGTCTCTGGATTTTGTGTCAACGATGGGCGTGGAATGTCGGGGAGGCCTCATGGGCCATGGATGAGTCTTCCTCTCTGTGGATTTGGCCCGATCCCAATTTGGGGGTCAATCTGTGGGATGGGAGGAGTCCTTTCAGTTTGGTTACCTCATTCTAAAGCAGAGCACTGGGGAGGGGCGAAAGGACAACACGAACTATGGTTAAAAATTGGGGCCTAGGGGCATGGCAAGCCCAATATGCCGTCTCTTGGTCCAGCCACTGAGAGACCTTACTTGGGGACTGGGCTCACGCTGAGGGTCACAATGCGTATCTGTGACCAACGCGGCCCTCAAGCATGGCGGGGTCAAAGGGCCACACTGCTATCAACTACGCTGAACGTTGGGCAACACGCCAACCACAAGATTTCTTGCCATGGGGAAGGATTTCTGATTTCTGCCTCATGTTCAACCCTGGGCAGTGATTGGAGAAAACGTCTAGGTTCTGAAGCCTGAAAACCGAAGTTGGGAAGAGATGACGACCTAAGGCTTTGGCAGGTCCGATGTGTTCAGTGTGAGTCCAGCTGGCTGGGTGTGGGTCGGGAGGTCCAGGCTCAGGCTGTGACAGAAAGGGCATGAGTGCCCAGGGCATCCTGTAGGATTGGGGTACAGTCAAGTGGCGAAAAGTTTGATCCTCCTTTGGGGCTTCTGGTTAGCCCCAGAGGGCAATGTTTTTTCTTCTGGACGGCAGGCAGAGGGCTGCATTGTAGTTCTGGAATTGCCAAACTGGACGGCTTGTGGGCCAGGAGTTTAGGACAGAAGTCTGAGAACACAAGCAACCTTAGGTTTCTGGGCGAGGGCATGGCAGGTACGCTCTGCAGAGCTGAAACGAGATCTCGTGCATCTGAAATCAGGTGAGGATCTGACGAACGCTCAGGTTGGAGTTTCTGTCCCTTATGGCCCTCTTCATGAAGAGGTGGTGGATCACGAGGCCATGGAATTTTTCCCACGATGGGAGTTGTGAGATGCTCCAAACCGTAAAGATTCTTCTGCAGGGCGATTGAGACCTGTTGGTTGGCTCCAGGACTTCCCATACGGATCGATTCCGAGTAGGGTTCTAAGGATGGATGGCTGGGAAGCCCGACTCTCATTCCTCTTGTGTCCTAGTGGCAAGACAGGTTAGATCTGCTGGATCTGGGGGAGAAACTGAGAGGGTTGAGTTGAAATGGACTCTCTTGTGGATGGGTCCTAATGTGGGTTTGTGTCCATGGAGAACTTGGAATGAGGCAGTGGCACAGGGTCCCTGAAGGGTTCTCCTAACCAGAGGCTTTGACACAGCTCCAACGTGCATGATTCCCACGTGGAGACGAGATTTGTTCTGATGGGTGCCTCAAGAGACAGCCATATGCTGCTATTGGAATCCAGGCCTCTGGGGAGAGATGCCTAGACAACAAAGCAATGGATCCGATTAGGATCTAGGGGCCTGCTCATTCCAATTTACCTCTGGGGACATCTGTCCACGGGTCTAAGTGCAGGTAGATGCTCAGCTGGTGTCAGACCGCCCTTGTATTTCCTGGGCAGTCAACACTATTGGGATGGCCCCGGGCACTTTGGAGGTTTATCATCCTATTTCTAGGTTTGTGGCCAATGGAATGGGCAGAATTCCCAGGTACAGTCCTCAGGTTTGGCTCCAAGAACCTGTGCCTGTAGGTTTTGTGGGCCAGTTGTCTGAAAACACAAACCCGGCTTAGGTTTCGGGTCGTAGGTATTGCAGGACTGATCTACAGACCGTGAGGAGAACTCTTCAGGATATGAACAAGGGGGCGAGTGTGAGACGCTTGCTCAAGATTCTGTCTCTGGATATTGTGTCACGGATGGCCGTGGAATGTCCGGGTGGCCTCAAGGGCCATGGACGAGTCTTCCTCTCTGGGCATTGGGCCCGCTCCCAAGAGTTTGGGGTTATTCTTTGAGATGGGAGGAGTCCGTTTTGTTTTGTTTTTACCTCAGTTGTCCCACCAAAAGAGAGTTTCCAGGGCAGAGCCCTGGGGAGGGGCGACTGGACAACCAGAAAGCTGGTTAAAACTTGGGGCCTAGGGGCATGGCAAGCCCATTATGACGTCTAATGGTCCAGCCACTGAGAGGACTTACTAGAGGACAGGACTCACGCTGAGGGTCACAATGCGTGTTTGTGCCCTCTTCGTACTCAAGCATGGGCCGGGCCTCATGGTGAACGCTGGTTTCTCCTACACTGAACGTGGGACAACATGCCAACCACAAGGTTTCTTGCCATAGGGAAGGAGGAGTTCTGATTTCTGCATCACATTCACCCCTTGGCGGCGTGTGGAGTTACGGTCTATGTCCTGAAGCCTGAGAAGCTAGGTTGGGAATAGATGACGAGGTAAGGCCATGGCGGGTCTGTTGTGCTCAGTGTGCGGTCAGCTGTCTGGGTGTTGGTCAGGAAGTCCGGGCTCAGGCTGTGTCAGACAGTGTATTAGTGCCCAGATGTGTCGATATAATTTGTGTACAGAAGGGTGCCGTGTAGGTCTATCCTCATTTCAGGTGTCTGGGAAGCTCCATAGGGCACCATTTTGCTTTCTATCTGGAGGGCAGGCAGAGTGCTGCCTTGTGGGTCCAGAATTGCCAAACGTGAGGTCTTGGGGGCCAGGAGTGTGAGGACGGACATTGGAGAACAGAAGTTTCACATAGGTTTAAGGGCGAGGGCAAGGCCGGCACACTCTGCAGAGCTGCATCGAGATGTCGTGCATCTGAATTCAGGCCGAGGATCAGACGTTGGCTCAGGTTGGAGTTCCTGTCCATGATTTCCCCTTCAGAAAGGGGGTGGGGGCTTCAGAAAGCCATCACGGTTTTCCCACGTTGGGAGTGGTGAGATGCTCCAAAAGGCAAGGATTCCTTCTGCAGGACATGTGAGACCTTTTGGATGGGTCCAGGACGTTCCATATGGAAGGACGCCAGAGCAGGGTTCTAAGGGCGGAGCCCTGGGCAAGCCGCCTCGCATCTCAATCGTCTCCTAGCGACAAGACAGGTTCTATCTGCTGGCTCTGGCGGAGCAACCGAGAAGCCAGAGTTGAAATGGACTCTCCTGCGGATGGATCCTATATGTGGGTTTGTGTCCATGGAGACCTAGGAAAGGGGTGGTGGCACCGGGCCCTGAAGGATTCTCCTAACCGGAAGTTTTGACACCGTTCCAGCCTGCTATTTTCCCATGTCGAGACAAGATTTGCCTCCAGAAACCCCCGCATGCTGGTATTTGAAAACATGCCTCTGAGGAGAGATGCCTGGAAACCAAAGCAATGGATCCGATTACGGCCTAGGGACCTGTGAGGTTCAATCTACTACCCTGGTGACATCCAACTACGGTATGAGTGGAGGTAGATGCTCAGCTGTTGTCAGACGCCCTTGTTTGTCCCGGGCGGCCTACACAATTGGGATGGCCTCAGGGACTGCGGAGGTTTCTCCTAATTTGGAGGCGTGTGGTCAAGTGAATGGGCAGAATTCCAGTGGAGTGGGCAGGCACAGACCTGATGTGTGGCTCCAGGGGCCCCAGCCTGGAGGGTGTGTGGGCCAGGAGCGTGGGGATAGAAGTCTGAAAACACTAACGCGGCTTACGTTTGGGGACATAAGTATGGCAGGCCCGATCTACAGGCCCTGAGGAGAACTCTTCAGGATATGAAGAAAGAGTGAGTGTGAGGCATTTATTCAGGCTTTTGTCTCTGGATTTTGTGTCAACAATGGCCGTGGAATGTCGAGGAGGACTCATGGGCCATGGACAAGTCTTCCTCTCTGTGGATTTGGCACGTACCCAATTGTTTGGGGTCCATCAGGGGGATGGGAGGAGTCCTATCAGTTTGGTTACCTCAGGTGTCCCACCCAAAGAGGGATATCAAAGCAGAGCCCTGCGGAGGGGTGAATGGACAAACCGAACTATGGTTAGTTCCAGCCACTGAGAGGCCTTCCTTGAGGACAGAACTCACGCTGAGGGTCACAATGTGTGTTTATGCCTTCTAAGCGCTCAAGCATGGGCGGGAATCATGGTCCACACTGTTGCTCCTACACTGAACGTTGGACTCCATGCCAACCACATGTATTCTTGCCATGGGGAAGTAGTAGTTCTGATTTTTTTTCATCTCTTTCACCGCTGGGCCGTGATTGGAGTTAAGGTCTAGGTTGTGTAGTCTGAAAAGCGAGCTTGGGAAGAGATGACGACTTAAGTCCACGACAGGTCCGACGTGCTCAGTGTGGAGCCAGCTCGCTGAGTGTTGGTCGGGAGGTTCAGGCCTAGGCTGCGTCAGACCAGGCATTAGTTTTCAGGGTATATTGTATAATTGGGGGAGAGTCGAGTGCCGTGCAGCTTGATCCTCATTTAGCGTTTCTGGGTAGCCCCAAGGGCAACGTTTTTCTTCTGGAGGGCAGGCAGAGTGCTGCTTTGGGGCTCCGGAATTCCCAAACTGGATGCCCTTTGGGCAAGGAGTGTGAGGACGGAAGAATGAGAACACAAGTTAGGCGTAGGTTTCGGGACGAGGGCACGGCAGGCACTCTCTGCACATCTGAATCGGGACTTCGTACATCTGAAGTCAGGGAGAGGTTCAGACCTAGGCTCAGGTTGGAGTTTCTGTCCATTATGGCCCTTTCTTGAAGGGGGCAGCATCTCGAAGCCATGGAGGTTTACCCAGGAGGGGAGTTGGGATATGCTCCAAGCCACAAGGATTTTTTTCTGATCAGCAATTGAGATCTGTTGGATCGCTCCAGGATGTTTCATAAGGAACGACAGCAAAGCAGGGATCGAAGGATGGAACCCTGGGCAGACTGTATCGATTCTAACTGTTTCCCAGTTAATAGACAGTTTTGATATGCTAGCTCTAGGGGAGCAACTGAAGGGGCTGAGCTGAAATGGACTCTACTGCGGATGGGACCTATTGTGGGTTTGTGTGCATAGAGACCCTGGCACGGAGCTGTGACACACGGACCCTGAATGCTCCTCCTAACCAGAGGTTTTGCGTCATCTCCAAAAGACAAGTTTCCCATGTGGAGACTAGATTTGATCTGATTGGTGCCTCAGGAAAGCCCCACATGCTGATATTGGAAACCAGGCCTCTGAGGAGAGATAGCAGGAAACCAAAACAATGGACCCCATTAGGGCCTAGGGCCCTGACCCGTTCAATCTCCTTCTCTGGGGACATCCATCTACAGTATGAGTGGAGATGGATGCTCAGCTGGTTCCAGGCAGCCCTTGTTTGTCCTGGGCGTTCTATACTATGGGGATGGCCTTGGGGACTTTGGAGGTTTCTCCGAGTTTGTATGATTGTGGTCAATGGAAGGGGCAGAATTCCCGTGGAGTTGAGAGGCACAGACCTGATGTGTGGCTCCAGGGTCCCCAGGCTGGAGGGTGTGGAAGCCAGGAATGTGGGGATAGAAGTCTGAAAACACACACTCGGCTTGTTTTGGGGACGTAGGTATGGCAGTCCCGATCTACAGACCGTGAGGGGAACTCTTTGGCATAGGAAGAAAGAGCGAGTGTGCGGCGCTTATTCAGGCTTTTGTCTCTGGATTTTGTGTCAACGATGGGCGTGGAATGTCGGGGAGGCCTCATGGGCCATGGATGAGTCTTCCTCTCTGTGGATTTGGCCCGATCCCAATTTGGGGGTCAATCTGTGGGATGGGAGGAGTCCTTTCAGTTTGGTTACCTCATTCTAAAGCAGAGCACTGGGGAGGGGCGAATGGACAACACGAACTATGGTTAAAAATTGGGGCCTAGGGGCATGGCAAGCCCAATATGCCGTCTCTTGGTCCAGCCACTGAGAGACCTTACTTGGGGACTGGGCTCACGCTGAGGGTCACAATGCGTATCTGTGACCAACGCGGCCCTCAAGCATGGCGGGGTCAAAGGGCCACACTGCTATCAACTACGCTGAACGTTGGGCAACACGCCAACCACAAGATTTCTTGCCATGGGGAAGGATTTCTGATTTCTGCCTCATGTTCAACCCTGGGCAGTGATTGGAGAAAACGTCTAGGTTCTGAAGCCTGAAAACCGAAGTTGGGAAGAGATGACGACCTAAGGCTTTGGCAGGTCCGATGTGTTCAGTGTGAGTCCAGCTGGCTGGGTGTGGGTCGGGAGGTCCAGGCTCAGGCTGTGACAGAAAGGGCATGAGTGCCCAGGGCATGCTGTAGGATTGGGGTACAGTCAAGTGGCGAAAAGTTTGATCCTCCTTTGGGGCTTCTGGTTAGCCCCAGAGGGCAATGTTTTTTCTTCTGGACGGCAGGCAGAGGGCTGCATTGTAGTTCTGGAATTGCCAAACTGGACGGCTTGTGGGCCAGGAGTTGAGGACAGAAGTCTGAGAACACAAGCAACCTTAGGTTTCTGGGCGAGGGCATGGCAGGTACGCTCTGCAGAGCTGAAACGAGATCTCGTGCATCTGAAATCAGGTGAGGATCTGACGAACGCTCAGGTTGGAGTTTCTGTCCCTTATGGCCCTCTTCATGAAGAGGTGGTGGATCACGAGGCCATGGAATTTTTCCCACGATGGGAGTTGTGAGATGCTCCAAACCGTAAAGATTCTTCTGCAGGGCGATTGAGACCTGTTGGTTGGCTCCAGGACTTCCCATACGGATCGATTCCGAGTAGGGTTCTAAGGATGGATGGCTGGGAAGCCCGACTCTCATTCCTCTTGTGTCCTAGTGGCAAGACAGGTTAGATCTGCTGGATCTGGGGGAGAAACTGAGAGGGTTGAGTTGAAATGGACTCTCTTGTGGATGGGTCCTAATGTGGGTTTGTGTCCATGGAGAACTTGGAATGAGGCAGTGGCACAGGGTCCCTGAAGGGTTCTCCTAACCAGAGGCTTTGACACAGCTCCAACGTGCATGATTCCCACGTGGAGACGAGATTTGTTCTGATGGGTGCCTCAAGAGACAGCCATATGCTGCTATTGGAATCCAGGCCTCTGGGGAGAGATGCCTAGACAACAAAGCAATGGATCCGATTAGGATCTAGGGGCCTGCTCATTCCAATTTACCTCTGGGGACATCTGTCCACGGGTCTAAGTGCAGGTAGATGCTCAGCTGGTGTCAGACCGCCCTTGTATTTCCTGGGCAGTCAACACTATTGGGATGGCCCCGGGCACTTTGGAGGTTTATCATCCTATTTCTAGGTTTGTGGCCAATGGAATGGGCAGAATTCCCAGGTACAGTCCTCAGGTTTGGCTCCAAGAACCTGTGCCTGTAGGTTTTGTGGGCCAGTTGTCTGAAAACACAAACCCGGCTTAGGTTTCGGGTCGTAGGTATTGCAGGACTGATCTACAGACCGTGAGGAGAACTCTTCAGGATATGAACAAGGGGGCGAGTGTGAGACGCTTGCTCAAGATTCTGTCTCTGGATATTGTGTCACGGATGGCCGTGGAATGTCCGGGTGGCCTCAAGGGCCATGGACGAGTCTTCCTCTCTGGGCATTGGGCCTGCTCCCAAGAGTTTGGGGTTATTCTTTGAGATGGGAGGAGGCCGTTTTGTTTTGTTTTTACCTCAGTTGTCCCACCAAAAGAGAGTTTCCAGGGCAGAGCCCTGGGGAGGGGCGACTGGACAACCAGAAAGCTGGTTAAAACTTGGGGCCTAGGGGCATGGCAAGCCCATTATGACGTCTAATGGTCCAGCCACTGAGAGGACTTACTAGAGGACAGGACTCACGCTGAGGGTCACAATGCGTGTTTGTGCCCTCTTCGTACTCAAGCATGGGCCGGGCCTCATGGTGAACGCTGGTTTCTCCTACACTGAACGTGGGACAACATGCCAACCACAAGGTTTCTTGCCATAGGGAAGGAGGAGTTCTGATTTCTGCATCACATTCACCCCTTGGCGGGGTGTGGAGTTAAGGTCTATGTCCTGAAGCCTGAGAAGCTAGGTTGGGAATAGATGACGAGCTAAGGCCATGGCGGGTCTGTTGTGCTCAGTGTGCGGTCAGCTGTCTGGGTGTTGGTCAGGAAGTCCGGGCTCAGGCTGTGTCAGACAGTGTATTAGTGCCCAGATGTGTCGATATAATTTGTGTACAGAAGGGTGCCGTGTAGGTCTATCCTCATTTCGGGTGTCTGGGAAGCTCCATAGGGCACCATTTTGCTTTCTATCTGGAGGGCAGGCAGAGTGCTGCCTTGTGGGTCCAGAATTGCCAAACGTGAGGTCTTGGGGGCCAGGAGTGTGAGGACGGACATTGGAGAACAGAAGTTTCACATAGGTTTAAGGGCGAGGGCAAGGCCGGCACACTCTGCAGAGCTGCATCGAGATGTCGTGCATCTGAATTCAGGCCGAGGATCAGACGTTGGCTCAGGTTGGAGTTCCTGTCCATGATTTCCCCTTCAGAAAGGGGGTGGGGGCTTCAGAAAGCCATCACGGTTTTCCCACGTTGGGAGTGGTGAGATGCTCCAAAAGGCAAGGATTCCTTCTGCAGGACATGTGAGACCTTTTGGATGGGTCCAGGACGTTCCATATGGAAGGACGCCAGAGCAGGGTTCTAAGGGCGGAGCCCTGGGCAAGCCGCCTCGCATCTCAATCGTCTCCTAGCAACAAGACAGGTTCTATCTGCTGGCTCTGGCGGAGCAACCGAGAAGCCAGAGTTGAAATGGACTCTCCTGCGGATGGATCCTATATGTGGGTTTGTGTCCATGGAGACCTAGGAAAGGGGTGGTGGCACCGGGCCCTGAAGGATTCTCCTAACCGGAAGTTTTGACACCGTTCCAGCCTGCTATTTTCCCATGTCGAGACAAGATTTGCCTCCGGAAACCCCCGCATGCTGGTATTTGAAAACATGCCTCTGAGGAGAGATGCCTGGAAACCAAAGCAATGGATCCGATTACGGCCTAGGGACCTGTGAGGTTCAATCTACTACCCTGGTGACATCCAACTACGGTATGAGTGGAGGTAGATGCTCAGCTGTTGTCAGACGCCCTTGTTTGTCCCGGGCGGCCTACACAATTGGGATGGCCTCAGGGACTGCGGAGGTTTCTCCTAATTTGGAGGCGTGTGGTCAAGTGAATGGGCAGAATTCCAGTGGAGTGGGCAGGCACAGACCTGATGTGTGGCTCCAGGGGCCCCAGCCTGGAGGGTGTGTGGGCCAGGAGCGTGGGGATAGAAGTCTGAAAACACTAACGCGGCTTACGTTTGCGGACATAAGTATGGCAGGCCCGATCTACAGGCCCTGAGGAGAACTCTTCAGGATATGAAGAAAGAGTGAGTGTGAGGCATTTATTCAGGCTTTTGTCTCTGGATTTTGTGTCAACAATGGCCGTGGAATGTCGAGGAGGCCTCATGGGCCATGGACAAGTCTTCCTCTCTGTGGATTTGGCACGTACCCAATTGTTTGGGGTCCATCAGGGGGATGGGAGGAGTCCTATCAGTTTGGTTACCTCAGGTGTCCCACCAAAAGAGGGATTTCAAAGCAGAGCCCTGCGGAGGGGTGAATGGACAAACCGAACTGTGGTTAGTTCCAGCCACTGAGAGGCCTTCCTTGAGGACAGAACTCACGCTGAGGGTCACAATGTGTGTTTATGCATTCTAAGCGCTCAAGCATGGGCGGGAATCATGGTCCACACTGTTGCTCCTACACTGAACGTTGGGCTCCATGCCAACCACATGTATTCTTGCCATGGGGAAGTAGTAGTTCTGATTTTTTTTCATCTCTTTCACCGCTGGGCCGTGATTGGAGTTAAGGTCTAGGTTGTGTAGTCTGAAAACCGAGCTTGGGAAGAGATGACGACTTAAGTCCACGACAGGTCCGACGTGCTCAGTGTGGAGCCAGCTCGCTGAGTGTTGGTCGGGAGGTTCAGGCCTAGGCTGCGTCAGACCAGGCATTAGTTTTCAGGGTATATTGTATAATTGGGGGAGAGTCGAGTGCCGTGCAGCTTGATCCTCATTTAGCGTTTCTGGGTAGCCCCAAGGGCAACGTTTTTCTTCTGGAGGGCAGGCAGAGTGCTGCTTTGTGGCTCCGGAATTCCCAAACTGGATGACCTTTGGGCAAGGAGTGTGAGGACGGAAGAATGAGAACACAAGTTAGGCGTAGGTTTCGGGACGAGGGCACGGCAGGCACTCTCTGCACATCTGAATCGGGACTTCGTACATCTGAAGTCAGGGAGAGGTTCAGACCTAGGCTCAGGTTGGAGTTTCTGTCCATTATGGCCCTTTCTTGAAGGGGGCAGCATCTCGAAGCCATGGAGGTTTACCCAGGAGGGGAGTTGGGATATGCTCCAAGCCACAAGGATTTTTTTCTGATCAGCAATTGAGATCTGTTGGATCGCTCCAGGATGTTTCATAAGGAACGACAGCAAAGCAGGGATCGAAGGATGGAACCCTGGGCAGACTGTATCGATTCTAACTGTCTCCCAGTTAATAGACAGTTTTGATATGCTAGCTCTAGGGGAGCAACGGAAGGGCCTGAGCTGAAATGGACTCTACTGCGGATGGGACCTATTGTGGGTTTGTGTGCATAGAGACCCTGGCACGGAGCTGTGACACACGGACCCTGAATGCTTCTCCTAACCAGAGGTTTTGCGTCATCTCCAAAAGACAAGTTTCCCATGTGGAGACTAGATTTGATCTGATTGGTGCCTCAGGAAAGCCCCACATGCTGATATTGGAAACCAGGCCTCTGAGGAGAGATAGCAGGAAACCAAAACAATGGACCCCATTAGGGCCTAGGGCCCTGACCCGTTCAATCTCCTTCTCTGGGGACATCCATCTACAGTATGAGTGGAGATGGATGCTCAGCTGGTTCCAGGCAGCCCTTGTTTGTCCTGGGCGTTCTATACTATGGGGATGGCCTTGGGGACTTTGGAGGTTTCTCCGAGTTTGTATGATTGTGGTCAATGGAAGGGGCAGAATTCCCGTGGAGTTGAGAGGCACAGACCTGATGTGTGGCTGCAGGGTCCCCAGGCTGGAGGGTGTGGAAGCCAGGAATGTGGGGATAGAAGTCTGAAAACACACACTCGGCTTGTTTTGGGGACGTAGGTATGGCAGTCCCGATCTACAGACCGTGAGGGGAACTCTTTGGCATAGGAAGAAAGAGCGAGTGTGCGGCGCTTATTCAGGCTTTTGTCTCTGGATTTTGTGTCAACGATGGGCGTGGAATGTCGGGGTGGCCTCATGGGCCATGGATGAGTCTTCCTCTCTGTGGATTTGGCCCGATCCCAATTTGGGGGTCAATCTGTGGGATGGGAGGAGTCCTTTCAGTTTGGTTACCTCATTCTAAAGCAGAGCACTGGGGAGGGGCGAATGGACAACACGAACTATGGTTAAAAATTGGGGCCTAGGGGCATGGCAAGCCCAATATGCCGTCTCTTGGTCCAGCCACTGAGAGACCTTACTTGGGGACTGGGCTCACGCTGAGGGTCACAATGCGTATCTGTGACCAACGCGGCCCTCAAGCATGGCGGGGTCAAAGGGCCACACTGCTATCAACTACGCTGAACGTTGGGCAACACGCCAACCACAAGATTTCTTGCCATGGGGAAGGATTTCTGATTTCTGCCTCATGTTCAACCCTGGGCAGTGATTGGAGAAAACGTCTAGGTTCTGAAGCCTGAAAACCGAAGTTGGGAAGAGATGACGACCTAAGGCTTTGGCAGGTCCGATGTGTTCAGTGTGAGTCCAGCTGGCTGGGTGTGGGTCGGGAGGTCCAGGCTCAGGCTGTGACAGAAAGGGCATGAGTGCCCAGGGCATCCTGTAGGATTGGGGTACAGTCAAGTGGCGAAAAGTTTGATCCTCCTTTGGGGCTTCTGGTTAGCCCCAGAGGGCAATGTTTTTTTCTTCTGGACGGCAGGCAGAGGGCTGCATTGTAGTTCTGGAATTGCCAAACTGGACGGCTTGTGGGCCAGGAGTTGAGGACAGAAGTCTGAGAACACAAGCAACCTTAGGTTTCTGGGCGAGGGCATGGCAGGTACGCTCTGCAGAGCTGAAACGAGATCTCGTGCATCTGAAATCAGGTGAGGATCTGACGAACGCTCAGGTTGGAGTTTCTGTCCCTTATGGCCCTCTTCATGAAGAGGTGGTGGATCACGAGGCCATGGAATTTTTCCCACGATGGGAGTTGTGAGATGCTCCAAACCGTAAAGATTCTTCTGCAGGGCGATTGAGACCTGTTGGTTGGCTCCAGGACTTCCCATACGGATCGATTCCGAGTAGGGTTCTAAGGATGGATGGCTGGGAAGCCCGACTCTCATTCCTCTTGTGTCCTAGTGGCAAGACAGGTTAGATCTGCTGGATCTGGGGGAGAAACTGAGAGGGTTGAGTTGAAATGGACTCTCTTGTGGATGGGTCCTAATGTGGGTTTGTGTCCATGGAGAACTTGGAATGAGGCAGTGGCACAGGGTCCCTGAAGGGTTCTCCTAACCAGAGGCTTTGACACAGCTCCAACGTGCATGATTCCCACGTGGAGACGAGATTTGTTCTGATGGGTGCCTCAAGAGACAGCCATATGCTGCTATTGGAATCCAGGCCTCTGGGGAGAGATGCCTAGACAACAAAGCAATGGATCCGATTAGGATCTAGGGGCCTGCTCATTCCAATTTACCTCTGGGGACATCTGTCCACGGGTCTAAGTGCAGGTAGATGCTCAGCTGGTGTCAGACCGCCCTTGTATTTCCTGGGCAGTCAACACTATTGGGATGGCCCCGGGCACTTTGGAGGTTTATCATCCTATTTCTAGGTTTGTGGCCAATGGAATGGGCAGAATTCCCAGGTACAGTCCTCAGGTTTGGCTCCAAGAACCTGTGCCTGTAGGTTTTGTGGGCCAGTTGTCTGAAAACACAAACCCGGCTTAGGTTTCGGGTCGTAGGTATTGCAGGACTGATCTACAGACCGTGAGGAGAACTCTTCAGGATATGAACAAGGGGGCGAGTGTGAGACGCTTGCTCAAGATTCTGTCTCTGGATATTGTGTCACGGATGGCCGTGGAATGTCCGGGTGGCCTCATGGGCCATGGACGAGTCTTCCTCTCTGGGCATTGGGCCCGCTCCCAAGAGTTTGGGTTATTCTTTGAGATGGGAGGAGTCCGTTTTGTTTTGTTTTTACCTCAGTTGTCCCACCAAAAGTGAGTTTCCAGGGCAGAGCCCTGGGGAGGGGCGACTGGACAACCAGAAAGCTGGTTAAAACGTGGGGCCTAGGGGCATGGCAAGCCCATTATGACGTCTAATGGTCCAGCCACTGAGAGGACTTACTAGAGGACAGGACTCACGCTGAGGGTCACAATGCGTGTTTGTGCCCTCTTCGTACTCAAGCATGGGCCGGGCCTCATGGTGAACGCTGGTTTCTCCTACACTGAACGAGGGACAACATGCCAACCACAAGGTTTCTTGCCATAGGGAAGGAGGAGTTCTGATTTCTGCATCACATTCACCCCTTGGCGGGGTGTGGAGTTAAGGTCTATGTCCTGAAGCCTGAGAAGCTAGGTTGGGAATAGATGACGAGCTAAGGCCATGGCGGGTCTGTTGTGCTCAGTGTGCGGTCAGCTGTCTGGGTGTTGGTCAGGAAGTCCGGGCTCAGGCTGTGTCAGACAGTGTATTAGTGCCCAGATGTGTCGATATAATTTGTGTACAGAAGGGTGCCGTGTAGGTCTATCCTCATTTCGGGTGTCTGGGAAGCTCCATAGGGCACCATTTTGCTTTCTATCTGGAGGGCAGGCAGAGTGCTGCCTTGTGGGTCCAGAATTGCCAAACGTGAGGTCTTGGGGGCCAGGAGTGTGAGGACGGACATTGGAGAACAGAAGTTTCACATAGGTTTAAGGGCGAGGGCAAGGCCGGCACACTCTGCAGAGCTGCATCGAGATGTCGTGCATCTGAATTCAGGCCGAGGATCAGACGTTGGCTCAGGTTGGAGTTCCTGTCCATGATTTCCCCTTCAGAAAGGGGGTGGGGGCTTCAGATAGCCATCACGGTTTTCCCACGTTGGGAGTGGTGAGATGCTCCAAAAGGCAAGGATTCCTTCTGCAGGACATGTGAGACCTTTTGGATGGGTCCAGGACGTTCCATATGGAAGGACGCCAGAGCAGGGTTCTAAGGGCGGAGCCCTGGGCAAGCCGCCTCGCATCTCAATCGTCTCCTAGCGACAAGACAGGTTCTATCTTCTGGCTCTGGCAGAGCAACCGAGAAGCCAGAGTTGAAATGGACACTCCTGCGGATGGATCCTATATGTGGGTTTGTGTCCATGGAGACCTAGGAAAGGGGTGGTGGCACCGGGCCCTGAAGGATTCTCCTAACCGGAAGTTTTGACACCGTTCCAGCCTGCTATTTTCCCATGTCGAGACAAGATTTGCCTCCGGAAACCCCCGCATGCTGGTATTTGAAAACATGCCTCTGAGGAGAGATGCCTGGAAACCAAAGCAATGGATCCGATTACGGCCTAGGGACCTGTGAGGTTCAATCTACTACCCTGGTGACATCCAACTACGGTATGAGTGGAGGTAGATGCTCAGCTGTTGTCAGACGCCCTTGTTTGTCCCGGGCGGCCTACACAATTGGGATGGCCTCAGGGACTGCGGAGGTTTCTCCTAATTTGGAGGCGTGTGGTCAAGTGAATGGGCAGAATTCCAGTGGAGTGGGCAGGCACAGACCTGATGTGTGGCTCCAGGGGCCCCAGCCTGGAGGGTGTGTGGGCCAGGAGCGTGGGGATAGAAGTCTGAAAACACTAACGCGGCTTACGTTTGGGGACATAAGTATGGCAGGCCCGATCTACAGGCCCTGAGGAGAACTCTTCGGGATATGAAGAAAGAGTGAGTGTGAGGCATTTATTCAGGCTTTTGTCTCTGGATTTTGTGTCAACAATGGCCGTGGAATGTCGAGGAGGCCTCATGGGCCATGGACAAGTCTTCCTCTCTGTGGATTTGGCACGTACCCAATTGTTTGGGGTCCATCAGGGGGATGGGAGGAGTCCTATCAGTTTGGTTACCTCAGGTGTCCCACCAAAAGAGGGATATCAAAGCAGAGCCCTGCGGAGGGGTGAATGGACAAACCGAACTATGGTTAGTTCCAGCCACTGGGAGGCCTTCCTTGAGGACAGAACTCACGCTGAGGGTCACAATGTGTGTTTATGCCTTCTAAGCGCTCAAGCATGGGCGGGAATCATGGTCCACACTGTTGCTCCTACACTGAACGTTGGGCTCCATGCCAACCACATGTATTCTTGCCATGGGGAAGTAGTAGTTCTGATTTTTTTTCATCTCTTTCACCGCTGGGCCGTGATTGGAGTTAAGGTCTAGGTTGTGTAGTCTGAAACGCGAGCTTGGGAAGAGATGACGACTTAAGTCCACGACAGGTCCGACGTGCTCAGTGTGGAGCCAGCTCGCTGAGTGTTGGTCGGGAGGTTCAGGCCTAGGCTGCGTCAGACCAGGCATTAGTTTTCAGGGTATATTGTATAATTGGGGGAGAGTCGAGTGCCGTGCAGCTTGATCCTCATTTAGCGTTTCTGGGTAGCCCCAAGGGCAACGTTTTTCTTCTGGAGGGCAGGCAGAGTGCTGCTTTGTGGCTCCGGAATTCCCAAACTGGATGCACTTTGGGCAAGGAGTGTGAGGACGGAAGAATGAGAACACAAGTTAGGCGTAGGTTTCGGGACGAGGGCACGGCAGGCACTCTCTGCACATCTGAATCGGGACTTCGTACATCTGAAGTCAGGGAGAGGTTCAGACCTAGGCTCAGGTTGGAGTTTCTGTCCATTATGGCCCTTTCTTGAAGGGGGCAGCATCTCGAAGCCATGGAGGTTTACCCAGGAGGGGAGTTGGGATATGCTCCAAGCCACAAGGATTTTTTTCTGATCAGCAATTGAGATCTGTTGGATCGCTCCAGGATGTTTCATAAGGAACGACAGCAAAGCAGGGATCGAAGGATGGAACCCTGGGCAGACTGTATCGATTCTAACTGTCTCCCAGTTAATAGACAGTTTTGATATGCTAGCTCTAGGGGAGCAACGGAAGGGCCTGAGCTGAAATGGACTCTACTGCGGATGGGACCTATTGTGGGTTTGTGTGCATAGAGACCCTGGCACGGAGCTGTGACACACGGACCCTGAATGCTTCTCCTAACCAGAGGTTTTGCGTCATCTCCAAAAGACAAGTTTCCCATGTGGAGACTAGATTTGATCTGATTGGTGCCTCAGGAAAGCCCCACATGCTGATATTGGAAACCAGGCCTCTGAGGAGAGATAGCAGGAAACCAAAACAATGGACCCCATTAGGGCCTAGGGCCCTGACCCGTTCAATCTCCTTCTCTGGGGACATCCATCTACAGTATGAGTGGAGATGGATGCTCAGCTGGTTCCAGGCAGCCCTTGTTTGTCCTGGGCGTTCTATACTATGGGGATGGCCTTGGGGACTTTGGAGGTTTCTCCGAGTTTGTATGATTGTGGTCAATGGAAGGGGCAGAATTCCCGTGGAGTTGAGAGGCACAGACCTGATGTGTGGCTCCAGGGTCCCCAGGCTGGAGGGTGTGGAAGCCAGGAATGTGGGGATAGAAGTCTGAAAACACACACTCGGCTTGTTTTGGGGACGTAGGTATGGCAGTCCCGATCTACAGACCGTGAGGGGAACTCTTTGGCATAGGAAGAAAGAGCGAGTGTGAGGCGCTTATTCAGGCCTTTGTCTCTGGATTTTGTGTCAACGATGGGCGTGGAATGTCGGGGAGGCCTCATGGGCCATGGATGAGTCTTCCTCTCTGTGGATTTGGCCCGATCCCAATTTGGGGGTCAATCTGTGGGATGGGAGGAGTCCTTTCAGTTTGGTTACCTCATTCTAAAGCAGAGCACTGGGGAAGGGCGAATGGACAACACGAACTATGGTTAAAAATTGGGGCCTAGGGGCATGGCAAGCCCAATATGCCGTCTCTTGGTCCAGCCACTGAGAGACCTTACTTGGTGACTGGGCTCACGCTGAGGGTCACAATGCGTATCTGTGACCAACGCGGCCCTCAAGCATGGCGGGGTCAAAGGGCCACACTGCTATCAACTACGCTGAACGTTGGGCAACACGCCAACCACAAGATTTCTTGCCATGGGGAAGGATTTCTGATTTCTGCCTCATGTTCAACCCTGGGCAGTGATTGGAGAAAACGTCTAGGTTCTGAAGCCTGAAAACCGAAGTTGGGAAGAGATGACGACCTAAGGCTTTGGCAGGTCCGATGTGTTCAGTGTGAGTCCAGCTGGCTGGGTGTGGGTCGGGAGGTCCAGGCTCAGGCTGTGACAGAAAGGGCATGAGTGCCCAGGGCATCCTGTAGGATTGGGGTACAGTCAAGTGGCGAAAAGTTTGATCCTCCTTTGGGGCTTCTGGTTAGCCCCAGAGGGCAATGTTTTTTCTTCTGGACGGCAGGCAGAGGGCTGCATTGTAGTTCTGGAATTGCCAAACTGGAGGGCTTGTGGGCCAGGAGTTGAGGACAGAAGTCTGAGAACACAAGCAACCTTAGGTTTCTGGGCGAGGGCATGGCAGGTACGCTCTGCAGAGCTGAAACGAGATCTCGTGCATCTGAAATCAGGTGAGGATCTGACGAACGCTCAGGTTGGAGTTTCTGTCCCTTATGGCCCTCTTCATGAAGAGGTGGTGGATCACGAGGCCATGGAATTTTTCCCACGATGGGAGTTGTGAGATGCTCCAAACCGTAAAGATTCTTCTGCAGGACGATTGAGACCTGTTGGTTGGCTCCAGGACTTCCCATACGGATCGATTCCGAGTAGGGTTCTAAGGATGGATGGCTGGGAAGCCCGACTCTCATTCCTCTTGTGTCCTAGTGGCAAGACAGGTTAGATCTGCTGGATCTGGGGGAGAAACTGAGAGGGTTGAGTTGAAATGGACTCTCTTGTGGATGGGTCCTAATGTGGGTTTGTGTCCATGGAGAACTTGGAATGAGGCAGTGGCACAGGGTCCCTGAAGGGTTCTCCTAACCAGAGGCTTTGACACAGCTCCAACGTGCATGATTCCCACGTGGAGACGAGATTTGTTCTGATGGGTGCCTCAAGAGACAGCCATATGCTGCTATTGGAATCCAGGCCTCTGGGGAGAGATGCCTAGACAACAAAGCAATGGATCCGATTAGGATCTAGGGGCCTGCTCATTCCAATTTACCTCTGGGGACATCTGTCCACGGGTCTAAGTGCAGGTAGATGCTCAGCTGGTGTCAGACCGCCCTTGTATTTCCTGGGCAGTCAACACTATTGGGATGGCCCCGGGCACTTTGGAGGTTTATCATCCTATTTCTAGGTTTGTGGCCAATGGAATGGGCAGAATTCCCAGGTACAGTCCTCAGGTTTGGCTCCAAGAACCTGTGCCTGTAGGTTTTGTGGGCCAGTTGTCTGAAAACACAAACCCGGCTTAGGTTTCGGGTCGTAGGTATTGCAGGACTGATCTACAGACCGTGAGGAGAACTCTTCAGGATATGAACAAGGGGGCGAGTGTGAGACGCTTGCTCAAGATTCTGTCTCTGGATATTGTGTCACGGATGGCCGTGGAATGTCCGGGTGGCCTCATGGGCCATGGACGAGTCTTCCTCTCTGGGCATTGGGCCCGCTCCCAAGAGTTTGGGGTTATTCTTTGAGATGGGAGGAGTCCGTTTTGTTTTGTTTTTACCTCAGTTGTCCCACCAAAAGAGAGTTTCCAGGGCAGAGCCCTGGGGAGGGGCGACTGGACAACCAGAAAGCTGGTTAAAACTTGGGGCCTAGGGGCATGGCAAGCCCATTATGACGTCTAATGGTCCAGCCACTGAGAGGACTTACTAGAGGACAGGACTCACGCTGAGGGTCACAATGCGTGTTTGTGCCCTCTTCGTACTCAAGCATGGGCCGGGCCTCATGGTGAACGCTGGTTTCTCCTACACTGAACGTGGGACAACATGCCAACCACAAGGTTTCTTGCCATAGGGAAGGAGGAGTTCTGATTTCTGCATCACATTCACCCCTTGGCGGCGTGTGGAGTTAAGGTCTATGTCCTGAAGCCTGAGAAGCTAGGTTGGGAATAGATGACGAGCTAAGGCCATGGCGGGTCTGTTGTGCTCAGTGTGCGGTCAGCTGTCTGGGTGTTGGTCAGGAAGTCCGGGCTCAGGCTGTGTCAGACAGTGTATTAGTGCCCAGATGTGTCGATATAATTTGTGTACAGAAGGGTGCCGTGTAGGTCTATCCTCATTTCGGGTGTCTGGGAAGCTCCATAGGGCACCATTTTGCTTTCTATCTGGAGGGCAGGCAGAGTGCTGCCTTGTGGGTCCAGAATTGCCAAACGTGAGGTCTTGGGGGCCAGGAGTGTGAGGACGGACATTGGAGAACAGAAGTTTCACATAGGTTTAAGGGCGAGGGCAAGGCCGGCACACTCTGCAGAGCTGCATCGAGATGTCGTGCATCTGAATTCAGGCCGAGGATCAGACGTTGGCTCAGGTTGGAGTTCCTGTCCATGATTTCCCCTTCAGAAAGGGGGTGGGGGCTTCAGAAAGCCATCACGGTTTTCCCACGTTGGGAGTGGTGAGATGCTCCAAAAGGCAAGGATTCCTTCTGCAGGACATGTGAGACCTTTTGGATGGGTCCAGGACGTTCCATATGGAAGGACGCCAGAGCAGGGTTCTAAGGGCGGAGCCCTGGGCAAGCCGCCTCGCATCTCAATCGTCTCCTAGCGACAAGACAGGTTCTATCTGCTGGCTCTGGCGGAGCAACCGAGAAGCCAGAGTTGAAATGGACTCTCCTGCGGATGGATCCTAATGTGGGTTTGTGTCCATGGAGACCTTGGAAAGGGGTGGTGGCACCGGGCCCTGAAGGATTCTTCTAACCGGAAGTTTTGACACAGTTCCAGCCTGCTATTTTCCCATGTCGAGACAAGATTTGCCTCCGGAAACCCCCGCATGCTGGTATTTGAAAACATGCCTCTGAGGAGAGATGCCTGGAAACCAAAGCAATGGATCCGATTACGGCCTAGGGACCTGTGAGGTTCAATCTACTACCCTGGTGACATCCAACTACGGTATGAGTGGAGGTAGATGCTCAGCTGTTGTCAGACGCCCTTGTTTGTCCCGGGCGGCCTACACAATTGGGATGGCCTCAGGGACTGCGGAGGTTTCTCCTAATTTGGAGGCGTGTGGTCAAGTGAATGGGCAGAATTCCAGTGGAGTGGGCAGGCACAGACCTGATGTGTGGCTCCAGGGGCCCCAGCCTGGAGGGTGTGTGGGCCAGGAGCGTGGGGATAGAAGTCTGAAAACACTAACGCGGCTTACGTTTGGGGACATAAGTATGGCAGGCCCGATCTACAGGCCCTGAGGAGAACTCTTCGGGATATGAAGAAAGAGTGAGTGTGAGGCATTTATTCAGGCTTTTGTCTCTGGATTTTGTGTCAACAATGGCCGTGGAATGTCGAGGAGGCCTCATGGGCCATGGACAAGTCTTCCTCTCTGTGGATTTGGCACGTACCCAATTGTTTGGGGTCCATCAGGGGGATGGGAGGAGTCCTATCAGTTTGGTTACCTCAGGTGTCCCACCAAAAGAGGGATTTCAAAGCAGAGCCCTGCGGAGGGGTGAATGGACAAACCGAACTATGGTTAGTTCCAGCCACTGAGAGGCCTTCCTTGAGGACAGAACTCACGCTGAGGGTCACAATGTGTGTTTATGCCTTCTAAGCGCTCAAGCATGGGCGGGAATCATGGTCCACACTGTTGCTCCTACACTGAACGTTGGGCTCCATGCCAACCACATGTATTCTTGCCATGGGGAAGTAGTAGTTCTGATTTTTTTTCATCTCTTTCACCGCTGGGCCGTGATTGGAGTTAAGGTCTAGGTTGTGTAGTCTGAAAACCGAGCTTGGGAAGAGATGACGACTTAAGTCCACGACAGGTCCGACGTGCTCAGTGTGGAGCCAGCTCGCTGAGTGTTGGTCGGGAGGTTCAGGCCTAGGCTGCGTCAGACCAGGCATTAGTTTTCAGGGTATATTGTATAATTGGGGGAGAGTCGAGTGCCGTGCAGCTTGATCCTCATTTAGCGTTTCTGGGTAGCCCCAAGGGCAACGTTTTTCTTCTGGAGGGCAGGCAGAGTGCTGCTTTGTGGCTCCGGAATACCCAAACTGGATGCCCTTTGGGCAAGGAGTGTGAGGACGGAAGAATGAGAACACAAGTTAGGCGTAGGTTTCGGGACGAGGGCACGGCAGGCACTCTCTGCACATCTGAATCGGGACTTCGTACATCTGAAGTCAGGGAGAGGTTCAGACCTAGGCTCAGGTTGGAGTTTCTGTCCATTATGGCCCTTTCTTGAAGGGGGCAGCATCTCGAAGCCATGGAGGTTTACCCAGGAGGGGAGTTGGGATATGCTCCAAGCCACAAGGCTTTTTTTCTGATCAGCAATTGAGATCTGTTGGATCGCTCCAGGATGTTTCATAAGGAACGACAGCAAAGCAGGGATCGAAGGATGGAACCCTGGGCAGACTGTATCGATTCTAACTGTCTCCCAGTTAATAGACAGTTTTGATATGCTAGCTCTAGGGGAGCAACGGAAGGGGCTGAGCTGAAATGGACTCTACTGCGGATGGGACCTATTGTGGGTTTGTGTGCATAGAGACCCTGGCACGGAGCTGTGACACACGGACCCTGAATGCTCCTCCTAACCAGAGGTTTTGCGTCATCTCCAAAAGACAAGTTTCCCATGTGGAGACTAGATTTGATCTGATTGGTGCCTCAGGAAAGCCCCACATGCTGATATTGGAAACCAGGCCTCTGAGGAGAGATAGCAGGAAACCAAAACAATGGACCCCATTAGGGCCTAGGGCCCTGACCCGTTCAATCTCCTTCTCTGGGGACATCCATCTACAGTATGAGTGGAGATGGATGCTCAGCTGGTTCCAGGCAGCCCTTGTTTGTCCTGGGCGTTCTATACTATGGGGATGGCCTTGGGGACTTTGGAGGTTTCTCCGAGTTTGTATGATTGTGGTCAATGGAAGGGGCAGAATTCCCGTGGAGTTGAGAGGCACAGACCTGATGTGTGGCTCCAGGGTCCCCAGGCTGGAGGGTGTGGAAGCCAGGAATGTGGGGATAGAAGTCTGAAAACACACACTCGGCTTGTTTTGGGGACGTAGGTATGGCAGTCCCGATCTACAGACCGTGAGGGGAACTCTTTGGCATAGGAAGAAAGAGCGAGTGTGAGGCGCTTATTCAGGCTTTTGTCTCTGGATTTTGTGTCAACGATGGGCGTGGAATGTCGGGGAGGCCTCATGGGCCATGGATGAGTCTTCCTCTCTGTGGATTTGGCCCGATCCCAATTTGGGGGTCAATCTGTGGGATGGGAGGAGTCCTTTCAGTTTGGTTACCTCATTCTAAAGCAGAGCACTGGGGAGGGGCGAATGGACAACACGAACTATGGTTAAAAATTGGGGCCTAGGGGCATGGCAAGCCCAATATGCCGTCTCTTGGTCCAGCCACTGAGAGACCTTACTTGGGGACTGGGCTCACGCTGAGGGTCACAATGCGTATCTGTGACCAACGCGGCCCTCAAGCATGGCGGGGTCAAAGGGCCACACTGCTATCAACTACGCTGAACGTTGGGCAACACGCCAACCACAAGATTTCTTGCCATGGGGAAGGATTTCTGATTTCTGCCTCATGTTCAACCCTGGGCAGTGATTGGAGAAAACGTCTAGGTTCTGAAGCCTGAAAACCGAAGTTGGGAAGAGATGACGACCTAAGGCTTTGGCAGGTCCGATGTGTTCAGTGTGAGTCCAGCTGGCTGGGTGTGGGTCGGGAGGTCCAGGCTCAGGCTGTGACAGAAAGGGCATGAGTGCCCAGGGCATCCTGTAGGATTGGGGTACAGTCAAGTGGCGAAAAGTTTGATCCTCCTTTGGGGCTTCTGGTTAGCCCCAGAGGGCAATGTTTTTTTCTTCTGGACGGCAGGCAGAGGGCTGCATTGTAGTTCTGGAATTGCCAAACTGGACGGCTTGTGGGCCAGGAGTTGAGGACAGAAGTCTGAGAACACAAGCAACCTTAGGTTTCTGGGCGAGGGCATGGCAGGTACGCTCTGCAGAGCTGAAACGAGATCTCGTGCATCTGAAATCAGGTGAGGATCTGACGAACGCTCAGGTTGGAGTTTCTGTCCCTTATGGCCCTCTTCATGAAGAGGTGGTGGATCACGAGGCCATGGAATTTTTCCCACGATGGGAGTTGTGAGATGCTCCAAACCGTAAAGATTCTTCTGCAGGGCGATTGAGACCTGTTGGTTGGCTCCAGGACTTCCCATACGGATCGATTCCGAGTAGGGTTCTAAGGATGGATGGCTGGGAAGCCCGACTCTCATTCCTCTTGTGTCCTAGTGGCAAGACAGGTTAGATCTGCTGGATCTGGGGGAGAAACTGAGAGGGTTGAGTTGAAATGGACTCTCTTGTGGATGGGTCCTAATGTGGGTTTGTGTCCATGGAGAACTTGGAATGAGGCAGTGGCACAGGGTCCCTGAAGGGTTCTCCTAACCAGAGGCTTTGACACAGCTCCAACGTGCATGATTCCCACGTGGAGACGAGATTTGTTCTGATGGGTGCCTCAAGAGACAGCCATATGCTGCTATTGGAATCCAGGCCTCTGGGGAGAGATGCCTAGACAACAAAGCAATGGATCCGATTAGGATCTAGGGGCCTGCTCATTCCAATTTACCTCTGGGGACATCTGTCCACGGGTCTAAGTGCAGGTAGATGCTCAGCTGGTGTCAGACCGCCCTTGTATTTCCTGGGCAGTCAACACTATTGGGATGGCCCCGGGCACTTTGGAGGTTTATCATCCTATTTCTAGGTTTGTGGCCAATGGAATGGGCAGAATTCCCAGGTACAGTCCTCAGGTTTGGCTCCAAGAACCTGTGCCTGTAGGTTTTGTGGGCCAGTTGTCTGAAAACACAAACCCGGCTTAGGTTTCGGGTCGTAGGTATTGCAGGACTGATCTACAGACCGTGAGGAGAACTCTTCAGGATATGAACAAGGGGGCGAGTGTGAGACGCTTGCTCAAGATTCTGTCTCTGGATATTGTGTCACGGATGGCCGTGGAATGTCCGGGTGGCCTCATGGGCCATGGACGAGTCTTCCTCTCTGGGCATTGGGCCCGCTCCCAAGAGTTTGGGTTATTCTTTGAGATGGGAGGAGTCCGTTTTGTTTTGTTTTTACCTCAGTTGTCCCACCAAAAGTGAGTTTCCAGGGCAGAGCCCTGGGGAGGGGCGACTGGACAACCAGAAAGCTGGTTAAAACGTGGGGCCTAGGGGCATGGCAAGCCCATTATGACGTCTAATGGTCCAGCCACTGAGAGGACTTACTAGAGGACAGGACTCACGCTGAGGGTCACAATGCGTGTTTGTGCCCTCTTCGTACTCAAGCATGGGCCGGGCCTCATGGTGAACGCTGGTTTCTCCTACACTGAACGAGGGACAACATGCCAACCACAAGGTTTCTTGCCATAGGGAAGGAGGAGTTCTGATTTCTGCATCACATTCACCCCTTGGCGGGGTGTGGAGTTAAGGTCTATGTCCTGAAGCCTGAGAAGCTAGGTTGGGAATAGATGACGAGCTAAGGCCATGGCGGGTCTGTTGTGCTCAGTGTGCGGTCAGCTGTCTGGGTGTTGGTCAGGAAGTCCGGGCTCAGGCTGTGTCAGACAGTGTATTAGTGCCCAGATGTGTCGATATAATTTGTGTACAGAAGGGTGCCGTGTAGGTCTATCCTCATTTCGGGTGTCTGGGAAGCTCCATAGGGCACCATTTTGCTTTCTATCTGGAGGGCAGGCAGAGTGCTGCCTTGTGGGTCCAGAATTGCCAAACGTGAGGTCTTGGGGGCCAGGAGTGTGAGGACGGACATTGGAGAACAGAAGTTTCACATAGGTTTAAGGGCGAGGGCAAGGCCGGCACACTCTGCAGAGCTGCATCGAGATGTCGTGCATCTGAATTCAGGCCGAGGATCAGACGTTGGCTCAGGTTGGAGTTCCTGTCCATGATTTCCCCTTCAGAAAGGGGGTGGGGGCTTCAGATAGCCATCACGGTTTTCCCACGTTGGGAGTGGTGAGATGCTCCAAAAGGCAAGGATTCCTTCTGCAGGACATGTGAGACCTTTTGGATGGGTCCAGGACGTTCCATATGGAAGGACGCCAGAGCAGGGTTCTAAGGGCGGAGCCCTGGGCAAGCCGCCTCGCATCTCAATCGTCTCCTAGCGACAAGACAGGTTCTATCTTCTGGCTCTGGCAGAGCAACCGAGAAGCCAGAGTTGAAATGGACACTCCTGCGGATGGATCCTATATGTGGGTTTGTGTCCATGGAGACCTAGGAAAGGGGTGGTGGCACCGGGCCCTGAAGGATTCTCCTAACCGGAAGTTTTGACACCGTTCCAGCCTGCTATTTTCCCATGTCGAGACAAGATTTGCCTCCGGAAACCCCCGCATGCTGGTATTTGAAAACATGCCTCTGAGGAGAGATGCCTGGAAACCAAAGCAATGGATCCGATTACGGCCTAGGGACCTGTGAGGTTCAATCTACTACCCTGGTGACATCCAACTACGGTATGAGTGGAGGTAGATGCTCAGCTGTTGTCAGACGCCCTTGTTTGTCCCGGGCGGCCTACACAATTGGGATGGCCTCAGGGACTGCGGAGGTTTCTCCTAATTTGGAGGCGTGTGGTCAAGTGAATGGGCAGAATTCCAGTGGAGTGGGCAGGCACAGACCTGATGTGTGGCTCCAGGGGCCCCAGCCTGGAGGGTGTGTGGGCCAGGAGCGTGGGGATAGAAGTCTGAAAACACTAACGCGGCTTACGTTTGGGGACATAAGTATGGCAGGCCCGATCTACAGGCCCTGAGGAGAACTCTTCGGGATATGAAGAAAGAGTGAGTGTGAGGCATTTATTCAGGCTTTTGTCTCTGGATTTTGTGTCAACAATGGCCGTGGAATGTCGAGGAGGCCTCATGGGCCATGGACAAGTCTTCCTCTCTGTGGATTTGGCACGTACCCAATTGTTTGGGGTCCATCAGGGGGATGGGAGGAGTCCTATCAGTTTGGTTACCTCAGGTGTCCCACCAAAAGAGGGATATCAAAGCAGAGCCCTGCGGAGGGGTGAATGGACAAACCGAACTATGGTTAGTTCCAGCCACTGGGAGGCCTTCCTTGAGGACAGAACTCACGCTGAGGGTCACAATGTGTGTTTATGCCTTCTAAGCGCTCAAGC
This sequence comes from Mustela lutreola, assembly GCF_030435805.1. Lineage (NCBI taxonomy): Eukaryota > Metazoa > Chordata > Mammalia > Carnivora > Mustelidae > Mustela > Mustela lutreola. Next base: position 90,450,993 of record NC_081302.1, on the reverse strand, counting down.
ATGGGCGGGAATCATGGTCCACACTGTTGCTCCTACACTGAACGTTGGGCTCCATGCCAACCACATGTATTCTTGCCATGGGGAAGTAGTAGTTCTGATTTTTTTTCATCTCTTTCACCGCTGGGCCGTGATTGGAGTTAAGGTCTAGGTTTTGTAGTCTGAAAAGCGAGCTTGGGAAGAGATGACGACTTAAGTCCACGACAGGTCCGACGTGCTCAGTGTGGAGCCAGCTCGCTGAGTGTTGGTCGGGAGGTTCAGGCCTAGGCTGCGTCAGACCAGGCATTAGTTTTCAGGGTATATTGTATAATTGGGGGAGAGTCGAGTGCCGTGCAGCTTGATCCTCATTTAGCGTTTCTGGGTAGCCCCAAGGGCAACGTTTTTCTTCTGGAGGGCAGGCAGAGTGCTGCTTTGTGGCTCCGGAATTCCCAAACTGGATGCACTTTGGGCAAGGAGTGTGAGGACGGAAGAATGAGAACACAAGTTAGGCGTAGGTTTCGGGACGAGGGCACGGCAGGCACTCTCTGCACATCTGAATCGGGACTTCGTACATCTGAAGTCAGGGAGAGGTTCAGACCTAGGCTCAGGTTGGAGTTTCTGTCCATTATGGCCCTTTCTTGAAGGGGGCAGCATCTCGAAGCCATGGAGGTTTACCCAGGAGGGGAGTTGGGATATGCTCCAAGCCACAAGGATTTTTTTCTGATCAGCAATTGAGATCTGTTGGATCGCTCCAGGATGTTTCATAAGGAACGACAGCAAAGCAGGGATCGAAGGATGGAACCCTGGGCAGACTGTATCGATTCTAACTGTCTCCCAGTTAATAGACAGTTTTGATATGCTAGCTCTAGGGGAGCAACGGAAGGGCCTGAGCTGAAATGGACTCTACTGCGGATGGGACCTATTGTGGGTTTGTGTGCATAGAGACCCTGGCACGGAGCTGTGACACACGGACCCTGAATGCTTCTCCTAACCAGAGGTTTTGCGTCATCTCCAAAAGACAAGTTTCCCATGTGGAGACTAGATTTGATCTGATTGGTGCCTCAGGAAAGCCCCACATGCTGATATTGGAAACCAGGCCTCTGAGGAGAGATAGCAGGAAACCAAAACAATGGACCCCATTAGGGCCTAGGGCCCTGACCCGTTCAATCTCCTTCTCTGGGGACATCCATCTACAGTATGAGTGGAGATGGATGCTCAGCTGGTTCCAGGCAGCCCTTGTTTGTCCTGGGCGTTCTATACTATGGGGATGGCCTTGGGGACTTTGGAGGTTTCTCCGAGTTTGTATGATTGTGGTCAATGGAAGGGGCAGAATTCCCGTGGAGTTGAGAGGCACAGACCTGATGTGTGGCTCCAGGGTCCCCAGGCTGGAGGGTGTGGAAGCCAGGAATGTGGGGATAGAAGTCTGAAAACACACACTCGGCTTGTTTTGGGGACGTAGGTATGGCAGTCCCGATCTACAGACCGTGAGGGGAACTCTTTGGCATAGGAAGAAAGAGCGAGTGTGAGGCGCTTATTCAGGCCTTTGTCTCTGGATTTTGTGTCAACGATGGGCGTGGAATGTCGGGGAGGCCTCATGGGCCATGGATGAGTCTTCCTCTCTGTGGATTTGGCCCGATCCCAATTTGGGGGTCAATCTGTGGGATGGGAGGAGTCCTTTCAGTTTGGTTACCTCATTCTAAAGCAGAGCACTGGGGAAGGGCGAATGGACAACACGAACTATGGTTAAAAATTGGGGCCTAGGGGCATGGCAAGCCCAATATGCCGTCTCTTGGTCCAGCCACTGAGAGACCTTACTTGGTGACTGGGCTCACGCTGAGGGTCACAATGCGTATCTGTGACCAACGCGGCCCTCAAGCATGGCGGGGTCAAAGGGCCACACTGCTATCAACTACGCTGAACGTTGGGCAACACGCCAACCACAAGATTTCTTGCCATGGGGAAGGATTTCTGATTTCTGCCTCATGTTCAACCCTGGGCAGTGATTGGAGAAAACGTCTAGGTTCTGAAGCCTGAAAACCGAAGTTGGGAAGAGATGACGACCTAAGGCTTTGGCAGGTCCGATGTGTTCAGTGTGAGTCCAGCTGGCTGGGTGTGGGTCGGGAGGTCCAGGCTCAGGCTGTGACAGAAAGGGCATGAGTGCCCAGGGCATCCTGTAGGATTGGGGTACAGTCAAGTGGCGAAAAGTTTGATCCTCCTTTGGGGCTTCTGGTTAGCCCCAGAGGGCAATGTTTTTTCTTCTGGACGGCAGGCAGAGGGCTGCATTGTAGTTCTGGAATTGCCAAACTGGAGGGCTTGTGGGCCAGGAGTTGAGGACAGAAGTCTGAGAACACAAGCAACCTTAGGTTTCTGGGCGAGGGCATGGCAGGTACGCTCTGCAGAGCTGAAACGAGATCTCGTGCATCTGAAATCAGGTGAGGATCTGACGAACGCTCAGGTTGGAGTTTCTGTCCCTTATGGCCCTCTTCATGAAGAGGTGGTGGATCACGAGGCCATGGAATTTTTCCCACGATGGGAGTTGTGAGATGCTCCAAACCGTAAAGATTCTTCTGCAGGACGATTGAGACCTGTTGGTTGGCTCCAGGACTTCCCATACGGATCGATTCCGAGTAGGGTTCTAAGGATGGATGGCTGGGAAGCCCGACTCTCATTCCTCTTGTGTCCTAGTGGCAAGACAGGTTAGATCTGCTGGATCTGGGGGAGAAACTGAGAGGGTTGAGTTGAAATGGACTCTCTTGTGGATGGGTCCTAATGTGGGTTTGTGTCCATGGAGAACTTGGAATGAGGCAGTGGCACAGGGTCCCTGAAGGGTTCTCCTAACCAGAGGCTTTGACACAGCTCCAACGTGCATGATTCCCACGTGGAGACGAGATTTGTTCTGATGGGTGCCTCAAGAGACAGCCATATGCTGCTATTGGAATCCAGGCCTCTGGGGAGAGATGCCTAGACAACAAAGCAATGGATCCGATTAGGATCTAGGGGCCTGCTCATTCCAATTTACCTCTGGGGACATCTGTCCACGGGTCTAAGTGCAGGTAGATGCTCAGCTGGTGTCAGACCGCCCTTGTATTTCCTGGGCAGTCAACACTATTGGGATGGCCCCGGGCACTTTGGAGGTTTATCATCCTATTTCTAGGTTTGTGGCCAATGGAATGGGCAGAATTCCCAGGTACAGTCCTCAGGTTTGGCTCCAAGAACCTGTGCCTGTAGGTTTTGTGGGCCAGTTGTCTGAAAACACAAACCCGGCTTAGGTTTCGGGTCGTAGGTATTGCAGGACTGATCTACAGACCGTGAGGAGAACTCTTCAGGATATGAACAAGGGGGCGAGTGTGAGACGCTTGCTCAAGATTCTGTCTCTGGATATTGTGTCACGGATGGCCGTGGAATGTCCGGGTGGCCTCATGGGCCATGGACGAGTCTTCCTCTCTGGGCATTGGGCCCGCTCCCAAGAGTTTGGGGTTATTCTTTGAGATGGGAGGAGTCCGTTTTGTTTTGTTTTTACCTCAGTTGTCCCACCAAAAGAGAGTTTCCAGGGCAGAGCCCTGGGGAGGGGCGACTGGACAACCAGAAAGCTGGTTAAAACTTGGGGCCTAGGGGCATGGCAAGCCCATTATGACGTCTAATGGTCCAGCCACTGAGAGGACTTACTAGAGGACAGGACTCACGCTGAGGGTCACAATGCGTGTTTGTGCCCTCTTCGTACTCAAGCATGGGCCGGGCCTCATGGTGAACGCTGGTTTCTCCTACACTGAACGTGGGACAACATGCCAACCACAAGGTTTCTTGCCATAGGGAAGGAGGAGTTCTGATTTCTGCATCACATTCACCCCTTGGCGGCGTGTGGAGTTAAGGTCTATGTCCTGAAGCCTGAGAAGCTAGGTTGGGAATAGATGACGAGCTAAGGCCATGGCGGGTCTGTTGTGCTCAGTGTGCGGTCAGCTGTCTGGGTGTTGGTCAGGAAGTCCGGGCTCAGGCTGTGTCAGACAGTGTATTAGTGCCCAGATGTGTCGATATAATTTGTGTACAGAAGGGTGCCGTGTAGGTCTATCCTCATTTCGGGTGTCTGGGAAGCTCCATAGGGCACCATTTTGCTTTCTATCTGGAGGGCAGGCAGAGTGCTGCCTTGTGGGTCCAGAATTGCCAAACGTGAGGTCTTGGGGGCCAGGAGTGTGAGGACGGACATTGGAGAACAGAAGTTTCACATAGGTTTAAGGGCGAGGGCAAGGCCGGCACACTCTGCAGAGCTGCATCGAGATGTCGTGCATCTGAATTCAGGCCGAGGATCAGACGTTGGCTCAGGTTGGAGTTCCTGTCCATGATTTCCCCTTCAGAAAGGGGGTGGGGGCTTCAGAAAGCCATCACGGTTTTCCCACGTTGGGAGTGGTGAGATGCTCCAAAAGGCAAGGATTCCTTCTGCAGGACATGTGAGACCTTTTGGATGGGTCCAGGACGTTCCATATGGAAGGACGCCAGAGCAGGGTTCTAAGGGCGGAGCCCTGGGCAAGCCGCCTCGCATCTCAATCGTCTCCTAGCGACAAGACAGGTTCTATCTGCTGGCTCTGGCGGAGCAACCGAGAAGCCAGAGTTGAAATGGACTCTCCTGCGGATGGATCCTAATGTGGGTTTGTGTCCATGGAGACCTTGGAAAGGGGTGGTGGCACCGGGCCCTGAAGGATTCTTCTAACCGGAAGTTTTGACACAGTTCCAGCCTGCTATTTTCCCATGTCGAGACAAGATTTGCCTCCGGAAACCCCCGCATGCTGGTATTTGAAAACATGCCTCTGAGGAGAGATGCCTGGAAACCAAAGCAATGGATCCGATTACGGCCTAGGGACCTGTGAGGTTCAATCTACTACCCTGGTGACATCCAACTACGGTATGAGTGGAGGTAGATGCTCAGCTGTTGTCAGACGCCCTTGTTTGTCCCGGGCGGCCTACACAATTGGGATGGCCTCAGGGACTGCGGAGGTTTCTCCTAATTTGGAGGCGTGTGGTCAAGTGAATGGGCAGAATTCCAGTGGAGTGGGCAGGCACAGACCTGATGTGTGGCTCCAGGGGCCCCAGCCTGGAGGGTGTGTGGGCCAGGAGCGTGGGGATAGAAGTCTGAAAACACTAACGCGGCTTACGTTTGGGGACATAAGTATGGCAGGCCCGATCTACAGGCCCTGAGGAGAACTCTTCGGGATATGAAGAAAGAGTGAGTGTGAGGCATTTATTCAGGCTTTTGTCTCTGGATTTTGTGTCAACAATGGCCGTGGAATGTCGAGGAGGCCTCATGGGCCATGGACAAGTCTTCCTCTCTGTGGATTTGGCACGTACCCAATTGTTTGGGGTCCATCAGGGGGATGGGAGGAGTCCTATCAGTTTGGTTACCTCAGGTGTCCCACCAAAAGAGGGATTTCAAAGCAGAGCCCTGCGGAGGGGTGAATGGACAAACCGAACTATGGTTAGTTCCAGCCACTGAGAGGCCTTCCTTGAGGACAGAACTCACGCTGAGGGTCACAATGTGTGTTTATGCCTTCTAAGCGCTCAAGCATGGGCGGGAATCATGGTCCACACTGTTGCTCCTACACTGAACGTTGGGCTCCATGCCAACCACATGTATTCTTGCCATGGGGAAGTAGTAGTTCTGATTTTTTTTCATCTCTTTCACCGCTGGGCCGTGATTGGAGTTAAGGTCTAGGTTGTGTAGTCTGAAAACCGAGCTTGGGAAGAGATGACGACTTAAGTCCACGACAGGTCCGACGTGCTCAGTGTGGAGCCAGCTCGCTGAGTGTTGGTCGGGAGGTTCAGGCCTAGGCTGCGTCAGACCAGGCATTAGTTTTCAGGGTATATTGTATAATTGGGGGAGAGTCGAGTGCCGTGCAGCTTGATCCTCATTTAGCGTTTCTGGGTAGCCCCAAGGGCAACGTTTTTCTTCTGGAGGGCAGGCAGAGTGCTGCTTTGTGGCTCCGGAATACCCAAACTGGATGCCCTTTGGGCAAGGAGTGTGAGGACGGAAGAATGAGAACACAAGTTAGGCGTAGGTTTCGGGACGAGGGCACGGCAGGCACTCTCTGCACATCTGAATCGGGACTTCGTACATCTGAAGTCAGGGAGAGGTTCAGACCTAGGCTCAGGTTGGAGTTTCTGTCCATTATGGCCCTTTCTTGAAGGGGGCAGCATCTCGAAGCCATGGAGGTTTACCCAGGAGGGGAGTTGGGATATGCTCCAAGCCACAAGGCTTTTTTTCTGATCAGCAATTGAGATCTGTTGGATCGCTCCAGGATGTTTCATAAGGAACGACAGCAAAGCAGGGATCGAAGGATGGAACCCTGGGCAGACTGTATCGATTCTAACTGTCTCCCAGTTAATAGACAGTTTTGATATGCTAGCTCTAGGGGAGCAACGGAAGGGGCTGAGCTGAAATGGACTCTACTGCGGATGGGACCTATTGTGGGTTTGTGTGCATAGAGACCCTGGCACGGAGCTGTGACACACGGACCCTGAATGCTCCTCCTAACCAGAGGTTTTGCGTCATCTCCAAAAGACAAGTTTCCCATGTGGAGACTAGATTTGATCTGATTGGTGCCTCAGGAAAGCCCCACATGCTGATATTGGAAACCAGGCCTCTGAGGAGAGATAGCAGGAAACCAAAACAATGGACCCCATTAGGGCCTAGGGCCCTGACCCGTTCAATCTCCTTCTCTGGGGACATCCATCTACAGTATGAGTGGAGATGGATGCTCAGCTGGTTCCAGGCAGCCCTTGTTTGTCCTGGGCGTTCTATACTATGGGGATGGCCTTGGGGACTTTGGAGGTTTCTCCGAGTTTGTATGATTGTGGTCAATGGAAGGGGCAGAATTCCCGTGGAGTTGAGAGGCACAGACCTGATGTGTGGCTCCAGGGTCCCCAGGCTGGAGGGTGTGGAAGCCAGGAATGTGGGGATAGAAGTCTGAAAACACACACTCGGCTTGTTTTGGGGACGTAGGTATGGCAGTCCCGATCTACAGACCGTGAGGGGAACTCTTTGGCATAGGAAGAAAGAGCGAGTGTGAGGCGCTTATTCAGGCTTTTGTCTCTGGATTTTGTGTCAACGATGGGCGTGGAATGTCGGGGAGGCCTCATGGGCCATGGATGAGTCTTCCTCTCTGTGGATTTGGCCCGATCCCAATTTGGGGGTCAATCTGTGGGATGGGAGGAGTCCTTTCAGTTTGGTTACCTCATTCTAAAGCAGAGCACTGGGGAGGGGCGAATGGACAACACGAACTATGGTTAAAAATTGGGGCCTAGGGGCATGGCAAGCCCAATATGCCGTCTCTTGGTCCAGCCACTGAGAGACCTTACTTGGGGACTGGGCTCACGCTGAGGGTCACAATGCGTATCTGTGACCAACGCGGCCCTCAAGCATGGCGGGGTCAAAGGGCCACACTGCTATCAACTACGCTGAACGTTGGGCAACACGCCAACCACAAGATTTCTTGCCATGGGGAAGGATTTCTGATTTCTGCCTCATGTTCAACCCTGGGCAGTGATTGGAGAAAACGTCTAGGTTCTGAAGCCTGAAAACCGAAGTTGGGAAGAGATGACGACCTAAGGCTTTGGCAGGTCCGATGTGTTCAGTGTGAGTCCAGCTGGCTGGGTGTGGGTCGGGAGGTCCAGGCTCAGGCTGTGACAGAAAGGGCATGAGTGCCCAGGGCATCCTGTAGGATTGGGGTACAGTCAAGTGGCGAAAAGTTTGATCCTCCTTTGGGGCTTCTGGTTAGCCCCAGAGGGCAATGTTTTTTTCTTCTGGACGGCAGGCAGAGGGCTGCATTGTAGTTCTGGAATTGCCAAACTGGACGGCTTGTGGGCCAGGAGTTGAGGACAGAAGTCTGAGAACACAAGCAACCTTAGGTTTCTGGGCGAGGGCATGGCAGGTACGCTCTGCAGAGCTGAAACGAGATCTCGTGCATCTGAAATCAGGTGAGGATCTGACGAACGCTCAGGTTGGAGTTTCTGTCCCTTATGGCCCTCTTCATGAAGAGGTGGTGGATCACGAGGCCATGGAATTTTTCCCACGATGGGAGTTGTGAGATGCTCCAAACCGTAAAGATTCTTCTGCAGGGCGATTGAGACCTGTTGGTTGGCTCCAGGACTTCCCATACGGATCGATTCCGAGTAGGGTTCTAAGGATGGATGGCTGGGAAGCCCGACTCTCATTCCTCTTGTGTCCTAGTGGCAAGACAGGTTAGATCTGCTGGATCTGGGGGAGAAACTGAGAGGGTTGAGTTGAAATGGACTCTCTTGTGGATGGGTCCTAATGTGGGTTTGTGTCCATGGAGAACTTGGAATGAGGCAGTGGCACAGGGTCCCTGAAGGGTTCTCCTAACCAGAGGCTTTGACACAGCTCCAACGTGCATGATTCCCACGTGGAGACGAGATTTGTTCTGATGGGTGCCTCAAGAGACAGCCATATGCTGCTATTGGAATCCAGGCCTCTGGGGAGAGATGCCTAGACAACAAAGCAATGGATCCGATTAGGATCTAGGGGCCTGCTCATTCCAATTTACCTCTGGGGACATCTGTCCACGGGTCTAAGTGCAGGTAGATGCTCAGCTGGTGTCAGACCGCCCTTGTATTTCCTGGGCAGTCAACACTATTGGGATGGCCCCGGGCACTTTGGAGGTTTATCATCCTATTTCTAGGTTTGTGGCCAATGGAATGGGCAGAATTCCCAGGTACAGTCCTCAGGTTTGGCTCCAAGAACCTGTGCCTGTAGGTTTTGTGGGCCAGTTGTCTGAAAACACAAACCCGGCTTAGGTTTCGGGTCGTAGGTATTGCAGGACTGATCTACAGACCGTGAGGAGAACTCTTCAGGATATGAACAAGGGGGCGAGTGTGAGACGCTTGCTCAAGATTCTGTCTCTGGATATTGTGTCACGGATGGCCGTGGAATGTCCGGGTGGCCTCATGGGCCATGGACGAGTCTTCCTCTCTGGGCATTGGGCCCGCTCCCAAGAGTTTGGGTTATTCTTTGAGATGGGAGGAGTCCGTTTTGTTTTGTTTTTACCTCAGTTGTCCCACCAAAAGAGAGTTTCCAGGGCAGAGCCCTGGGGAGGGGCGACTGGACAACCAGAAAGCTGGTTAAAACGTGGGGCCTAGGGGCATGGCAAGCCCATTATGACGTCTAATGGTCCAGCCACTGAGAGGACTTACTAGAGGACAGGACTCACGCTGAGGGTCACAATGCGTGTTTGTGCCCTCTTCGTACTCAAGCATGGGCCGGGCCTCATGGTGAACGCTGGTTTCTCCTACACTGAACGAGGGACAACATGCCAACCACAAGGTTTCTTGCCATAGGGAAGGAGGAGTTCTGATTTCTGCATCACATTCACCCCTTGGCGGGGTGTGGAGTTAAGGTCTATGTCATGAAGCCTGAGAAGCTAGGTTGGGAATAGATGACGAGCTAAGGCCATGGCGGGTCTGTTGTGCTCAGTGTGCGGTCAGCTGTCTGGGTGTTGGTCAGGAAGTCCGGGCTCAGGCTGTGTCAGACAGTGTATTAGTGCCCAGATGTGTCGATATAATTTGTGTACAGAAGGGTGCCGTGTAGGTCTATCCTCATTTCGGGTGTCTGGGAAGCTCCATAGGGCACCATTTTGCTTTCTATCTGGAGGGCAGGCAGAGTGCTGCCTTGTGGGTCCAGAATTGCCAAACGTGAGGTCTTGGGGGCCAGGAGTGTGAGGACGGACATTGGAGAACAGAAGTTTCACATAGGTTTAAGGGCGAGGGCAAGGCCGGCACACTCTGCAGAGCTGCATCGAGATGTCGTGCATCTGAATTCAGGCCGAGGATCAGACGTTGGCTCAGGTTGGAGTTCCTGTCCATGATTTCCCCTTCAGAAAGGGGGTGGGGGCTTCAGATAGCCATCACGGTTTTCCCACGTTGGGAGTGGAGAGATGCTCCAAAAGGCAAGGATTCCTTCTGCAGGACATGTGAGACCTTTTGGATGGGTCCAGGACGTTCCATATGGAAGGACGCCAGAGCAGGGTTCTAAGGGCGGAGCCCTGGGCAAGCCGCCTCGCATCTCAATCGTCTCCTAGCGACAAGACAGGTTCTATCTGCTGGCTCTGGCGGAGCAACCGAGAAGCCAGAGTTGAAATGGACTCTCCTGCGGATGGATCCTAATGTGGGTTTGTGTCCATGGAGACCTTGGAAAGGGGTGGTGGCACCGGGCCCTGAAGGATTCTCCTAACCGGAAGTTTTGACACAGTTCCAGCCTGCTATTTTCCCATGTCGAGACAAGATTTGCCTCCGGAAACCCCCGCATGCTGGTATTTGAAAACATGCCTCTGAGGAGAGATGCCTGGAAACCAAAGCAATGGATCCGATTACGGCCTAGGGACCTGTGAGGTTCAATCTACTACCCTGGTGACATCCAACTACGGTATGAGTGGAGGTAGATGCTCAGCTGTTGTCAGACGCCCTTGTTTGTCCCGGGCGGCCTACACAATTGGGATGGCCTCAGGGACTGCGGAGGTTTCTCCTAATTTGGAGGCGTGTGGTCAAGTGAATGGGCAGAATTCCAGTGGAGTGGGCAGGCACAGACCTGATGTGTGGCTCCAGGGGCCCCAGCCTGGAGGGTGTGTGGGCCAGGAGCGTGGGGATAGAAGTCTGAAAACACTAACGCGGCTTACGTTTGGGGACATAAGTATGGCAGGCCCGATCTACAGGCCCTGAGGAGAACTCTTCGGGATATGAAGAAAGAGTGAGTGTGAGGCATTTATTCAGGCTTTTGTCTCTGGATTTTGTGTCAACAATGGCCGTGGAATGTCGAGGAGGCCTCATGGGCCATGGACAAGTCTTCCTCTCTGTGGATTTGGCACGTACCCAATTGTTTGGGGTCCATCAGGGGGATGGGAGGAGTCCTATCAGTTTGGTTACCTCAGGTGTCCCACCAAAAGAGGGATTTCAAAGCAGAGCCCTGCGGAGGGGTGAATGGACAAACCGAACTATGGTTAGTTCCAGCCACTGAGAGGCCTTCCTTGAGGACAGAACTCACGCTGAGGGTCACAATGTGTGTTTATGCCTTCTAAGCGCTCAAGCATGGGCGGGAATCATGGTCCACACTGTTGCTCCTACACTGAACGTTGGGCTCCATGCCAACCACATGTATTCTTGCCATGGGGAAGTAGTAGTTCTGATTTTTTTTCATCTCTTTCACCGCTGGGCCGTGATTGGAGTTAAGGTCTAGGTTGTGTAGTCTGAAAACCGAGCTTGGGAAGAGATGACGACTTAAGTCCACGACAGGTCCGACGTGCTCAGTGTGGAGCCAGCTCGCTGAGTGTTGGTCGGGAGGTTCAGGCCTAGGCTGCGTCAGACCAGGCATTAGTTTTCAGGGTATATTGTATAATTGGGGGAGAGTCGAGTGCCGTGCAGCTTGATCCTCATTTAGCGTTTCTGGGTAGCCCCAAGGGCAACGTTTTTCTTCTGGAGGGCAGGCAGAGTGCTGCTTTGTGGCTCCGGAATTCCCAAACTGGATGACCTTTGGGCAAGGAGTGTGAGGACGGAAGAATGAGAACACAGGTTAGGCGTAGGTTTCGGGACGAGGGCACGGCAGGCACTCTCTGCACATCTGAATCGGGACTTCGTACATCTGAAGTCAGGGAGAGGTTCAGACCTAGGCTCAGGTTGGAGTTTCTGTCCATTATGGCCCTTTCTTGAAGGGGGCAGCATCTCGAAGCCATGGAGGTTTACCCAGGAGGGGAGTTGGGATATGCTCCAAGCCACAAGGATTTTTTTCTGATCAGCAATTGAGATCTGTTGGATCGCTCCAGGATGTTTCATAAGGAACGACAGCAAAGCAGGGATCGAAGGATGGAACCCTGGGCAGACTGTATCGATTCTAACTGTCTCCCAGTTAATAGACAGTTTTGATATGCTAGCTCTAGGGGAGCAACGGAAGGGGCTGAGCTGAAATGGACTCTACTGCGGATGGGACCTATTGTGGGTTTGTGTGCATAGAGACCCTGGCACGGAGCTGTGACACACGGACCCTGAATGCTCCTCCTAACCAGAGGTTTTGCGTCATCTCCAAAAGACAAGTTTCCCATGTGGAGACTAGATTTGATCTGATTGGTGCCTCAGGAAAGCCCCACATGCTGATATTGGAAACCAGGCCTCTGAGGAGAGATAGCAGGAAACCAAAACAATGGACCCCATTAGGGCCTAGGGCCCTGACCCGTTCAATCTCCTTCTCTGGGGACATCCATCTACAGTATGAGTGGAGATGGATGCTCAGCTGGTTCCAGGCAGCCCTTGTTTGTCCTGGGCGTTCTATACTATGGGGATGGCCTTGGGGACTTTGGAGGTTTCTCCGAGTTTGTATGATTGTGGTCAATGGAAGGGGCAGAATTCCCGTGGAGTTGAGAGGCACAGACCTGATGTGTGGCTCCAGGGTCCCCAGGCTGGAGGGTGTGGAAGCCAGGAATGTGGGGATAGAAGTCTGAAAACACACACTCGGCTTGTTTTGGGGACGTAGGTATGGCAGTCCCGATCTACAGACCGTGAGGGGAACTCTTTGGCATAGGAAGAAAGAGCGAGTGTGAGGCGCTTATTCAGGCTTTTGTCTCTGGATTTTGTGTCAACGATGGGCGTGGAATGTCGGGGAGGCCTCATGGGCCATGGATGAGTCTTCCTCTCTGTGGATTTGGCCCGATCCCAATTTGGGGGTCAATCTGTGGGATGGGAGGAGTCCTTTCAGTTTGGTTACCTCATTCTAAAGCAGAGCACTGGGGAGGGGCGAATGGACAACACGAACTATGGTTAAAAATTGGGGCCTAGGGGCATGGCAAGCCCAATATGCCGTCTCTTGGTCCAGCCACTGAGAGACCTTACTTGGGGACTGGGCTCACGCTGAGGGTCACAATGCGTATCTGTGACCAACGCGGCCCTCAAGCATGGCGGGGTCAAAGGGCCACACTGCTATCAACTACGCTGAACGTTGGGCAACACGCCAACCACAAGATTTCTTGCCATGGGGAAGGATTTCTGATTTCTGCCTCATGTTCAACCCTGGGCAGTGATTGGAGAAAACGTCTAGGTTCTGAAGCCTGAAAACCGAAGTTGGGAAGAGATGACGACCTAAGGCTTTGGCAGGTCCGATGTGTTCAGTGTGAGTCCAGCTGGCTGGGTGTGGGTCGGGAGGTCCAGGCTCAGGCTGTGACAGAAAGGGCATGAGTGCCCAGGGCATCCTGTAGGATTGGGGTACAGTCAAGTGGCGAAAAGTTTGATCCTCCTTTGGGGCTTCTGGTTAGCCCCAGAGGGCAATGTTTTTTTCTTCTGGACGGCAGGCAGAGGGCTGCATTGTAGTTCTGGAATTGCCAAACTGGACGGCTTGTGGGCCAGGAGTTGAGGACAGAAGTCTGAGAACACAAGCAACCTTAGGTTTCTGGGCGAGGGCATGGCAGGTACGCTCTGCAGAGCTGAAACGAGATCTCGTGCATCTGAAATCAGGTGAGGATCTGACGAACGCTCAGGTTGGAGTTTCTGTCCCTTATGGCCCTCTTCATGAAGAGGTGGTGGATCACGAGGCCATGGAATTTTTCCCACGATGGGAGATGTGAGATGCTCCAAACCGTAAAGATTCTTCTGCAGGGCGATTGAGACCTGTTGGTTGGCTCCAGGACTTCCCATACGGATCGATTCCGAGTAGGGTTCTAAGGATGGATGGCTGGGAAGCCCGACTCTCATTCCTCTTGTGTCCTAGTGGCAAGACAGGTTAGATCTGCTGGATCTGGGGGAGAAACTGAGAGGGTTGAGTTGAAATGGACTCTCTTGTGGATGGGTCCTAATGTGGGTTTGTGTCCATGGAGAACTTGGAATGAGGCAGTGGCACAGGGTCCCTGAAGGGTTCTCCTAACCAGAGGCTTTGACACAGCTCCAACGTGCATGATTCCCACGTGGAGACGAGATTTGTTCTGATGGGTGCCTCAAGAGACAGCCATATGCTGCTATTGGAATCCAGGCCTCTGGGGAGAGATGCCTAGACAACAAAGCAATGGATCCGATTAGGATCTAGGGGCCTGCTCATTCCAATTTACCTCTGGGGACATCTGTCCACGGGTCTAAGTGCAGGTAGATGCTCAGCTGGTGTCAGACCGCCCTTGTATTTCCTGGGCAGTCAACACTATTGGGATGGCCCCGGGCACTTTGGAGGTTTATCATCCTATTTCTAGGTTTGTGGCCAATGGAATGGGCAGAATTCCCAGGTACAGTCCGCAGGTTTGGCTCCAAGAACCTGTGCCTGTAGGTTTTGTGGGCCAGTTGTCTGAAAACACAAACCCGGCTTAGGTTTCGGGTCGTAGGTATTGCAGGACTGATCTACAGACCGTGAGGAGAACTCTTCAGGATATGAACAAGGGGGCGAGTGTGAGACGCTTGCTCAAGATTCTGTCTCTGGATATTGTGTCACGGATGGCCGTGGAATGTCCGGGTGGCCTCATGGGCCATGGACGAGTCTTCCTCTCTGGGCATTGGGCCCGCTCCCAAGAGTTTGGGTTATTCTTTGAGATGGGAGGAGTCCGTTTTGTTTTGTTTTTACCTCAGTTGTCCCACCAAAAGAGAGTTTCCAGGGCGGAGCCCTGGGGAGGGGCGACTGGACAACCAGAAAGCTGGTTAAAACGTGGGGCCTAGGGGCATGGCAAGCCCATTATGACGTCTAATGGTCCAGCCACTGAGAGGACTTACTAGAGGACAGGACTCACGCTGAGGGTCACAATGCGTGTTTGTGCCCTCTTCGTACTCAAGCATGGGCCGGGCCTCATGGTGAACGCTGGTTTCTCCTACACTGAACGAGGGACAACATGCCAACCACAAGGTTTCTTGCCATAGGGAAGGAGGAGTTCTGATTTCTGCATCACATTCACCCCTTGGCGGGGTGTGGAGTTAAGGTCTATGTCCTGAAGCCTGAGAAGCTAGGTTGGGAATAGATGACGAGCTAAGGCCATGGCGGGTCTGTTGTGCTCAGTGTGCGGTCAGCTGTCTGGGTGTTGGTCAGGAAGTCCGGGCTCAGGCTGTGTCAGACAGTGTATTAGTGCCCAGATGTGTCGATATAATTTGTGTACAGAAGGGTGCCGTGTAGGTCTATCCTCATTTCGGGTGTCTGGGAAGCTCCATAGGGCACCATTTTGCTTTCTATCTGGAGGGCAGGCAGAGTGCTGCCTTGTGGGTCCAGAATTGCCAAACGTGAGGTCTTGGGGGCCAGGAGTGTGAGGACGGACATTGGAGAACAGAAGTTTCACATAGGTTTAAGGGCGAGGGCAAGGCCGGCACACTCTGCAGAGCTGCATCGAGATGTCGTGCATCTGAATTCAGGCCGAGGATCAGACGTTGGCTCATGTTGGAGTTCCTGTCCATGATTTCCCCTTCAGAAAGGGGGTGGGGGCTTCAGAAAGCCATCACGGTTTTCCCACGTTGGGAGTGGTGAGATGCTCCAAAAGGCAAGGATTCCTTCTGCAGGACATGTGAGACCTTTTGGATGGGTCCAGGACGTTCCATATGGAAGGACGCCAGAGCAGGGTTCTAAGGGCGGAGCCCTGGGCAAGCCGCCTCGCATCTCAATCGTCTCCTAGCGACAAGACAGGTTCTATCTGCTGGCTCTGGCGGAGCAACCGAGAAGCCAGAGTTGAAATGGACTCTCCTGCGGATGGATCCTAATGTGGGTTTGTGTCCATGGAGACCTTGGAAAGGGGTGGTGGCACCGGGCCCTGAAGGATTCTCCTAACCGGAAGTTTTGACACAGTTCCAGCCTGCTATTTTCCCATGTCGAGACAAGATTTGCCTCCGGAAACCCCCGCATGCTGGTATTTGAAAACATGCCTCTGAGGAGAGATGCCTGGAAACCAAAGCAATGGATCCGATTACGGCCTAGGGACCTGTGAGGTTCAATCTACTACCCTGGTGACATCCAACTACGGTATGAGTGGAGGTAGATGCTCAGCTGTTGTCAGACGCCCTTGTTTGTCCCGGGCGGCCTACACAATTGGGATGGCCTCAGGGACTGCGGAGGTTTCTCCTAATTTGGAGGCGTGTGGTCAAGTGAATGGGCAGAATTCCAGTGGAGTGGGCAGGCACAGACCTGATGTGTGGCTCCAGGGGCCCCAGCCTGGAGGGTGTGTGGGCCAGGAGCGTGGGGATAGAAGTCTGAAAACACTAACGCGGCTTACGTTTGGGGACATAAGTATGGCAGGCCCGATCTACAGGCCCTGAGGAGAACTCTTCGGGATATGAAGAAAGAGTGAGTGTGAGGCATTTATTCAGGCTTTTGTCTCTGGATTTTGTGTCAACAATGGCCGTGGAATGTCGAGGAGGCCTCATGGGCCATGGACAAGTCTTCCTCTCTGTGGATTTGGCACGTACCCAATTGTTTGGGGTCCATCAGGGGGATGGGAGGAGTCCTATCAGTTTGGTTACCTCAGGTGTCCCACCAAAAGAGGGATTTCAAAGCAGAGCCCTGCGGAGGGGTGAATGGACAAACCGAACTATGGTTAGTTCCAGCCACTGAGAGGCCTTCCTTGAGGACAGAACTCACGCTGAGGGTCACAATGTGTGTTTATGCCTTCTAAGCGCTCAAGCATGGGCGGGAATCATGGTCCACACTGTTGCTCCTACACTGAACGTTGGGCTCCATGCCAACCACATGTATTCTTGCCATGGGGAAGTAGTAGTTCTGATTTTTTTTCATCTCTTTCACCGCTGGGCCGTGATTGGAGTTAAGGTCTAGGTTGTGTAGTCTGAAAACCGAGCTTGGGAAGAGATGACGACTTAAGTCCACGACAGGTCCGACGTGCTCAGTGTGGAGCCAGCTCGCTGAGTGTTGGTCGGGAGGTTCAGGCCTAGGCTGCGTCAGACCAGGCATTAGTTTTCAGGGTATATTGTATAATTGGGGGAGAGTCGAGTGCCGTGCAGCTTGATCCTCATTTAGCGTTTCTGGGTAGCCCCAAGGGCAACGTTTTTCTTCTGGAGGGCAGGCAGAGTGCTGCTTTGTGGCTCCGGAATACCCAAACTGGATGCCCTTTGGGCAAGGAGTGTGAGGACGGAAGAATGAGAACACAAGTTAGGCGTAGGTTTCGGGACGAGGGCACGGCAGGCACTCTCTGCACATCTGAATCGGGACTTCGTACATCTGAAGTCAGGGAGAGGTTCAGACCTAGGCTCAGGTTGGAGTTTCTGTCCATTATGGCCCTTTCTTGAAGGGGGCAGCATCTCGAAGCCATGGAGGTTTACCCAGGAGGGGAGTTGGGATATGCTCCAAGCCACAAGGATTTTTTTCTGATCAGCAATTGAGATCTGTTGGATCGCTCCAGGATGTTTCATAAGGAACGACAGCAAAGCAGGGATCGAAGGATGGAACCCTGGGCAGACTGTATCGATTCTAACTGTCTCCCAGTTAATAGACAGTTTTGATATGCTAGCTCTAGGGGAGCAACGGAAGGGGCTGAGCTGAAATGGACTCTACTGCGGATGGGACCTATTGTGGGTTTGTGTGCATAGAGACCCTGGCACGGAGCTGTGACACACGGACCCTGAATGCTCCTCCTAACCAGAGGTTTTGCGTCATCTCCAAAAGACAAGTTTCCCATGTGGAGACTAGATTTGATCTGATTGGTGCCTCAGGAAAGCCCCACATGCTGATATTGGAAACCAGGCCTCTGAGGAGAGATAGCAGGAAACCAAAACAATGGACCCCATTAGGGCCTAGGGCCCTGACCCGTTCAATCTCCTTCTCTGGGGACATCCATCTACAGTATGAGTGGAGATGGATGCTCAGCTGGTTCCAGGCAGCCCTTGTTTGTCCTGGGCGTTCTATACTATGGGGATGGCCTTGGGGACTTTGGAGGTTTCTCCGAGTTTGTATGATTGTGGTCAATGGAAGGGGCAGAATTCCCGTGGAGTTGAGAGGCACAGACCTGATGTGTGGCTCCAGGGTCCCCAGGCTGGAGGGTGTGGAAGCCAGGAATGTGGGGATAGAAGTCTGAAAACACACACTCGGCTTGTTTTGGGGACGTAGGTATGGCAGTCCCGATCTACAGACCGTGAGGGGAACTCTTTGGCATAGGAAGAAAGAGCGAGTGTGAGGCGCTTATTCAGGCTTTTGTCTCTGGATTTTGTGTCAACGATGGGCGTGGAATGTCGGGGAGGCCTCATGGGCCATGGATGAGTCTTCCTCTCTGTGGATTTGGCCCGATCCCAATTTGGGGGTCAATCTGTGGGATGGGAGGAGTCCTTTCAGTTTGGTTACCTCATTCTAAAGCAGAGCACTGGGGAGGGGCGAATGGACAACACGAACTATGGTTAAAAATTGGGGCCTAGGGGCATGGCAAGCCCAATATGCCGTCTCTTGGTCCAGCCACTGAGAGACCTTACTTGGGGACTGGGCTCACGCTGAGGGTCACAATGCGTATCTGTGACCAACGCGGCCCTCAAGCATGGCGGGGTCAAAGGGCCACACTGCTATCAACTACGCTGAACGTTGGGCAACACGCCAACCACAAGATTTCTTGCCATGGGGAAGGATTTCTGATTTCTGCCTCATGTTCAACCCTGGGCAGTGATTGGAGAAAACGTCTAGGTTCTGAAGCCTGAAAACCGAAGTTGGGAAGAGATGACGACCTAAGGCTTTGGCAGGTCCGATGTGTTCAGTGTGAGTCCAGCTGGCTGGGTGTGGGTCGGGAGGTCCAGGCTCAGGCTGTGACAGAAAGGGCATGAGTGCCCAGGGCATCCTGTAGGATTGGGGTACAGTCAAGTGGCGAAAAGTTTGATCCTCCTTTGGGGCTTCTGGTTAGCCCCAGAGGGCAATGTTTTTTTCTTCTGGACGGCAGGCAGAGGGCTGCATTGTAGTTCTGGAATTGCCAAACTGGACGGCTTGTGGGCCAGGAGTTGAGGACAGAAGTCTGAGAACACAAGCAACCTTAGGTTTCTGGGCGAGGGCATGGCAGGTACGCTCTGCAGAGCTGAAACGAGATCTCGTGCATCTGAAATCAGGTGAGGATCTGACGAACGCTCAGGTTGGAGTTTCTGTCCCTTATGGCCCTCTTCATGAAGAGGTGGTGGATCACGAGGCCATGGAATTTTTCCCACGATGGGAGTTGTGAGATGCTCCAAACCGTAAAGATTCTTCTGCAGGGCGATTGAGACCTGTTGGTTGGCTCCAGGACTTCCCATACGGATCGATTCCGAGTAGGGTTCTAAGGATGGATGGCTGGGAAGCCCGACTCTCATTCCTCTTGTGTCCTAGTGGCAAGACAGGTTAGATCTGCTGGATCTGGGGGAGAAACTGAGAGGGTTGAGTTGAAATGGACTCTCTTGTGGATGGGTCCTAATGTGGGTTTGTGTCCATGGAGAACTTGGAATGAGGCAGTGGCACAGGGTCCCTGAAGGGTTCTCCTAACCAGAGGCTTTGACACAGCTCCAACGTGCATGATTCCCACGTGGAGACGAGATTTGTTCTGATGGGTGCCTCAAGAGACAGCCATATGCTGCTATTGGAATCCAGGCCTCTGGGGAGAGATGCCTAGACAACAAAGCAATGGATCCGATTAGGATCTAGGGGCCTGCTCATTCCAATTTACCTCTGGGGACATCTGTCCACGGGTCTAAGTGCAGGTAGATGCTCAGCTGGTGTCAGACCGCCCTTGTATTTCCTGGGCAGTCAACACTATTGGGATGGCCCCGGGCACTTTGGAGGTTTATCATCCTATTTCTAGGTTTGTGGCCAATGGAATGGGCAGAATTCCCAGGTACAGTCCTCAGGTTTGGCTCCAAGAACCTGTGCCTGTAGGTTTTGTGGGCCAGTTGTCTGAAAACACAAACCCGGCTTAGGTTTCGGGTCGTAGGTATTGCAGGACTGATCTACAGACCGTGAGGAGAACTCTTCAGGATATGAACAAGGGGGCGAGTGTGAGACGCTTGCTCAAGATTCTGTCTCTGGATATTGTGTCACGGATGGCCGTGGAATGTCCGGGTGGCCTCATGGGCCATGGACGAGTCTTCCTCTCTGGGCATTGGGCCCGCTCCCAAGAGTTTGGGTTATTCTTTGAGATGGGAGGAGTCCGTTTTGTTTTGTTTTTACCTCAGTTGTCCCACCAAAAGAGAGTTTCCAGGGCAGAGCCCTGGGGAGGGGCGACTGGACAACCAGAAAGCTGGTTAAAACGTGGGGCCTAGGGGCATGGCAAGCCCATTATGACGTCTAATGGTCCAGCCACTGAGAGGACTTACTAGAGGACAGGACTCACGCTGAGGGTCACAATGCGTGTTTGTGCCCTCTTCGTACTCAAGCATGGGCCGGGCCTCATGGTGAACGCTGGTTTCTCCTACACTGAACGAGGGACAACATGCCAACCACAAGGTTTCTTGCCATAGGGAAGGAGGAGTTCTGATTTCTGCATCACATTCACCCCTTGGCGGGGTGTGGAGTTAAGGTCTATGTCCTGAAGCCTGAGAAGCTAGGTTGGGAATAGATGACGAGCTAAGGCCATGGCGGGTCTGTTGTGCTCAGTGTGCGGTCAGCTGTCTGGGTGTTGGTCAGGAAGTCCGGGCTCAGGCTGTGTCAGACAGTGTATTAGTGCCCAGATGTGTCGATATAATTTGTGTACAGAAGGGTGCCGTGTAGGTCTATCCTCATTTCGGGTGTCTGGGAAGCTCCATAGGGCACCATTTTGCTTTCTATCTGGAGGGCAGGCAGAGTGCTGCCTTGTGGGTCCAGAATTGCCAAACGTGAGGTCTTGGGGGCCAGGAGTGTGAGGACGGACATTGGAGAACAGAAGTTTCACATAGGTTTAAGGGCGAGGGCAAGGCCGGCACACTCTGCAGAGCTGCATCGAGATGTCGTGCATCTGAATTCAGGCCGAGGATCAGACGTTGGCTCAGGTTGGAGTTCCTGTCCATGATTTCCCCTTCAGAAAGGGGGTGGGGGCTTCAGATAGCCATCACGGTTTTCCCACGTTGGGAGTGGTGAGATGCTCCAAAAGGCAAGGATTCCTTCTGCAGGACATGTGAGACCTTTTGGATGGGTCCAGGACGTTCCATATGGAAGGACGCCAGAGCAGGGTTCTAAGGGCGGAGCCCTGGGCAAGCCGCCTCGCATCTCAATCGTCTCCTAGCGACAAGACAGGTTCTATCTGCTGGCTCTGGCGGAGCAACCGAGAAGCCAGAGTTGAAATGGACTCTCCTGCGGATGGATCCTAATGTGGGTTTGTGTCCATGGAGACCTTGGAAAGGGGTGGTGGCACCGGGCCCTGAAGGATTCTCCTAACCGGAAGTTTTGACACAGTTCCAGCCTGCTATTTTCCCATGTCGAGACAAGATTTGCCTCCGGAAACCCCCGCATGCTGGTATTTGAAAACATGCCTCTGAGGAGAGATGCCTGGAAACCAAAGCAATGGATCCGATTACGGCCTAGGGACCTGTGAGGTTCAATCTACTACCCTGGTGACATCCAACTACGGTATGAGTGGAGGTAGATGCTCAGCTGTTGTCAGACGCCCTTGTTTGTCCCGGGCGGCCTACACAATTGGGATGGCCTCAGGGACTGCGGAGGTTTCTCCTAATTTGGAGGCGTGTGGTCAAGTGAATGGGCAGAATTCCAGTGGAGTGGGCAGGCACAGACCTGATGTGTGGCTCCAGGGGCCCCAGCCTGGAGGGTGTGTGGGCCAGGAGCGTGGGGATAGAAGTCTGAAAACACTAACGCGGCTTACGTTTGGGGACATAAGTATGGCAGGCCCGATCTACAGGCCCTGAGGAGAACTCTTCGGGATATGAAGAAAGAGTGAGTGTGAGGCATTTATTCAGGCTTTTGTCTCTGGATTTTGTGTCAACAATGGCCGTGGAATGTCGAGGAGGCCTCATGGGCCATGGACAAGTCTTCCTCTCTGTGGATTTGGCACGTACCCAATTGTTTGGGGTCCATCAGGGGGATGGGAGGAGTCCTATCAGTTTGGTTACCTCAGGTGTCCCACCAAAAGAGGGATTTCAAAGCAGAGCCCTGCGGAGGGGTGAATGGACAAACCGAACTATGGTTAGTTCCAGCCACTGAGAGGCCTTCCTTGAGGACAGAACTCACGCTGAGGGTCACAATGTGTGTTTATGCCTTCTAAGCGCTCAAGCATGGGCGGGAATCATGGTCCACACTGTTGCTCCTACACTGAACGTTGGGCTCCATGCCAACCACATGTATTCTTGCCATGGGGAAGTAGTAGTTCTGATTTTTTTTCATCTCTTTCACCGCTGGGCCGTGATTGGAGTTAAGGTCTAGGTTGTGTAGTCTGAAAACCGAGCTTGGGAAGAGATGACGACTTAAGTCCACGACAGGTCCGACGTGCTCAGTGTGGAGCCAGCTCGCTGAGTGTTGGTCGGGAGGTTCAGGCCTAGGCTGCGTCAGACCAGGCATTAGTTTTCAGGGTATATTGTATAATTGGGGGAGAGTCGAGTGCCGTGCAGCTTGATCCTCATTTAGCGTTTCTGGGTAGCCCCAAGGGCAACGTTTTTCTTCTGGAGGGCAGGCAGAGTGCTGCTTTGTGGCTCCGGAATACCCAAACTGGATGCCCTTTGGGCAAGGAGTGTGAGGACGGAAGAATGAGAACACAAGTTAGGCGTAGGTTTCGGGACGAGGGCACGGCAGGCACTCTCTGCACATCTGAATCGGGACTTCGTACATCTGAAGTCAGGGAGAGGTTCAGACCTAGGCTCAGGTTGGAGTTTCTGTCCATTATGGCCCTTTCTTGAAGGGGGCAGCATCTCGAAGCCATGGAGGTTTACCCAGGAGGGGAGTTGGGATATGCTCCAAGCCACAAGGATTTTTTTCTGATCAGCAATTGAGATCTGTTGGATCGCTCCAGGATGTTTCATAAGGAACGACAGCAAAGCAGGGATCGAAGGATGGAACCCTGGGCAGACTGTATCGATTCTAACTGTCTCCCAGTTAATAGACAGTTTTGATATGCTAGCTCTAGGGGAGCAACGGAAGGGCCTGAGCTGAAATGGACTCTACTGCGGATGGGACCTATTGTGGGTTTGTGTGCATAGAGACCCTGGCACGGAGCTGTGACACACGGACCCTGAATGCTTCTCCTAACCAGAGGTTTTGCGTCATCTCCAAAAGACAAGTTTCCCATGTGGAGACTAGATTTGATCTGATTGGTGCCTCAGGAAAGCCCCACATGCTGATATTGGAAACCAGGCCTCTGAGGAGAGATAGCAGGAAACCAAAACAATGGACCCCATTAGGGCCTAGGGCCCTGACCCGTTCAATCTCCTTCTCTGGGGACATCCATCTACAGTATGAGTGGAGATGGATGCTCAGCTGGTTCCAGGCAGCCCTTGTTTGTCCTGGGCGTTCTATACTATGGGGATGGCCTTGGGGACTTTGGAGGTTTCTCCGAGTTTGTATGATTGTGGTCAATGGAAGGGGCAGAATTCCCGTGGAGTTGAGAGGCACAGACCTGATGTGTGGCTCCAGGGTCCCCAGGCTGGAGGGTGTGGAAGCCAGGAATGTGGGGATAGAAGTCTGAAAACACACACTCGGCTTGTTTTGGGGACGTAGGTATGGCAGTCCCGATCTACAGACCGTGAGGGGAACTCTTTGGCATAGGAAGAAAGAGCGAGTGTGAGGCGCTTATTCAGGCCTTTGTCTCTGGATTTTGTGTCAACGATGGGCGTGGAATGTCGGGGAGGCCTCATGGGCCATGGATGAGTCTTCCTCTCTGTGGATTTGGCCCGATCCCAATTTGGGGGTCAATCTGTGGGATGGGAGGAGTCCTTTCAGTTTGGTTACCTCATTCTAAAGCAGAGCACTGGGGAGGGGCGAATGGACAACACGAACTATGGTTAAAAATTGGGGCCTAGGGGCATGGCAAGCCCAATATGCCGTCTCTTGGTCCAGCCACTGAGAGACCTTACTTGGGGACTGGGCTCACGCTGAGGGTCACAATGCGTATCTGTGACCAACGCGGCCCTCAAGCATGGCGGGGTCAAAGGCCACACTGCTATCAACTACGCTGAACGTTGGGCAACACGCCAACCACAAGATTTCTTGCCATGGGTAAGGATTTCTGATTTCTGCCTCATGTTCAACCCTGGGCAGTGATTGGAGAAAACGTCTAGGTTCTGAAGCCTGAAAACCGAAGTTGGGAAGAGATGACGACCTAAGGCTTTGGCAGGTCCGATGTGTTCAGTGTGAGTCCAGCTGGCTGGGTGTGGGTCGGGAGGTCCAGGCTCAGGCTGTGACAGAAAGGGCATGAGTGCCCAGGGCATCCTGTAGGATTGGGGTACAGTCAAGTGGCGAAAAGTTTGATCCTCCTTTGGGGCTTCTGGTTAGCCCCAGAGGGCAATGTTTTTTCTTCTGGACGGCAGGCAGAGGGCTGCATTGTAGTTCTGGAATTGCCAAACTGGAGGGCTTGTGGGCCAGGAGTTGAGGACAGAAGTCTGAGAACACAAGCAACCTTAGGTTTCTGGGCGAGGGCATGGCAGGTACGCTCTGCAGAGCTGAAACGAGATCTCGTGCATCTGAAATCAGGTGAGGATCTGACGAACGCTCAGGTTGGAGTTTCTGTCCCTTATGGCCCTCTTCATGAAGATGTGGTGGATCACGAGGCCATGGAATTTTTCCCACGATGGGAGTTGTGAGATGCTCCAAACCGTAAAGATTCTTCTGCAGGGCGATTGAGACCTGTTGGTTGGCTCCAGGACTTCCCATACGGATCGATTCCGAGTAGGGTTCTAAGGATGGATGGCTGGGAAGCCCGACTCTCATTCCTCTTGTGTCCTAGTGGCAAGACAGGTTAGATCTGCTGGATCTGGGGGAGAAACTGAGAGGGTTGAGTTGAAATGGACTCTCTTGTGGATGGGTCCTAATGTGGGTTTGTGTCCATGGAGAACTTGGAATGAGGCAGTGGCACAGGGTCCCTGAAGGGTTCTCCTAACCAGAGGCTTTGACACAGCTCCAACGTGCATGATTCCCACGTGGAGACGAGATTTGTTCTGATGGGTGCCTCAAGAGACAGCCATATGCTGCTATTGGAATCCAGGCCTCTGGGGAGAGATGCCTAGACAACAAAGCAATGGATCCGATTAGGATCTAGGGGCCTGCTCATTCCAATTTACCTCTGGGGACATCTGTCCACGGGTCTAAGTGCAGGTAGATGCTCAGCTGGTGTCAGACCGCCCTTGTATTTCCTGGGCAGTCAACACTATTGGGATGGCCCCGGGCACTTTGGAGGTTTATCATCCTATTTCTAGGTTTGTGGCCAATGGAATGGGCAGAATTCCCAGGTACAGTCCTCAGGTTTGGCTCCAAGAACCTGTGCCTGTAGGTTTTGTGGGCCAGTTGTCTGAAAACACAAACCCGGCTTAGGTTTCGGGTCGTAGGTATTGCAGGACTGATCTACAGACCGTGAGGAGAACTCTTCAGGATATGAACAAGGGGGCGAGTGTGAGACGCTTGCTCAAGATTCTGACTCTGGATATTGTGTCACGGATGGCCGTGGAATGTCCGGGTGGCCTCATGGGCATGGACGAGTCTTCCTCTCTGGGCATTGGGCCCGCTCCCAAGAGTTTGGGGTTATTCTTTGAGATGGGAGGAGTCCGTTTTGTTTTGTTTTTACCTCAGTTGTCCCACCAAAAGAGAGTTTCCAGGGCAGAGCCCTGGGGAGGGGCGACTGGACAACCAGAAAGCTGGTTAAAACTTGGGGCCTAGGGGCATGGCAAGCCCATTATGACGTCTAATGGTCCAGCCACTGAGAGGACTTACTAGAGGACAGGACTCACGCTGAGGGTCACAATGCGTGTTTGTGCCCTCTTCGTACTCAAGCATGGGCCGGGCCTCATGGTGAACGCTGGTTTCTCCTACACTGAACGTGGGACAACATGCCAACCACAAGGTTTCTTGCCATAGGGAAGGAGGAGTTCTGATTTCTGCATCACATTCACCCCTTGGCGGCGTGTGGAGTTAAGGTCTATGTCCTGAAGCCTGAGAAGCTAGGTTGGGAATAGATGACGAGGTAAGGCCATGGCGGGTCTGTTGTGCTCAGTGTGCGGTCAGCTGTCTGGGTGTTGGTCAGGAAGTCCGGGCTCAGGCTGTGTCAGACAGTGTATTAGTGCCCAGATGTGTCGATATAATTTGTGTACAGAAGGGTGCCGTGTAGGTCTATCCTCATTTCGGGTGTCTGGGAAGCTCCATAGGGCACCATTTTGCTTTCTATCTGGAGGGCAGGCAGAGTGCTGCCTTGTGGGTCCAGAATTGCCAAACGTGAGGTCTTGGGGGCCAGGAGTGTGAGGACGGACATTGGAGAACAGAAGTTTCACATAGGTTTAAGGGCGAGGGCAAGGCCGGCACACTCTGCAGAGCTGCATCGAGATGTCGTGCATCTGAATTCAGGCCGAGGATCAGACGTTGGCTCAGGTTGGAGTTCCTGTCCATGATTTCCCCTTCAGAAAGGGGGTGGGGGCTTCAGAAAGCCATCACGGTTTTCCCACGTTGGGAGTGGTGAGATGCTCCAAAAGGCAAGGATTCCTTCTGCAGGACATGTGAGACCTTTTGGATGGGTCCAGGACGTTCCATATGGAAGGACGCCAGAGCAGGGTTCTAAGGGCGGAGCCCTGGGCAAGCCGCCTCGCATCTCAATCGTCTCCTAGCGACAAGACAGGTTCTATCTGCTGGCTCTGGCGGAGCAACCGAGAAGCCAGAGTTGAAATGGACTCTCCTGCGGATGGATCCTAATGTGGGTTTGTGTCCATGGAGACCTTGGAAAGGGGTGGTGGCACCGGGCCCTGAAGGATTCTCCTAACCGGAAGTTTTGACACAGTTCCAGCCTGCTATTTTCCCATGTCGAGACAAGATTTGCCTCCGGAAACCCCCGCATGCTGGTATTTGAAAACATGCCTCTGAGGAGAGATGCCTGGAAACCAAAGCAATGGATCCGATTACGGCCTAGGGACCTGTGAGGTTCAATCTACTACCCTGGTGACATCCAACTACGGTATGAGTGGAGGTAGATGCTCAGCTGTTGTCAGACGCCCTTGTTTGTCCCGGGCGGCCTACACAATTGGGATGGCCTCAGGGACTGCGGAGGTTTCTCCTAATTTGGAGGCGTGTGGTCAAGTGAATGGGCAGAATTCCAGTGGAGTGGGCAGGCACAGACCTGATGTGTGGCTCCAGGGGCCCCAGCCTGGAGGGTGTGTGGGCCAGGAGCGTGGGGATAGAAGTCTGAAAACACTAACGCGGCTTACGTTTGGGGACATAAGTATGGCAGGCCCGATCTACAGGCCCTGAGGAGAACTCTTCGGGATATGAAGAAAGAGTGAGTGTGAGGCATTTATTCAGGCTTTTGTCTCTGGATTTTGTGTCAACAATGGCCGTGGAATGTCGAGGAGGCCTCATGGGCCATGGACAAGTCTTCCTCTCTGTGGATTTGGCACGTACCCAATTGTTTGGGGTCCATCAGGGGGATGGGAGGAGTCCTATCAGTTTGGTTACCTCAGGTGTCCCACCAAAAGAGGGATTTCAAAGCAGAGCCCTGCGGAGGGGTGAATGGACAAACCGAACTATGGTTAGTTCCAGCCACTGAGAGGCCTTCCTTGAGGACAGAACTCACGCTGAGGGTCACAATGTGTGTTTATGCCTTCTAAGCGCTCAAGCATGGGCGGGAATCATGGTCCACACTGTTGCTCCTACACTGAACGTTGGGCTCCATGCCAACCACATGTATTCTTGCCATGGGGAAGTAGTAGTTCTGATTTTTTTTCATCTCTTTCACCGCTGGGCCGTGATTGGAGTTAAGGTCTAGGTTGTGTAGTCTGAAAACCGAGCTTGGGAAGAGATGACGACTTAAGTCCACGACAGGTCCGACGTGCTCAGTGTGGAGCCAGCTCGCTGAGTGTTGGTCGGGAGGTTCAGGCCTAGGCTGCGTCAGACCAGGCATTAGTTTTCAGGGTATATTGTATAATTGGGGGAGAGTCGAGTGCCGTGCAGCTTGATCCTCATTTAGCGTTTCTGGGTAGCCCCAAGGGCAACGTTTTTCTTCTGGAGGGCAGGCAGAGTGCTGCTTTGTGGCTCCGGAATACCCAAACTGGATGCCCTTTGGGCAAGGAGTGTGAGGACGGAAGAATGAGAACACAAGTTAGGCGTAGGTTTCGGGACGAGGGCACGGCAGGCACTCTCTGCACATCTGAATCGGGACTTCGTACATCTGAAGTCAGGGAGAGGTTCAGACCTAGGCTCAGGTTGGAGTTTCTGTCCATTATGGCCCTTTCTTGAAGGGGGCAGCATCTCGAAGCCATGGAGGTTTACCCAGGAGGGGAGTTGGGATATGCTCCAAGCCACAAGGATTTTTTTCTGATCAGCAATTGAGATCTGTTGGATCGCTCCAGGATGTTTCATAAGGAACGACAGCAAAGCAGGGATCGAAGGATGGAACCCTGGGCAGACTGTATCGATTCTAACTGTCTCCCAGTTAATAGACAGTTTTGATATGCTAGCTCTAGGGGAGCAACGGAAGGGCCTGAGCTGAAATGGACTCTACTGCGGATGGGACCTATTGTGGGTTTGTGTGCATAGAGACCCTGGCACGGAGCTGTGACACACGGACCCTGAATGCTTCTCCTAACCAGAGGTTTTGCGTCATCTCCAAAAGACAAGTTTCCCATGTGGAGACTAGATTTGATCTGATTGGTGCCTCAGGAAAGCCCCACATGCTGATATTGGAAACCAGGCCTCTGAGGAGAGATAGCAGGAAACCAAAACAATGGACCCCATTAGGGCCTAGGGCCCTGACCCGTTCAATCTCCTTCTCTGGGGACATCCATCTACAGTATGAGTGGAGATGGATGCTCAGCTGGTTCCAGGCAGCCCTTGTTTGTCCTGGGCGTTCTATACTATGGGGATGGCCTTGGGGACTTTGGAGGTTTCTCCGAGTTTGTATGATTGTGGTCAATGGAAGGGGCAGAATTCCCGTGGAGTTGAGAGGCACAGACCTGATGTGTGGCTCCAGGGTCCCCAGGCTGGAGGGTGTGGAAGCCAGGAATGTGGGGATAGAAGTCTGAAAACACACACTCGGCTTGTTTTGGGGACGTAGGTATGGCAGTCCCGATCTACAGACCGTGAGGGGAACTCTTTGGCATAGGAAGAAAGAGCGAGTGTGAGGCGCTTATTCAGGCCTTTGTCTCTGGATTTTGTGTCAACGATGGGCGTGGAATGTCGGGGAGGCCTCATGGGCCATGGATGAGTCTTCCTCTCTGTGGATTTGGCCCGATCCCAATTTGGGGGTCAATCTGTGGGATGGGAGGAGTCCTTTCAGTTTGGTTACCTCATTCTAAAGCAGAGCACTGGGGAGGGGCGAATGGACAACACGAACTATGGTTAAAAATTGGGGCCTAGGGGCATGGCAAGCCCAATATGCCGTCTCTTGGTCCAGCCACTGAGAGACCTTACTTGGGGACTGGGCTCACGCTGAGGGTCACAATGCGTATCTGTGACCAACGCGGCCCTCAAGCATGGCGGGGTCAAAGGCCACACTGCTATCAACTACGCTGAACGTTGGGCAACACGCCAACCACAAGATTTCTTGCCATGGGTAAGGATTTCTGATTTCTGCCTCATGTTCAACCCTGGGCAGTGATTGGAGAAAACGTCTAGGTTCTGAAGCCTGAAAACCGAAGTTGGGAAGAGATGACGACCTAAGGCTTTGGCAGGTCCGATGTGTTCAGTGTGAGTCCAGCTGGCTGGGTGTGGGTCGGGAGGTCCAGGCTCAGGCTGTGACAGAAAGGGCATGAGTGCCCAGGGCATCCTGTAGGATTGGGGTACAGTCAAGTGGCGAAAAGTTTGATCCTCCTTTGGGGCTTCTGGTTAGCCCCAGAGGGCAATGTTTTTTCTTCTGGACGGCAGGCAGAGGGCTGCATTGTAGTTCTGGAATTGCCAAACTGGAGGGCTTGTGGGCCAGGAGTTGAGGACAGAAGTCTGAGAACACAAGCAACCTTAGGTTTCTGGGCGAGGGCATGGCAGGTACGCTCTGCAGAGCTGAAACGAGATCTCGTGCATCTGAAATCAGGTGAGGATCTGACGAACGCTCAGGTTGGAGTTTCTGTCCCTTATGGCCCTCTTCATGAAGATGTGGTGGATCACGAGGCCATGGAATTTTTCCCACGATGGGAGTTGTGAGATGCTCCAAACCGTAAAGATTCTTCTGCAGGGCGATTGAGACCTGTTGGTTGGCTCCAGGACTTCCCATACGGATCGATTCCGAGTAGGGTTCTAAGGATGGATGGCTGGGAAGCCCGACTCTCATTCCTCTTGTGTCCTAGTGGCAAGACAGGTTAGATCTGCTGGATCTGGGGGAGAAACTGAGAGGGTTGAGTTGAAATGGACTCTCTTGTGGATGGGTCCTAATGTGGGTTTGTGTCCATGGAGAACTTGGAATGAGGCAGTGGCACAGGGTCCCTGAAGGGTTCTCCTAACCAGAGGCTTTGACACAGCTCCAACGTGCATGATTCCCACGTGGAGACGAGATTTGTTCTGATGGGTGCCTCAAGAGACAGCCATATGCTGCTATTGGAATCCAGGCCTCTGGGGAGAGATGCCTAGACAACAAAGCAATGGATCCGATTAGGATCTAGGGGCCTGCTCATTCCAATTTACCTCTGGGGACATCTGTCCACGGGTCTAAGTGCAGGTAGATGCTCAGCTGGTGTCAGACCGCCCTTGTATTTCCTGGGCAGTCAACACTATTGGGATGGCCCCGGGCACTTTGGAGGTTTATCATCCTATTTCTAGGTTTGTGGCCAATGGAATGGGCAGAATTCCCAGGTACAGTCCTCAGGTTTGGCTCCAAGAACCTGTGCCTGTAGGTTTTGTGGGCCAGTTGTCTGAAAACACAAACCCGGCTTAGGTTTCGGGTCGTAGGTATTGCAGGACTGATCTACAGACCGTGAGGAGAACTCTTCAGGATATGAACAAGGGGGCGAGTGTGAGACGCTTGCTCAAGATTCTGACTCTGGATATTGTGTCACGGATGGCCGTGGAATGTCCGGGTGGCCTCATGGGCATGGACGAGTCTTCCTCTCTGGGCATTGGGCCCGCTCCCAAGAGTTTGGGGTTATTCTTTGAGATGGGAGGAGTCCGTTTTGTTTTGTTTTTACCTCAGTTGTCCCACCAAAAGAGAGTTTCCAGGGCAGAGCCCTGGGGAGGGGCGACTGGACAACCAGAAAGCTGGTTAAAACTTGGGGCCTAGGGGCATGGCAAGCCCATTATGACGTCTAATGGTCCAGCCACTGAGAGGACTTACTAGAGGACAGGACTCACGCTGAGGGTCACAATGCGTGTTTGTGCCCTCTTCGTACTCAAGCATGGGCCGGGCCTCATGGTGAACGCTGGTTTCTCCTACACTGAACGTGGGACAACATGCCAACCACAAGGTTTCTTGCCATAGGGAAGGAGGAGTTCTGATTTCTGCATCACATTCACCCCTTGGCGGCGTGTGGAGTTAAGGTCTATGTCCTGAAGCCTGAGAAGCTAGGTTGGGAATAGATGACGAGGTAAGGCCATGGCGGGTCTGTTGTGCTCAGTGTGCGGTCAGCTGTCTGGGTGTTGGTCAGGAAGTCCGGGCTCAGGCTGTGTCAGACAGTGTATTAGTGCCCAGATGTGTCGATATAATTTGTGTACAGAAGGGTGCCGTGTAGGTCTATCCTCATTTCGGGTGTCTGGGAAGCTCCATAGGGCACCATTTTGCTTTCTATCTGGAGGGCAGGCAGAGTGCTGCCTTGTGGGTCCAGAATTGCCAAACGTGAGGTCTTGGGGGCCAGGAGTGTGAGGACGGACATTGGAGAACAGAAGTTTCACATAGGTTTAAGGGCGAGGGCAAGGCCGGCACACTCTGCAGAGCTGCATCGAGATGTCGTGCATCTGAATTCAGGCCGAGGATCAGACGTTGGCTCAGGTTGGAGTTCCTGTCCATGATTTCCCCTTCAGAAAGGGGGTGGGGGCTTCAGAAAGCCATCACGGTTTTCCCACGTTGGGAGTGGTGAGATGCTCCAAAAGGCAAGGATTCCTTCTGCAGGACATGTGAGACCTTTTGGATGGGTCCAGGACGTTCCATATGGAAGGACGCCAGAGCAGGGTTCTAAGGGCGGAGCCCTGGGCAAGCCGCCTCGCATCTCAATCGTCTCCTAGCGACAAGACAGGTTCTATCTGCTGGCTCTGGCGGAGCAACCGAGAAGCCAGAGTTGAAATGGACTCTCCTGCGGATGGATCCTAATGTGGGTTTGTGTCCATGGAGACCTTGGAAAGGGGTGGTGGCACCGGGCCCTGAAGGATTCTCCTAACCGGAAGTTTTGACACAGTTCCAGCCTGCTATTTTCCCATGTCGAGACAAGATTTGCCTCCGGAAACCCCCGCATGCTGGTATTTGAAAACATGCCTCTGAGGAGAGATGCCTGGAAACCAAAGCAATGGATCCGATTACGGCCTAGGGACCTGTGAGGTTCAATCTACTACCCTGGTGACATCCAACTACGGTATGAGTGGAGGTAGATGCTCAGCTGTTGTCAGACGCCCTTGTTTGTCCCGGGCGGCCTACACAATTGGGATGGCCTCAGGGACTGCGGAGGTTTCTCCTAATTTGGAGGCGTGTGGTCAAGTGAATGGGCAGAATTCCAGTGGAGTGGGCAGGCACAGACCTGATGTGTGGCTCCAGGGGCCCCAGCCTGGAGGGTGTGTGGGCCAGGAGCGTGGGGATAGAAGTCTGAAAACACTAACGCGGCTTACGTTTGGGGACATAAGTATGGCAGGCCCGATCTACAGGCCCTGAGGAGAACTCTTCGGGATATGAAGAAAGAGTGAGTGTGAGGCATTTATTCAGGCTTTTGTCTCTGGATTTTGTGTCAACAATGGCCGTGGAATGTCGAGGAGGCCTCATGGGCCATGGACAAGTCTTCCTCTCTGTGGATTTGGCACGTACCCAATTGTTTGGGGTCCATCAGGGGGATGGGAGGAGTCCTATCAGTTTGGTTACCTCAGGTGTCCCACCAAAAGAGGGATTTCAAAGCAGAGCCCTGCGGAGGGGTGAATGGACAAACCGAACTATGGTTAGTTCCAGCCACTGAGAGGCCTTCCTTGAGGACAGAACTCACGCTGAGGGTCACAATGTGTGTTTATGCCTTCTAAGCGCTCAAGCATGGGCGGGAATCATGGTCCACACTGTTGCTCCTACACTGAACGTTGGGCTCCATGCCAACCACATGTATTCTTGCCATGGGGAAGTAGTAGTTCTGATTTTTTTTCATCTCTTTCACCGCTGGGCCGTGATTGGAGTTAAGGTCTAGGTTGTGTAGTCTGAAAACCGAGCTTGGGAAGAGATGACGACTTAAGTCCACGACAGGTCCGACGTGCTCAGTGTGGAGCCAGCTCGCTGAGTGTTGGTCGGGAGGTTCAGGCCTAGGCTGCGTCAGACCAGGCATTAGTTTTCAGGGTATATTGTATAATTGGGGGAGAGTCGAGTGCCGTGCAGCTTGATCCTCATTTAGCGTTTCTGGGTAGCCCCAAGGGCAACGTTTTTCTTCTGGAGGGCAGGCAGAGTGCTGCTTTGTGGCTCCGGAATACCCAAACTGGATGCCCTTTGGGCAAGGAGTGTGAGGACGGAAGAATGAGAACACAAGTTAGGCGTAGGTTTCGGGACGAGGGCACGGCAGGCACTCTCTGCACATCTGAATCGGGACTTCGTACATCTGAAGTCAGGGAGAGGTTCAGACCTAGGCTCAGGTTGGAGTTTCTGTCCATTATGGCCCTTTCTTGAAGGGGGCAGCATCTCGAAGCCATGGAGGTTTACCCAGGAGGGGAGTTGGGATATGCTCCAAGCCACAAGGATTTTTTTCTGATCAGCAATTGAGATCTGTTGGATCGCTCCAGGATGTTTCATAAGGAACGACAGCAAAGCAGGGATCGAAGGATGGAACCCTGGGCAGACTGTATCGATTCTAACTGTCTCCCAGTTAATAGACAGTTTTGATATGCTAGCTCTAGGGGAGCAACGGAAGGGCCTGAGCTGAAATGGACTCTACTGCGGATGGGACCTATTGTGGGTTTGTGTGCATAGAGACCCTGGCACGGAGCTGTGACACACGGACCCTGAATGCTTCTCCTAACCAGAGGTTTTGCGTCATCTCCAAAAGACAAGTTTCCCATGTGGAGACTAGATTTGATCTGATTGGTGCCTCAGGAAAGCCCCACATGCTGATATTGGAAACCAGGCCTCTGAGGAGAGATAGCAGGAAACCAAAACAATGGACCCCATTAGGGCCTAGGGCCCTGACCCGTTCAATCTCCTTCTCTGGGGACATCCATCTACAGTATGAGTGGAGATGGATGCTCAGCTGGTTCCAGGCAGCCCTTGTTTGTCCTGGGCGTTCTATACTATGGGGATGGCCTTGGGGACTTTGGAGGTTTCTCCGAGTTTGTATGATTGTGGTCAATGGAAGGGGCAGAATTCCCGTGGAGTTGAGAGGCACAGACCTGATGTGTGGCTCCAGGGTCCCCAGGCTGGAGGGTGTGGAAGCCAGGAATGTGGGGATAGAAGTCTGAAAACACACACTCGGCTTGTTTTGGGGACGTAGGTATGGCAGTCCCGATCTACAGACCGTGAGGGGAACTCTTTGGCATAGGAAGAAAGAGCGAGTGTGAGGCGCTTATTCAGGCCTTTGTCTCTGGATTTTGTGTCAACGATGGGCGTGGAATGTCGGGGAGGCCTCATGGGCCATGGATGAGTCTTCCTCTCTGTGGATTTGGCCCGATCCCAATTTGGGGGTCAATCTGTGGGATGGGAGGAGTCCTTTCAGTTTGGTTACCTCATTCTAAAGCAGAGCACTGGGGAGGGGCGAATGGACAACACGAACTATGGTTAAAAATTGGGGCCTAGGGGCATGGCAAGCCCAATATGCCGTCTCTTGGTCCAGCCACTGAGAGACCTTACTTGGGGACTGGGCTCACGCTGAGGGTCACAATGCGTATCTGTGACCAACGCGGCCCTCAAGCATGGCGGGGTCAAAGGCCACACTGCTATCAACTACGCTGAACGTTGGGCAACACGCCAACCACAAGATTTCTTGCCATGGGTAAGGATTTCTGATTTCTGCCTCATGTTCAACCCTGGGCAGTGATTGGAGAAAACGTCTAGGTTCTGAAGCCTGAAAACCGAAGTTGGGAAGAGATGACGACCTAAGGCTTTGGCAGGTCCGATGTGTTCAGTGTGAGTCCAGCTGGCTGGGTGTGGGTCGGGAGGTCCAGGCTCAGGCTGTGACAGAAAGGGCATGAGTGCCCAGGGCATCCTGTAGGATTGGGGTACAGTCAAGTGGCGAAAAGTTTGATCCTCCTTTGGGGCTTCTGGTTAGCCCCAGAGGGCAATGTTTTTTCTTCTGGACGGCAGGCAGAGGGCTGCATTGTAGTTCTGGAATTGCCAAACTGGAGGGCTTGTGGGCCAGGAGTTGAGGACAGAAGTCTGAGAACACAAGCAACCTTAGGTTTCTGGGCGAGGGCATGGCAGGTACGCTCTGCAGAGCTGAAACGAGATCTCGTGCATCTGAAATCAGGTGAGGATCTGACGAACGCTCAGGTTGGAGTTTCTGTCCCTTATGGCCCTCTTCATGAAGATGTGGTGGATCACGAGGCCATGGAATTTTTCCCACGATGGGAGTTGTGAGATGCTCCAAACCGTAAAGATTCTTCTGCAGGGCGATTGAGACCTGTTGGTTGGCTCCAGGACTTCCCATACGGATCGATTCCGAGTAGGGTTCTAAGGATGGATGGCTGGGAAGCCCGACTCTCATTCCTCTTGTGTCCTAGTGGCAAGACAGGTTAGATCTGCTGGATCTGGGGGAGAAACTGAGAGGGTTGAGTTGAAATGGACTCTCTTGTGGATGGGTCCTAATGTGGGTTTGTGTCCATGGAGAACTTGGAATGAGGCAGTGGCACAGGGTCCCTGAAGGGTTCTCCTAACCAGAGGCTTTGACACAGCTCCAACGTGCATGATTCCCACGTGGAGACGAGATTTGTTCTGATGGGTGCCTCAAGAGACAGCCATATGCTGCTATTGGAATCCAGGCCTCTGGGGAGAGATGCCTAGACAACAAAGCAATGGATCCGATTAGGATCTAGGGGCCTGCTCATTCCAATTTACCTCTGGGGACATCTGTCCACGGGTCTAAGTGCAGGTAGATGCTCAGCTGGTGTCAGACCGCCCTTGTATTTCCTGGGCAGTCAACACTATTGGGATGGCCCCGGGCACTTTGGAGGTTTATCATCCTATTTCTAGGTTTGTGGCCAATGGAATGGGCAGAATTCCCAGGTACAGTCCTCAGGTTTGGCTCCAAGAACCTGTGCCTGTAGGTTTTGTGGGCCAGTTGTCTGAAAACACAAACCCGGCTTAGGTTTCGGGTCGTAGGTATTGCAGGACTGATCTACAGACCGTGAGGAGAACTCTTCAGGATATGAACAAGGGGGCGAGTGTGAGACGCTTGCTCAAGATTCTGACTCTGGATATTGTGTCACGGATGGCCGTGGAATGTCCGGGTGGCCTCATGGGCATGGACGAGTCTTCCTCTCTGGGCATTGGGCCCGCTCCCAAGAGTTTGGGGTTATTCTTTGAGATGGGAGGAGTCCGTTTTGTTTTGTTTTTACCTCAGTTGTCCCACCAAAAGAGAGTTTCCAGGGCAGAGCCCTGGGGAGGGGCGACTGGACAACCAGAAAGCTGGTTAAAACTTGGGGCCTAGGGGCATGGCAAGCCCATTATGACGTCTAATGGTCCAGCCACTGAGAGGACTTACTAGAGGACAGGACTCACGCTGAGGGTCACAATGCGTGTTTGTGCCCTCTTCGTACTCAAGCATGGGCCGGGCCTCATGGTGAACGCTGGTTTCTCCTACACTGAACGTGGGACAACATGCCAACCACAAGGTTTCTTGCCATAGGGAAGGAGGAGTTCTGATTTCTGCATCACATTCACCCCTTGGCGGCGTGTGGAGTTAAGGTCTATGTCCTGAAGCCTGAGAAGCTAGGTTGGGAATAGATGACGAGGTAAGGCCATGGCGGGTCTGTTGTGCTCAGTGTGCGGTCAGCTGTCTGGGTGTTGGTCAGGAAGTCCGGGCTCAGGCTGTGTCAGACAGTGTATTAGTGCCCAGATGTGTCGATATAATTTGTGTACAGAAGGGTGCCGTGTAGGTCTATCCTCATTTCGGGTGTCTGGGAAGCTCCATAGGGCACCATTTTGCTTTCTATCTGGAGGGCAGGCAGAGTGCTGCCTTGTGGGTCCAGAATTGCCAAACGTGAGGTCTTGGGGGCCAGGAGTGTGAGGACGGACATTGGAGAACAGAAGTTTCACATAGGTTTAAGGGCGAGGGCAAGGCCGGCACACTCTGCAGAGCTGCATCGAGATGTCGTGCATCTGAATTCAGGCCGAGGATCAGACGTTGGCTCAGGTTGGAGTTCCTGTCCATGATTTCCCCTTCAGAAAGGGGGTGGGGGCTTCAGAAAGCCATCACGGTTTTCCCACGTTGGGAGTGGTGAGATGCTCCAAAAGGCAAGGATTCCTTCTGCAGGACATGTGAGACCTTTTGGATGGGTCCAGGACGTTCCATATGGAAGGACGCCAGAGCAGGGTTCTAAGGGCGGAGCCCTGGGCAAGCCGCCTCGCATCTCAATCGTCTCCTAGCGACAAGACAGGTTCTATCTGCTGGCTCTGGCGGAGCAACCGAGAAGCCAGAGTTGAAATGGACTCTCCTGCGGATGGATCCTAATGTGGGTTTGTGTCCATGGAGACCTTGGAAAGGGGTGGTGGCACCGGGCCCTGAAGGATTCTCCTAACCGGAAGTTTTGACACAGTTCCAGCCTGCTATTTTCCCATGTCGAGACAAGATTTGCCTCCGGAAACCCCCGCATGCTGGTATTTGGAAACATGCCTCTGAGGAGAGATGCCTGGAAACCAAAGCAATGGATCCGATTACGGCCTAGGGACCTGTGAGGTTCAATCTACTACCCTGGTGACATCCAACTACAGTATGAGTGGAGGTAGATGCTCAGCTGTTGTCAGACGCCCTTGTTTGTCCCGGGCGGCCTACACAATTGGGATGGCCTCAGGGACTGCGGAGTTTTCTCCTAATTTGGAGGCGTGTGGTCAAGTGAATGGGCAGAATTCCAGTGGAGTGGGCAGGCACAGACCTGATGTGTGGCTCCAGGGGCCCCAGCCTGGAGGGTGTGTGGGCCAGGAGCGTGGGGATAGAAGTCTGAAAACACTAACGCGGCTTACGTTTGGGGACATAAGTATGGCAGGCCCGATCTACAGGCCCTGAGGAGAACTCTTCGGGATATGAAGAAAGAGTGAGTGTGAGGCATTTATTCAGGCTTTTGTCTCTGGATTTTGTGTCAACAATGGCCGTGGAATGTCGAGGAGGCCTCATGGGCCATGGACAAGTCTTCCTCTCTGTGGATTTGGCACGTACCCAATTGTTTGGGGTCCATCAGGGGGATGGGAGGAGTCCTATCAGTTTGGTTACCTCAGGTGTCCCACCAAAAGAGGGATTTCAAAGCAGAGCCCTGCGGAGGGGTGAATGGACAAACCGAACTATGGTTAGTTCCAGCCACTGAGAGGCCTTCCTTGAGGACAGAACTCACGCTGAGGGTCACAATGTGTGTTTATGCCTTCTAAGCGCTCAAGCATGGGCGGGAATCATGGTCCACACTGTTGCTCCTACACTGAACGTTGGGCTCCATGCCAACCACATGTATTCTTGCCATGGGGAAGTAGTAGTTCTGATTTTTTTTCATCTCTTTCACCGCTGGGCCGTGATTGGAGTTAAGGTCTAGGTTGTGTAGTCTGAAAACCGAGCTTGGGAAGAGATGACGACTTAAGTCCACGACAGGTCCGACGTGCTCAGTGTGGAGCCAGCTCGCTGAGTGTTGGTCGGGAGGTTCAGGCCTAGGCTGCGTCAGACCAGGCATTAGTTTTCAGGGTATATTGTATAATTGGGGGAGAGTCGAGTGCCGTGCAGCTTGATCCTCATTTAGCGTTTCTGGGTAGCCCCAAGGGCAACGTTTTTCTTCTGGAGGGCAGGCAGAGTGCTGCTTTGTGGCTCCGGAATTCCCAAACTGGATGCCCTTTGGGCAAGGAGTGTGAGGACGGAAGAATGAGAACACAAGTTAGGCGTAGGTTTCGGGACGAGGGCACGGCAGGCACTCTCTGCACATCTGAATCGGGACTTCGTACATCTGAAGTCAGGGAGAGGTTCAGACCTAGGCTCAGGTTGGAGTTTCTGTCCATTATGGCCCTTTCTTGAAGGGGGCAGCATCTCGAAGCCATGGAGGTTTACCCAGGAGGGGAGTTGGGATATGCTCCAAGCCACAAGGCTTTTTTTCTGATCAGCAATTGAGATCTGTTGGATCGCTCCAGGATGTTTCATAAGGAACGACAGCAAAGCAGGGATCGAAGGATGGAACCCTGGGCAGACTGTATCGATTCTAACTGTCTCCCAGTTAATAGACAGTTTTGATATGCTAGCTCTAGGGGAGCAACGGAAGGGGCTGAGCTGAAATGGACTCTACTGCGGATGGGACCTATTGTGGGTTTGTGTGCATAGAGACCCTGGCACGGAGCTGTGACACACGGACCCTGAATGCTCCTCCTAACCAGAGGTTTTGCGTCATCTCCAAAAGACAAGTTTCCCATGTGGAGACTAGATTTGATCTGATTGGTGCCTCAGGAAAGCCCCACATGCTGATATTGGAAACCAGGCCTCTGAGGAGAGATAGCAGGAAACCAAAACAATGGACCCCATTAGGGCCTAGGGCCCTGACCCGTTCAATCTCCTTCTCTGGGGACATCCATCTACAGTATGAGTGGAGATGGATGCTCAGCTGGTTCCAGGCAGCCCTTGTTTGTCCTGGGCGTTCTATACTATGGGGATGGCCTTGGGGACTTTGGAGGTTTCTCCGAGTTTGTATGATTGTGGTCAATGGAAGGGGCAGAATTCCCGTGGAGTTGAGAGGCACAGACCTGATGTGTGGCTCCAGGGTCCCCAGGCTGGAGGGTGTGGAAGCCAGGAATGTGGGGATAGAAGTCTGAAAACACACACTCGGCTTGTTTTGGGGACGTAGGTATGGCAGTCCCGATCTACAGACCGTGAGGGGAACTCTTTGGCATAGGAAGAAAGAGCGAGTGTGAGGCGCTTATTCAGGCTTTTGTCTCTGGATTTTGTGTCAACGATGGGCGTGGAATGTCGGGGAGGCCTCATGGGCCATGGATGAGTCTTCCTCTCTGTGGATTTGGCCCGATCCCAATTTGGGGGTCAATCTGTGGGATGGGAGGAGTCCTTTCAGTTTGGTTACCTCATTCTAAAGCAGAGCACTGGGGAGGGGCGAATGGACAACACGAACTATGGTTAAAAATTGGGGCCTAGGGGCATGGCAAGCCTAATATGCCGTCTCTTGGTCCAGCCACTGAGAGACCTTACTTGGGGACTGGGCTCACGCTGAGGGTCACAATGCGTATCTGTGACCAACGCGGCCCTCAAGCATGGCGGGGTCAAAGGGCCACACTGCTATCAACTACGCTGAACGTTGGGCAACACGCCAACCACAAGATTTCTTGCCATGGGGAAGGATTTCTGATTTCTGCCTCATGTTCAACCCTGGGCAGTGATTGGAGAAAACGTCTAGGTTCTGAAGCCTGAAAACCGAAGTTGGGAAGAGATGACGACCTAAGGCTTTGGCAGGTCCGATGTGTTCAGTGTGAGTCCAGCTGGCTGGGTGTGGGTCGGGAGGTCCAGGCTCAGGCTGTGACAGAAAGGGCATGAGTGCCCAGGGCATCCTGTAGGATTGGGGTACAGTCAAGTGGCGAAAAGTTTGATCCTCCTTTGGGGCTTCTGGTTAGCCCCAGAGGGCAATGTTTTTTCTTCTGGACGGCAGGCAGAGGGCTGCATTGTAGTTCTGGAATTGCCAAACTGGAGGGCTTGTGGGCCAGGAGTTGAGGACAGAAGTCTGAGAACACAAGCAACCTTAGGTTTCTGGGCGAGGGCATGGCAGGTACGCTCTGCAGAGCTGAAACGAGATCTCGTGCATCTGAAATCAGGTGAGGATCTGACGAACGCTCAGGTTGGAGTTTCTGTCCCTTATGGCCCTCTTCATGAAGAGGTGGTG
Source organism: Mustela lutreola (assembly GCF_030435805.1). Lineage (NCBI taxonomy): Eukaryota > Metazoa > Chordata > Mammalia > Carnivora > Mustelidae > Mustela > Mustela lutreola. The sequence continues at coordinate 90,409,820 of NC_081302.1, read as the reverse complement.
GATCACGAGGCCATGGAATTTTTCCCACGATGGGAGTTGTGAGATGCTCCAAACCGTAAAGATTCTTCTGCAGGGCGATTGAGACCTGTTGGTTGGCTCCAGGACTTCCCATACGGATCGATTCCGAGTAGGGTTCTAAGGATGGATGGCTGGGAAGCCCGACTCTCATTCCTCTTGTGTCCTAGTGGCAAGACAGGTTAGATCTGCTGGATCTGGGGGAGAAACTGAGAGGGTTGAGTTGAAATGGACTCTCTTGTGGATGGGTCCTAATGTGGGTTTGTGTCCATGGAGAACTTGGAATGAGGCAGTGGCACAGGGTCCCTGAAGTGTTCTCCTATCCAGAGGCTTTGACACAGCTCCAACGTGCATGATTCCCACGTGGAGACGAGATTTGTTCTGATGGGTGCCTCAAGAGACAGCCATATGCTGCTTTTGGAATCCAGGCCTCTGGGGAGAGATGCCTAGACAACAAAGCAATGGATCCGATTAGGATCTAGGGGCCTGCTCATTCCAATTTACCTCTGGGGACATCTGTCCACGGGTCTAAGTGCAGGTAGATGCTCAGCTGGTGTCAGACCGCCCTTGTATTTCCTGGGCAGTCAACACTATTGGGATGGCCCCGGGCACTTTGGAGGTTTATCATCCTATTTCTAGGTTTGTGGCCAATGGAATGGGCAGAATTCCCAGGTACAGTCCTCAGGTTTGGCTCCAAGAACCTGTGCCTGTAGGTTTTGTGGGCCAGTTGTCTGAAAACACAAACCCGGCTTAGGTTTCGGGTCGTAGGTATTGCAGGACTGATCTACAGACCGTGAGGAGAACTCTTCAGGATATGAACAAGGGGGCGAGTGTGAGACGCTTGCTCAAGACTTTGTCTCTGGATATTGTGTCACTGATGGCTGTGGAATGTCCGGGTGGCCTCATGGGCCATGGACGAGTCTTCCTCTCTGGGCATTGGGCCCGCTCCCAAGAGTTTGGGGTTATTCTTTGAGATGGGAGGAGTCCGTTTTGTTTTGTTTTTACCTCAGTTGTCCCACCAAAAGAGAGTTTCCAGGGCAGAGCCCTGGGGAGGGGCGACTGGACAACCAGAAAGCTGGTTAAAACTTGGGGCCTAGGGGCATGGCAAGCCCATTATGACGTCTAATGGTCCAGCCACTGAGAGGACTTACTAGAGGACAGGACTCACGCTGAGGGTCACAATGCGTGTTTGTGCCCTCTTCGTACTCAAGCATGGGCCGGGCCTCATGGTGAACGCTGGTTTCTCCTACACTGAACGTGGGACAACATGCCAACCACAAGGTTTCTTGCCATAGGGAAGGAGGAGTTCTGATTTCTGCATCACATTCACCCCTTGGCGGCGTGTGGAGTTACGGTCTATGTCCTGAAGCCTGAGAAGCTAGGTTGGGAATAGATGACGAGGTAAGGCCATGGCGGGTCTGTTGTGCTCAGTGTGCGGTCAGCTGTCTGGGTGTTGGTCAGGAAGTCCGGGCTCAGGCTGTGTCAGACAGTGTATTAGTGCCCAGATGTGTCGATATAATTTGTGTACAGAAGGGTGCCGTGTAGGTCTATCCTCATTTCGGGTGTCTGGGAAGCTCCATAGGGCACCATTTTGCTTTCTATCTGGAGGGCAGGCAGAGTGCTGCCTTGTGGGTCCAGAATTGCCAAACGTGAGGTCTTGGGGGCCAGGAGTGTGAGGACGGACATTGGAGAACAGAAGTTTCACATAGGTTTAAGGGCGAGGGCAAGGCCGGCACACTCTGCAGAGCTGCATCGAGATGTCGTGCATCTGAATTCAGGCCGAGGATCAGACGTTGGCTCAGGTTGGAGTTCCTGTCCATGATTTCCCCTTCAGAAAGGGGGTGGGGGCTTCAGAAAGCCATCACGGTTTTCCCACGTTGGGAGTGGTGAGATGCTCCAAAAGGCAAGGATTCCTTCTGCAGGACATGTGAGACCTTTTGGATGGGTCCAGGACGTTCCATATGGAAGGACGCCAGAGCAGGGTTCTAAGGGCGGAGCCCTGGGCAAGCCGCCTCGCATCTCAATCGTCTCCTAGCGACAAGACAGGTTCTATCTGCTGGCTCTGGCGGAGCAACCGAGAAGCCAGAGTTGAAATGGACTCTCCTGCGGATGGATCCTATATGTGGGTTTGTGTCCATGGAGACCTTGGAAAGGGGTGGTGGCACCGGGCCCTGAAGAATTCTCCTAACCGGAAGTTTTGACACAGTTCCAGCCTGCTATTTTCCCATGTCGAGACAAGATTTGCCTCCGGAAACCCCCGCATGCTGGTATTTGGAAACATGCCTCTGAGGAGAGATGCCTGGAAACCAAAGCAATGGATCCGATTACGGCCTAGGGACCTGTGAGGTTCAATCTACTACCCTGGTGACATCCAACTACAGTATGAGTGGAGGTAGATGCTCAGCTGTTGTCAGACGCCCTTGTTTGTCCCGGGCGGCCTACACAATTGGGATGGCCTCAGGGACTGCGGAGGTTTCTCCTAATTTGGAGGCGTGTGGTCAAGTGAATGGGCAGAATTCCAGTGGAGTGGGCAGGCACAGACCTGATGTGTGGCTCCAGGGGCCCCAGCCTGGAGGGTGTGTGGGCCAGGAGCGTGGGGATAGAAGTCTGAAAACACTAACGCGGCTTACGTTTGGGGACATAAGTATGGCAGGCCCGATCTACAGGCCCTGAGGAGAACTCTTCGGGATATGAAGAAAGAGTGAGTGTGAGGCATTTATTCAGGCTTTTGTCTCTGGATTTTGTGTCAACAATGGCCGTGGAATGTCGAGGAGGCCTCATGGGCCATGGACAAGTCTTCCTCTCTGTGGATTTGGCACGTACGCAATTGTTTGGGGTCCATCAGGGGGATGGGAGGAGTCCTATCAGTTTGGTTACCTCAGGTGTCCCACCAAAAGAGGGATTTCAAAGCAGAGCCCTGCGGAGGGGTGAATGGACAAACCGAACTATGGTTAGTTCCAGCCACTGAGAGGCCTTCCTTGAGGACAGAACTCACGCTGAGGGTCACAATGTGTGTTTATGCCTTCTAAGCGCTCAAGCATGGGCGGGAATCATGGTCCACACTGTTGCTCCTACACTGAACGTTGGGCTCCATGCCAACCACATGTATTCTTGCCATGGGGAAGTAGTAATTCTGATTTTTTTTCATCTCTTTCACCGCTGGGCCGTGATTGGAGTTAAGGTCTAGGTTGTGTAGTCTGAAAACCGAGCTTGGGAAGAGATGACGACTTAAGTCCACGACAGGTCCGACGTGCTCAGTGTGGAGCCAGCTCGCTGAGTGTTGGTCGGGAGGTTCAGGCCTAGGCTGCGTCAGACCAGGCATTAGTTTTCAGGGTATATTGTATAATTGGGGGAGAGTCGAGTGCCGTGCAGCTTGATCCTCATTTAGCGTTTCTGGGTAGCCCCAAGGGCAACGTTTTTCTTCTGGAGGGCAGGCAGAGTGCTGCTTTGTGGCTCCGGAATTCCCAAACTGGATGCCCTTTGGGCAAGGAGTGTGAGGACGGAAGAATGAGAACACAGGTTAGGCGTAGGTTTCGGGACGAGGGCACGGCAGGCACTCTCTGCACATCTGAATCGGGACTTCGTACATCTGAAGTCAGGGAGAGGTTCAGACCTAGGCTCAGGTTGGAGTTTCTGTCCATTATGGCCCTTTCTTGAAGGGGGCAGCATCTCGAAGCCATGGAGGTTTACCCAGGAGGGGAGTTGGGATATGCTCCAAGCCACAAGGATTTTTTTCTGATCAGCAATTGAGATCTGTTGGATCGCTCCAGGATGTTTCATAAGGAACGACAGCAAAGCAGGGATCGAAGGATGGAACCCTGGGCAGACTGTATCGATTCTAACTGTCTCCCAGTTAATAGACAGTTTTGATATGCTAGCTCTAGGGGAGCAACGGAAGGGGCTGAGCTGAAATGGACTCTACTGCGGATGGGACCTATTGTGGGTTTGTGTGCATAGAGACCCTGGCACGGAGCTGTGACACACGGACCCTGAATGCTCCTCCTAACCAGAGGTTTTGTGTCATCTCCAAAAGACAAGTTTCCCATGTGGAGACTAGATTTGATCTGATTGGTGCCTCAGGAAAGCCCCACATGCTGATATTGGAAACCAGGCCTCTGAGGAGAGATAGCAGGAAACCAAAACAATGGACCCCATTAGGGCCTAGGGCCCTGACCCGTTCAATCTCCTTCTCTGGGGACATCCATCTACAGTATGAGTGGAGATGGATGCTCAGCTGGTTCCAGGCAGCCCCTGTTTGTCCTGGGCGTTCTATACTATGGGGATGGCCTTGGGGACTTTGGAGGTTTCTCCGAGTTTGTATGATTGTGGTCAATGGAAGGGGCAGAATTCCCGTGGAGTTGAGAGGCACAGACCTGATGTGTGGCTCCAGGGTCCCCAGGCTGGAGGGTGTGGAAGCCAGGAATGTGGGGATAGAAGTCTGAAAACACACACTCGGCTTGTTTTGGGGACGTAGGTATGGCAGTCCCGATCTACAGACCGTGAGGGGAACTCTTTGGCATAGGAAGAAAGAGCGAGTGTGAGGCGCTTATTCAGGCTTTTGTCTCTGGATTTTGTGTCAACGATGGGCGTGGAATGTCGGGGAGGCCTCATGGGCCATGGATGAGTCTTCCTCTCTGTGGATTTGGCCCGATCCCAATTTGGGGGTCAATCTGTGGGATGGGAGGAGTCCTTTCAGTTTGGTTACCTCATTCTAAAGCAGAGCACTGGGGAGGGGCGAATGGACAACACGAACTATGGTTAAAAATTGGGGCCTAGGGGCATGGCAAGCCCAATATGCCGTCTCTTGGTCCAGCCACTGAGAGACCTTACTTGGGGACTGGGCTCACGCTGAGGGTCACAATGCGTATCTGTGACCAACGCGGCCCTCAAGCATGGCGGGGTCAAAGGGCCACACTGCCATCAACTACGCTGAACGTTGGGCAACACGCCAACCACAAGATTTCTTGCCATGGGGAAGGATTTCTGATTTCTGCCTCATGTTCAACCCTGGGCAGTGATTGGAGAAAACGTCTAGGTTCTGAAGCCTGAAAACCGAAGTTGGGAAGAGATGACGACCTAAGGCTTTGGCAGGTCCGATGTGTTCAGTGTGAGTCCAGCTGGCTGGGTGTGGGTCGGGAGGTCCAGGCTCAGGCTGTGACAGAAAGGGCATGAGTGCCCAGGGCATCCTGTAGGATTGGGGTACAGTCAAGTGGCGAAAAGTTTGATCCTCCTTTGGGGCTTCTGGTTAGCCCCAGAGGGCAATGTTTTTTCTTCTGGACGGCAGGCAGAGGGCTGCATTGTAGTTCTGGAATTGCCAAACTGGAGGGCTTGTGGGCCAGGAGTTGAGGACAGAAGTCTGAGAACACAAGCAACCTTAGGTTTCTGGGCGAGGGCATGGCAGGTACGCTCTGCAGAGCTGAAACGAGATCTCGTGCATCTGAAATCAGGTGAGGATCTGACGAACGCTCAGGTTGGAGTTTCTGTCCCTTATGGCCCTCTTCATGAAGAGGTGGTGGATCACGAGGCCATGGAATTTTTCCCACGATGGGAGTTGTGAGATGCTCCAAACCGTAAAGATTCTTCTGCAGGGCGATTGAGACCTGTTGGTTGGCTCCAGGACTTCCCATACGGATCGATTCCGAGTAGGGTTCTAAGGATGGATGGCTGGGAAGCCCGACTCTCATTCCTCTTGTGTCCTAGTGGCAAGACAGGTTAGATCTGCTGGATCTGGGGGAGAAACTGAGAGGGTTGAGTTGAAATGGACTCTCTTGTGGATGGGTCCTAATGTGGGTTTGTGTCCATGGAGAACTTGGAATGAGGCAGTGGCACAGGGTCCCTGAAGGGTTCTCCTAACCAGAGGCTTTGACACAGCTCCAACGTGCATGATTCCCACGTGGAGACGAGATTTGTTCTGATGGGTGCCTCAAGAGACAGCCATATGCTGCTATTGGAATCCAGGCCTCTGGGGAGAGATGCCTAGACAACAAAGCAATGGATCCGATTAGGATCTAGGGGCCTGCTCATTCCAATTTACCTCTGGGGACATCTGTCCACGGGTCTAAGTGCAGGTAGATGCTCAGCTGGTGTCAGACCGCCCTTGTTTTTCCTGGGCAGTCAACACTAGTGGGATGGCCCCGGGCACGTTGGAGGTTTATCATCCTATTTCTAGGTTTGTGGCCAATGGAATGGGCAGAATTCCCAGGTACAGTCCTCAGGTTTGGCTCCAAGAACCTGTGCCTGTAGGTTTTGTGGGCCAGTTGTCTGAAAACACAAACCCGGCTTAGGTTTCGGGTCGTAGGTATTGCAGGACTGATCTACAGACCGTGAGGAGAACTCTTCAGGATATGAACAAGGGGGCGAGTGTGAGACGCTTGCTCAAGATTCTGACTCTGGATATTGTGTCACGGATGGCCGTGGAATGTCCGGGTGGCCTCATGGGCATGGACGAGTCTTCCTCTCTGGGCATTGGGCCCGCTCCCAAGAGTTTGGGGTTATTCTTTGAGATGGGAGGAGTCCGTTTTGTTTTGTTTTTACCTCAGTTGTCCCACCAAAAGAGAGTTTCCAGGGCAGAGCCCTGGGGAGGGGCGACTGGACAACCAGAAAGCTGGTTAAAACTTGGGGCCTAGGGGCATGGCAAGCCCATTATGACGTCTAATGGTCCAGCCACTGAGAGGACTTACTAGAGGACAGGACTCACGCTGAGGGTCACAATGCGTGTTTGTGCCCTCTTCGTACTCAAGCATGGGCCGGGCCTCATGGTGAACGCTGGTTTCTCCTACACTGAACGTGGGACAACATGCCAACCACAAGGTTTCTTGCCATAGGGAAGGAGGAGTTCTGATTTCTGCATCACATTCACCCCTTGGCGGCGTGTGGAGTTAAGGTCTATGTCCTGAAGCCTGAGAAGCTAGGTTGGGAATAGATGACGAGCTAAGGCCATGGCGGGTCTGTTGTGCTCAGTGTGCGGTCAGCTGTCTGGGTGTTGGTCAGGAAGTCCGGGCTCAGGCTGTGTCAGACAGTGTATTAGTGCCCAGATGTGTCGATATAATTTGTGTACAGAAGGGTGCCGTGTAGGTCTATCCTCATTTCGGGTGTCTGGGAAGCTCCATAGGGCACCATTTTGCTTTCTATCTGGAGGGCAGGCAGAGTGCTGCCTTGTGGGTCCAGAATTGCCAAACGTGAGGTCTTGGGGGCCAGGAGTGTGAGGACGGACATTGGAGAACAGAAGTTTCACATAGGTTTAAGGGCGAGGGCAAGGCCGGCACACTCTGCAGAGCTGCATCGAGATGTCGTGCATCTGAATTCAGGCCGAGGATCAGACGTTGGCTCAGGTTGGAGTTCCTGTCCATGATTTCCCCTTCAGAAAGGGGGTGGGGGCTTCAGAAAGCCATCACGGTTTTCCCACGTTGGGAGTGGTGAGATGCTCCAAAAGGCAAGGATTCCTTCTGCAGGACATGTGAGACCTTTTGGATGGGTCCAGGACGTTCCATATGGAAGGACGCCAGAGCAGGGTTCTAAGGGCGGAGCCCTGGGCAAGCCGCCTCGCATCTCAATCGTCTCCTAGCGACAAGACAGGTTCTATCTGCTGGCTCTGGCGGAGCAACCGAGAAGCCAGAGTTGAAATGGACTCTCCTGCGGATGGATCCTAATGTGGGTTTGTGTCCATGGAGACCTTGGAAAGGGGTGGTGGCACCGGGCCCTGAAGGATTCTCCTAACCGGAAGTTTTGACACAGTTCCAGCCTGCTATTTTCCCATGTCGAGACAAGATTTGCCTCCGGAAACCCCCGCATGCTGGTATTTGGAAACATGCCTCTGAGGAGAGATGCCTGGAAACCAAAGCAATGGATCCGATTACGGCCTAGGGACCTGTGAGGTTCAATCTACTACCCTGGTGACATCCAACTACAGTATGAGTGGAGGTAGATGCTCAGCTGTTGTCAGACGCCCTTGTTTGTCCCGGGCGGCCTACACAATTGGGATGGCCTCAGGGACTGCGGAGGTTTCTCCTAATTTGGAGGCGTGTGGTCAAGTGAATGGGCAGAATTCCAGTGGAGTGGGCAGGCACAGACCTGATGTGTGGCTCCAGGGGCCCCAGCCTGGAGGGTGTGTGGGCCAGGAGCGTGGGGACACAATTCCGAAAACACTAACGCGGCTTACGTTTGGGGACATAAGTATGGCAGGCCCGATCTACAGGCCCTGAGGAGAACTCTTCGGGATATGAAGAAAGAGTGAGTGTGAGGCATTTATTCAGGCTTTTGTCTCTGGATTTTGTGTCAACAATGGCCGTGGAATGTCGAGGAGGCCTCATGGGCCATGGACAAGTCTTCCTCTCTGTGGATTTGGCACGTACCCAATTGTTTGGGGTCCATCAGGGGGATGGGAGGAGTCCTATCAGTTTGGTTACCTCAGGTGTCCCACCAAAAGAGGGATTTCAAAGCAGAGCCCTGCGGAGGGGTGAATGGACAAACCGAACTATGGTTAGTTCCAGCCACTGAGAGGCCTTCCTTGAGGACAGAACTCACGCTGAGGGTCACAATGTGTGTTTATGCCTTCTAAGCGCTCAAGCATGGGCGGGAATCATGGTCCACACTGTTGCTCCTACACTGAACGTTGGGCTCCATGCCAACCACATGTATTCTTGCCATGGGGAAGTAGTAGTTCTGATTTTTTTTCATCTCTTTCACCGCTGGGCCGTGATTGGAGTTAAGGTCTAGGTTGTGTAGTCTGAAAACCGAGCTTGGGAAGAGATGACGACTTAAGTCCACGACAGGTCCGACGTGCTCAGTGTGGAGCCAGCTCGCTGAGTGTTGGTCGGGAGGTTCAGGCCTAGGCTGCGTCAGACCAGGCATTAGTTTTCAGGGTATATTGTATAATTGGGGGAGAGTCGAGTGCCGTGCAGCTTGATCCTCATTTAGCGTTTCTGGGTAGCCCCAAGGGCAACGTTTTTCTTCTGGAGGGCAGGCAGAGTGCTGCTTTGTGGCTCCGGAATTCCCAAACTGGATGCCCTTTGGGCAAGGAGTGTGAGGACGGAAGAATGAGAACACAAGTTAGGCGTAGGTTTCGGGACGAGGGCACGGCAGGCACTCTCTGCACATCTGAATCGGGACTTCGTACATCTGAAGTCAGGGAGAGGTTCAGACCTAGGCTCAGGTTGGAGTTTCTGTCCATTATGGCCCTTTCTTGAAGGGGGCAGCATCTCGAAGCCATGGAGGTTTACCCAGGAGGGGAGTTGGGATATGCTCCAAGCCACAAGGATTTTTTTCTGATCAGCAATTGAGATCTGTTGGATCGCTCCAGGATGTTTCATAAGGAACGACAGCAAAGCAGGGATCGAAGGATGGAAACCTGGGCAGACTGTATCGATTCTAACTGTCTCCCAGTTAATAGACAGTTTTGATATGCTAGCTCTAGGGGAGCAACGGAAGGGGCTGAGCTGAAATGGACTCTACTGCGGATGGGACCTATTGTGGGTTTGTGTGCATAGAGACCCTGGCACGGAGCTGTGACACACGGACCCTGAATGCTCCTCCTAACCAGAGGTTTTGCGTCATCTCCAAAAGACAAGTTTCCCATGTGGAGACTAGATTTGATCTGATTGGTGCCTCAGGAAAGCCCCACATGCTGATATTGGAAACCAGGCCTCTGAGGAGAGATAGCAGGAAACCAAAACAATGGACCCCATTAGGGCCTAGGGCCCTGACCCGTTCAATCTCCTTCTCTGGGGACATCCATCTACAGTATGAGTGGAGATGGATGCTCAGCTGGTTCCAGGCAGCCCTTGTTTGTCCTGGGCGTTCTATACTATGGGGATGGCCTTGGGGACTTTGGAGGTTTCTCCGAGTTTGTATGATTGTGGTCAATGGAAGGGGCAGAATTCCCGTGGAGTTGAGAGGCACAGACCTGATGTGTGGCTGCAGGGTCCCCAGGCTGGAGGGTGTGGAAGCCAGGAATGTGGGGATAGAAGTCTGAAAACACACACTCGGCTTGTTTTGGGGACGTAGGTATGGCAGTCCCGATCTACAGACCGTGAGGGGAACTCTTTGGCATAGGAAGAAAGAGCGAGTGTGAGGCGCTTATTCAGGCTTTTGTCTCTGGATTTTGTGTCAACGATGGGCGTGGAATGTCGGGGAGGCCTCATGGGCCATGGATGAGTCTTCCTCTCTGTGGATTTGGCCCGATCCCAATTTGGGGGTCAATCTGTGGGATGGGAGGAGTCCTTTCAGTTTGGTTACCTCATTCTAAAGCAGAGCACTGGGGAGGGGCGAATGGACAACACGAACTATGGTTAAAAATTGGGGCCTAGGGGCATGGCAAGCCTAATATGCCGTCTCTTGGTCCAGCCACTGAGAGACCTTACTTGGGGACTGGGCTCACGCTGAGGGTCACAATGCGTATCTGTGACCAACGCGGCCCTCAAGCATGGCGGGGTCAAAGGGCCACACTGCTATCAACTACGCTGAACGTTGGGCAACACGCCAACCACAAGATTTCTTGCCATGGGGAAGGATTTCTGATTTCTGCCTCATGTTCAACCCTGGGCAGTGATTGGAGAAAACGTCTAGGTTCTGAAGCCTGAAAACCGAAGTTGGGAAGAGATGACGACCTAAGGCTTTGGCAGGTCCGATGTGTTCAGTGTGAGTCCAGCTGGCTGGGTGTGGGTCGGGAGGTCCAGGCTCAGGCTGTGACAGAAAGGGCATGAGTGCCCAGGGCATCCTGTAGGATTGGGGTACAGTCAAGTGGCGAAAAGTTTGATCCTCCTTTGGGGCTTCTGGTTAGCCCCAGAGGGCAATGTTTTTTCTTCTGGACGGCAGGCAGAGGGCTGCATTGTAGTTCTGGAATTGCCAAACTGGAGGGCTTGTGGGCCAGGAGTTGAGGACAGAAGTCTGAGAACACAAGCAACCTTAGGTTTCTGGGCGAGGGCATGGCAGGTACGCTCTGCAGAGCTGAAACGAGATCTCGTGCATCTGAAATCAGGTGAGGATCTGACGAACGCTCAGGTTGGAGTTTCTGTCCCTTATGGCCCTCTTCATGAAGAGGTGGTGGATCACGAGGCCATGGAATTTTTCCCACGATGGGAGTTGTGAGATGCTCCAAACCGTAAAGATTCTTCTGCAGGGCGATTGAGACCTGTTGGTTGGCTCCAGGACTTCCCATACGGATCGATTCCGAGTAGGGTTCTAAGGATGGATGGCTGGGAAGCCCGACTCTCATTCCTCTTGTGTCCTAGTGGCAAGACAGGTTAGATCTGCTGGATCTGGGGGAGAAACTGAGAGGGTTGAGTTGAAATGGACTCTCTTGTGGATGGGTCCTAATGTGGGTTTGTGTCCATGGAGAACTTGGAATGAGGCAGTGGCACAGGGTCCCTGAAGTGTTCTCCTAACCAGAGGCTTTGACACAGCTCCAACGTGCATGATTCCCACGTGGAGACGAGATTTGTTCTGATGGGTGCCTCAAGAGACAGCCATATGCTGCTATTGGAATCCAGGCCTCTGGGGAGAGATGCCTAGACAACAAAGCAATGGATCCGATTAGGATCTAGGGGCCTGCTCATTCCAATTTACCTCTGGGGACATCTGTCCACGGGTCTAAGTGCAGGTAGATGCTCAGCTGGTGTCAGACCGCCCTTGTATTTCCTGGGCAGTCAACACTATTGGGATGGCCCCGGGCACTTTGGAGGTTTATCATCCTATTTCTAGGTTTGTGGCCAATGGAATGGGCAGAATTCCCAGGTACAGTCCTCAGGTTTGGCTCCAAGAACCTGTGCCTGTAGGTTTTGTGGGCCAGTTGTCTGAAAACACAAACCCGGCTTAGGTTTCGGGTCGTAGGTATTGCAGGACTGATCTACAGACCGTGAGGAGAACTCTTCAGGATATGAACAAGGGGGCGAGTGTGAGACGCTTGCTCAAGACTTTGTCTCTGGATATTGTGTCACTGATGGCCGTGGAATGTCCGGGTGGCCTCATGGGCCATGGACGAGTCTTCCTCTCTGGGCATTGGGCCCGCTCCCAAGAGTTTGGGGTTATTCTTTGAGATGGGAGGAGTCCGTTTTGTTTTGTTTTTACCTCAGTTGTCCCACCAAAAGAGAGTTTCCAGGGCAGAGCCCTGGGGAGGGGCGACTGGACAACCAGAAAGCTGGTTAAAACTTGGGGCCTAGGGGCATGGCAAGCCCATTATGACGTCTAATGGTCCAGCCACTGAGAGGACTTACTAGAGGACAGGACTCACGCTGAGGGTCACAATGCGTGTTTGTGCCCTCTTCGTACTCAAGCATGGGCCGGGCCTCATGGTGAACGCTGGTTTCTCCTACACTGAACGTGGGACAACATGCCAACCACAAGGTTTCTTGCCATAGGGAAGGAGGAGTTCTGATTTCTGCATCACATTCACCCCTTGGCGGCGTGTGGAGTTACGGTCTATGTCCTGAAGCCTGAGAAGCTAGGTTGGGAATAGATGACGAGGTAAGGCCATGGCGGGTCTGTTGTGCTCAGTGTGCGGTCAGCTGTCTGGGTGTTGGTCAGGAAGTCCGGGCTCAGGCTGTGTCAGACAGTGTATTAGTGCCCAGATGTGTCGATATAATTTGTGTACAGAAGGGTGCCGTGTAGGTCTATCCTCATTTCGGGTGTCTGGGAAGCTCCATAGGGCACCATTTTGCTTTCTATCTGGAGGGCAGGCAGAGTGCTGCCTTGTGGGTCCAGAATTGCCAAACGTGAGGTCTTGGGGGCCAGGAGTGTGAGGACGGACATTGGAGAACAGAAGTTTCACATAGGTTTAAGGGCGAGGGCAAGGCCGGCACACTCTGCAGAGCTGCATCGAGATGTCGTGCATCTGAATTCAGGCCGAGGATCAGACGTTGGCTCAGGTTGGAGTTCCTGTCCATGATTTCCCCTTCAGAAAGGGGGTGGGGGCTTCAGAAAGCCATCACGGTTTTCCCACGTTGGGAGTGGTGAGATGCTCCAAAAGGCAAGGATTCCTTCTGCAGGACATGTGAGACCTTTTGGATGGGTCCAGGACGTTCCATATGGAAGGACGCCAGAGCAGGGTTCTAAGGGCGGAGCCCTGGGCAAGCCGCCTCGCATCTCAATCGTCTCCTAGCGACAAGACAGGTTCTATCTGCTGGCTCTGGCGGAGCAACCGAGAAGCCAGAGTTGAAATGGACTCTCCTGCGGATGGATCCTATATGTGGGTTTGTGTCCATGGAGACCTTGGAAAGGGGTGGTGGCACCGGGCCCTGAAGAATTCTCCTAACCGGAAGTTTTGACACAGTTCCAGCCTGCTATTTTCCCATGTCGAGACAAGATTTGCCTCCGGAAACCCCCGCATGCTGGTATTTGGAAACATGCCTCTGAGGAGAGATGCCTGGAAACCAAAGCAATGGATCCGATTACGGCCTAGGGACCTGTGAGGTTCAATCTACTACCCTGGTGACATCCAACTACAGTATGAGTGGAGGTAGATGCTCAGCTGTTGTCAGACGCCCTTGTTTGTCCCGGGCGGCCTACACAATTGGGATGGCCTCAGGGACTGCGGAGGTTTCTCCTAATTTGGAGGCGTGTGGTCAAGTGAATGGGCAGAATTCCAGTGGAGTGGGCAGGCACAGACCTGATGTGTGGCTCCAGGGGCCCCAGCCTGGAGGGTGTGTGGGCCAGGAGCGTGGGGATAGAAGTCTGAAAACACTAACGCGGCTTACGTTTGGGGACATAAGTATGGCAGGCCCGATCTACAGGCCCTGAGGAGAACTCTTCGGGATATGAAGAAAGAGTGAGTGTGAGGCATTTATTCAGGCTTTTGTCTCTGGATTTTGTGTCAACAATGGCCGTGGAATGTCGAGGAGGCCTCATGGGCCATGGACAAGTCTTCCTCTCTGTGGATTTGGCACGTACGCAATTGTTTGGGGTCCATCAGGGGGATGGGAGGAGTCCTATCAGTTTGGTTACCTCAGGTGTCCCACCAAAAGAGGGATTTCAAAGCAGAGCCCTGCGGAGGGGTGAATGGACAAACCGAACTATGGTTAGTTCCAGCCACTGAGAGGCCTTCCTTGAGGACAGAACTCACGCTGAGGGTCACAATGTGTGTTTATGCCTTCTAAGCGCTCAAGCATGGGCGGGAATCATGGTCCACACTGTTGCTCCTACACTGAACGTTGGGCTCCATGCCAACCACATGTATTCTTGCCATGGGGAAGTAGTAGTTCTGATTTTTTTTCATCTCTTTCACCGCTGGGCCGTGATTGGAGTTAAGGTCTAGGTTGTGTAGTCTGAAAACCGAGCTTGGGAAGAGATGACGACTTAAGTCCACGACAGGTCCGACGTGCTCAGTGTGGAGCCAGCTCGCTGAGTGTTGGTCGGGAGGTTCAGGCCTAGGCTGCGTCAGACCAGGCATTAGTTTTCAGGGTATATTGTATAATTGGGGGAGAGTCGAGTGCCGTGCAGCTTGATCCTCATTTAGCGTTTCTGGGTAGCCCCAAGGGCAACGTTTTTCTTCTGGAGGGCAGGCAGAGTGCTGCTTTGTGGCTCCGGAATTCCCAAACTGGATGCCCTTTGGGCAAGGAGTGTGAGGACGGAAGAATGAGAACACAGGTTAGGCGTAGGTTTCGGGACGAGGGCACGGCAGGCACTCTCTGCACATCTGAATCGGGACTTCGTACATCTGAAGTCAGGGAGAGGTTCAGACCTAGGCTCAGGTTGGAGTTTCTGTCCATTATGGCCCTTTCTTGAAGGGGGCAGCATCTCGAAGCCATGGAGGTTTACCCAGGAGGGGAGTTGGGATATGCTCCAAGCCACAAGGATTTTTTTCTGATCAGCAATTGAGATCTGTTGGATCGCTCCAGGATGTTTCATAAGGAACGACAGCAAAGCAGGGATCGAAGGATGGAACCCTGGGCAGACTGTATCGATTCTAACTGTCTCCCAGTTAATAGACAGTTTTGATATGCTAGCTCTAGGGGAGCAACGGAAGGGGCTGAGCTGAAATGGACTCTACTGCGGATGGGACCTATTGTGGGTTTGTGTGCATAGAGACCCTGGCACGGAGCTGTGACACACGGACCCTGAATGCTCCTCCTAACCAGAGGTTTTGCGTCATCTCCAAAAGACAAGTTTCCCATGTGGAGACTAGATTTGATCTGATTGGTGCCTCAGGAAAGCCCCACATGCTGATATTGGAAACCAGGCCTCTGAGGAGAGATAGCAGGAAACCAAAACAATGGACCCCATTAGGGCCTAGGGCCCTGACCCGTTCAATCTCCTTCTCTGGGGACATCCATCTACAGTATGAGTGGAGATGGATGCTCAGCTGGTTCCAGGCAGCCCCTGTTTGTCCTGGGCGTTCTATACTATGGGGATGGCCTTGGGGAATTTGGAGGTTTCTCCGAGTTTGTATGATTGTGGTCAATGGAAGGGGCAGAATTCCCGTGGAGTTGAGAGGCACAGACCTGATGTGTGGCTCCAGGGTCCCCAGGCTGGAGGGTGTGGAAGCCAGGAATGTGGGGATAGAAGTCTGAAAACACACACTCGGCTTGTTTTGGGGACGTAGGTATGGCAGTCCCGATCTACAGACCGTGAGGGGAACTCTTTGGCATAGGAAGAAAGAGCGAGTGTGAGGCGCTTATTCAGGCTTTTGTCTCTGGATTTTGTGTCAACGATGGGCGTGGAATGTCGGGGAGGCCTCATGGGCCATGGATGAGTCTTCCTCTCTGTGGATTTGGCCCGATCCCAATTTGGGGGTCAATCTGTGGGATGGGAGGAGTCCTTTCAGTTTGGTTACCTCATTCTAAAGCAGAGCACTGGGGAGGGGCGAATGGACAACACGAACTATGGTTAAAAATTGGGGCCTAGGGGCATGGCAAGCCCAATATGCCGTCTCTTGGTCCAGCCACTGAGAGACCTTACTTGGGGACTGGGCTCACGCTGAGGGTCACAATGCGTATCTGTGACCAACGCGGCCCTCAAGCATGGCGGGGTCAAAGGGCCACACTGCTATCAACTACGCTGAACGTTGGGCAACACGCCAACCACAAGATTTCTTGCCATGGGGAAGGATTTCTGATTTCTGCCTCATGTTCAACCCTGGGCAGTGATTGGAGAAAACGTCTAGGTTCTGAAGCCTGAAAACCGAAGGTGGGAAGAGATGACGACCTAAGGCTTTGGCAGGTCCGATGTGTTCAGTGTGAGTCCAGCTGGCTGGGTGTGGGTCGGGAGGTCCAGGCTCAGGCTGTGACAGAAAGGGCATGAGTGCCCAGGGCATCCTGTAGGATTGGGGTACAGTCAAGTGGCGAAAAGTTTGATCCTCCTTTGGGGCTTCTGGTTAGCCCCAGAGGGCAATGTTTTTTCTTCTGGACGGCAGGCAGAGGGCTGCATTGTAGTTCTGGAATTGCCAAACTGGAGGGCTTGTGGGCCAGGAGTTGAGGACAGAAGTCTGAGAACACAAGCAACCTTAGGTTTCTGGGCGAGGGCATGGCAGGTACACTCTGCAGAGCTGAAACGAGATCTCGTGCATCTGAAATCAGGTGAGGATCTGACGAACGCTCAGGTTGGAGTTTCTGTCCCTTATGGCCCTCTTCATGAAGAGGTGGTGGATCACGAGGCCATGGAATTTTTCCCACGATGGGAGTTGTGAGATGCTCCAAACCGTAAAGATTCTTCTGCAGGGCGATTGAGACCTGTTGGTTGGCTCCAGGACTTCCCATACGGATCGATTCCGAGTAGGGTTCTAAGGATGGATGGCTGGGAAGCCCGACTCTCATTCCTCTTGTGTCCTAGTGGCAAGACAGGTTAGATCTGCTGGATCTGGGGGAGAAACTGAGAGGGTTGAGTTGAAATGGACTCTCTTGTGGATGGGTCCTAATGTGGGTTTGTGTCCATGGAGAACTTGGAATGAGGCAGTGGCACAGGGTCCCTGAAGGGTTCTCCTAACCAGAGGCTTTGACACAGCTCCAACGTGCATGATTCCCACGTGGAGACGAGATTTGTTCTGATGGGTGCCTCAAGAAACAGCCATATGCTGCTATTGGAATCCAGGCCTCTGGGGAGAGATGGCTAGACAACAAAGCAATGGATCCGATTAGGATCTAGGGGCCTGCTCATTCCAATTTACCTCTGGGGACATCTGTCCACGGGTCTAAGTGCAGGTAGATGCTCAGCTGGTGTCAGACCGCCCTTGTATTTCCTGGGCAGTCAACACTATTGGGATGGCCCCGGGCACTTTGGAGGTTTATCATCCTATTTCTAGGTTTGTGGCCAATGGAATGGGCAGAATTCCCAGGTACAGTCCTCAGGTTTGGCTCCAAGAACCTGTGCCTGTAGGTTTTGTGGGCCAGTTGTCTGAAAACACAAACCCGGCTTAGGTTTCGGGTCGTAGGTATTGCAGGACTGATCTACAGACCGTGAGGAGAACTCTTCAGGATATGAACAAGGGGGCGAGTGTGAGACGCTTGCTCAAGATTCTGACTCTGGATATTGTGTCACGGATGGCCGTGGAATGTCCGGGTGGCCTCATGGGCATGGACGAGTCTTCCTCTCTGGGCATTGGGCCCGCTCCCAAGAGTTTGGGGTTATTCTTTGAGATGGGAGGAGTCCGTTTTGTTTTGTTTTTACCTCAGTTGTCCCACCAAAAGAGAGTTTCCAGGGCAGAGCCCTGGGGAGGGGCGACTGGACAACCAGAAAGCTGGTTAAAACTTGGGGCCTAGGGGCATGGCAAGCCCATTATGACGTCTAATGGTCCAGCCACTGAGAGGACTTACTAGAGGACAGGACTCACGCTGAGGGTCACAATGCGTGTTTGTGCCCTCTTCGTACTCAAGTATGGGCCGGGCCCCATGGTGAACGCTGGTTTCTCCTACACTGAACGTGGGACAACATGCCAACCACAAGGTTTCTTGCCATAGGGAAGGAGGAGTTCTGATTTCTGCATCACATTCACCCCTTGGCGGCGTGTGGAGTTAAGGTCTATGTCCTGAAGCCTGAGAAGCTAGGTTGGGAATAGATGACGAGGTAAGGCCATGGCGGGTCTGTTGTGCTCAGTGTGCGGTCAGCTGTCTGGGTGTTGGTCAGGAAGTCCGGGCTCAGGCTGTGTCAGACAGTGTATTAGTGCCCAGATGTGTCGATATAATTTGTGTACAGAAGGGTGCCGTGTAGGTCTATCCTCATTTCGGGTGTCTGGGAAGCTCCATAGGGCACCATTTTGCTTTCTATCTGGAGGGCAGGCAGAGTGCTGCCTTGTGGGTCCAGAATTGCCAAACGTGAGGTCTTGGGGGCCAGGAGTGTGAGGACGGACATTGGAGAACAGAAGTTTCACATAGGTTTAAGGGCGAGGGCAAGGCCGGCACACTCTGCAGAGCTGCATCGAGATGTCGTGCATCTGAATTCAGGCCGAGGATCAGACGTTGGCTCAGGTTGGAGTTCCTGTCCATGATTTCCCCTTCAGAAAGGGGGTGGGGGCTTCAGAAAGCCATCACGGTTTTCCCACGTTGGGAGTGGTGAGATGCTCCAAAAGGCAAGGATTCCTTCTGCAGGACATGTGAGACCTTTTGGATGGGTCCAGGACGTTCCATATGGAAGGACGCCAGAGCAGGGTTCTAAGGGCGGAGCCCTGGGCAAGCCGCCTCGCATCTCAATCGTCTCCTAGCGACAAGACAGGTTCTATCTGCTGGCTCTGGCGGAGCAACCGAGAAGCCAGAGTTGAAATGGACTCTCCTGCGGATGGATCCTAATGTGGGTTTGTGTCCATGGAGACTTTGGAAAGGGGTGGTGGCACCGGGCCCTGAAGAATTCTCCTAACCGGAAGTTTTGACACAGTTCCAGCCTGCTATTTTCCCATGTCGAGACAAGATTTGCCTCCGGAAACCCCCGCATGCTGGTATTTGAAAACATGCCTCTGAGGAGAGATGCCTGGAAACCAAAGCAATGGATCCGATTACGGCCTAGGGACCTGTGAGGTTCAATCTACTACCCTGGTGACATCCAACTACGGTATGAGTGGAGGTAGATGCTCAGCTGTTGTCAGACGCCCTTGTTTGTCCCGGGCGGCCTACACAATTGGGATGGCCTCAGGGACTGCGGAGGTTTCTCCTAATTTGGAGGCGTGTGGTCAAGTGAATGGGCAGAATTCCAGTGGAGTGGGCAGGCACAGACCTGATGTGTGGCTCCAGGGGCCCCAGCCTGGAGGGTGTGTGGGCCAGGAGCGTGGGGATAGAAGTCTGAAAACACTAACGCGGCTTACGTTTGGGGACATAAGTATGGCAGGCCCGATCTACAGGCCCTGAGGAGAACTCTTCGGGATATGAAGAAAGAGTGAGTGTGAGGCATTTATTCAGGCTTTTGTCTCTGGATTTTGTGTCAACAATGGCCGTGGAATGTCGAGGAGGCCTCATGGGCCATGGACAAGTCTTCCTCTCTGTGGATTTGGCACGTACCCAATTGTTTGGGGTCCATCAGGGGGATGGGAGGAGTCCTATCAGTTTGGTTACCTCAGGTGTCCCACCAAAAGAGGGATTTCAAAGCAGAGCCCTGCGGAGGGGTGAATGGACAAACCGAACTATGGTTAGTTCCAGCCACTGAGAGGCCTTCCTTGAGGACAGAACTCACGCTGAGGGTCACAATGTGTGTTTATGCCTTCTAAGCGCTCAAGCATGGGCGGGAATCATGGTCCACACTGTTGCTCCTACACTGAACGTTGGGCTCCATGCCAACCACATGTATTCTTGCCATGGGGAAGTAGTAGTTCTGATTTTTTTTCATCTCTTTCACCGCTGGGCCGTGATTGGAGTTAAGGTCTAGGTTGTGTAGTCTGAAAACCGAGCTTGGGAAGAGATGACGACTTAAGTCCACGACAGGTCCGACGTGCTCAGTGTGGAGCCAGCTCGCTGAGTGTTGGTCGGGAGGTTCAGGCCTAGGCTGCGTCAGACCAGGCATTAGTTTTCAGGGTATATTGTATAATTGGGGGAGAGTCGAGTGCCGTGCAGCTTGATCCTCATTTAGCGTTTCTGGGTAGCCCCAAGGGCAACGTTTTTCTTCTGGAGGGCAGGCAGAGTGCTGCTTTGTGGCTCCGGAATACCCAAACTGGATGCCCTTTGGGCAAGGAGTGTGAGGACGGAAGAATGAGAACACAAGTTAGGCGTAGGTTTCGGGACGAGGGCACGGCAGGCACTCTCTGCACATCTGAATCGGGACTTCGTACATCTGAAGTCAGGGAGAGGTTCAGACCTAGGCTCAGGTTGGAGTTTCTGTCCATTATGGCCCTTTCTTGAAGGGGGCAGCATCTCGAAGCCATGGAGGTTTACCCAGGAGGGGAGTTGGGATATGCTCCAAGCCACAAGGCTTTTTTTCTGATCAGCAATTGAGATCTGTTGGATCGCTCCAGGATGTTTCATAAGGAACGACAGCAAAGCAGGGATCGAAGGATGGAACCCTGGGCAGACTGTATCGATTCTAACTGTCTCCCAGTTAATAGACAGTTTTGATATGCTAGCTCTAGGGGAGCAACGGAAGGGGCTGAGCTGAAATGGACTCTACTGCGGATGGGACCTATTGTGGGTTTGTGTGCATAGAGACCCTGGCACGGAGCTGTGACACACGGACCCTGAATGCTCCTCCTAACCAGAGGTTTTGCGTCATCTCCAAAAGACAAGTTTCCCATGTGGAGACTAGATTTGATCTGATTGGTGCCTCAGGAAAGCCCCACATGCTGATATTGGAAACCAGGCCTCTGAGGAGAGATAGCAGGAAACCAAAACAATGGACCCCATTAGGGCCTAGGGCCCTGACCCGTTCAATCTCCTTCTCTGGGGACATCCATCTACAGTATGAGTGGAGATGGATGCTCAGCTGGTTCCAGGCAGCCCCTGTTTGTCCTGGGCGTTCTATACTATGGGGATGGCCTTGGGGACTTTGGAGGTTTCTCCGAGTTTGTATGATTGTGGTCAATGGAAGGGGCAGAATTCCCGTGGAGTTGAGAGGCACAGACCTGATGTGTGGCTCCAGGGTCCCCAGGCTGGAGGGTGTGGAAGCCAGGAATGTGGGGATAGAAGTCTGAAAACACACACTCGGCTTGTTTTGGGGACGTAGGTATGGCAGTCCCGATCTACAGACCGTGAGGGGAACTCTTTGGCATAGGAAGAAAGAGCGAGTGTGAGGCGCTTATTCAGGCTTTTGTCTCTGGATTTTGTGTCAACGATGGGCGTGGAATGTCGGGGAGGCCTCATGGGCCATGGATGAGTCTTCCTCTCTGTGGATTTGGCCCGATCCCAATTTGGGGGTCAATCTGTGGGATGGGAGGAGTCCTTTCAGTTTGGTTACCTCATTCTAAAGCAGAGCACTGGGGAGGGGCGAATGGACAACACGAACTATGGTTAAAAATTGGGGCCTAGGGGCATGGCAAGCCCAATATGCCGTCTCTTGGTCCAGCCACTGAGAGACCTTACTTGGGGACTGGGCTCACGCTGAGGGTCACAATGCGTATCTGTGACCAACGCGGCCCTCAAGCATGGCGGGGTCAAAGGGCCACACTGCTATCAACTACGCTGAACGTTGGGCAACACGCCAACCACAAGATTTCTTGCCATGGGGAAGGATTTCTGATTTCTGCCTCATGTTCAACCCTGGGCAGTGATTGGAGAAAACGTCTAGGTTCTGAAGCCTGAAAACCGAAGTTGGGAAGAGATGACGACCTAAGGCTTTGGCAGGTCCGATGTGTTCAGTGTGAGTCCAGCTGGCTGGGTGTGGGTCGGGAGGTCCAGGCTCAGGCTGTGACAGAAAGGGCATGAGTGCCCAGGGCATCCTGTAGGATTGGGGTACAGTCAAGTGGCGAAAAGTTTGATCCTCCTTTGGGGCTTCTGGTTAGCCCCAGAGGGCAATGTTTTTTCTTCTGGACGGCAGGCAGAGGGCTGCATTGTAGTTCTGGAATTGCCAAACTGGAGGGCTTGTGGGCCAGGAGTTGAGGACAGAAGTCTGAGAACACAAGCAACCTTAGGTTTCTGGGCGAGGGCATGGCAGGTACGCTCTGCAGAGCTGAAACGAGATCTCGTGCATCTGAAATCAGGTGAGGATCTGACGAACGCTCAGGTTGGAGTTTCTGTCCCTTATGGCCCTCTTCATGAAGAGGTGGTGGATCACGAGGCCATGGAATTTTTCCCACGATGGGAGTTGTGAGATGCTCCAAACCGTAAAGATTCTTCTGCAGGGCGATTGAGACCTGTTGGTTGGCTCCAGGACTTCCCATACGGATCGATTCCGAGTAGGGTTCTAAGGATGGATGGCTGGGAAGCCCGACTCTCATTCCTCTTGTGTCCTAGTGGCAAGACAGGTTAGATCTGCTGGATCTGGGGGAGAAACTGAGAGGGTTGAGTTGAAATGGACTCTCTTGTGGATGGGTCCTAATGTGGGTTTGTGTCCATGGAGAACTTGGAATGAGGCAGTGGCACAGGGTCCCTGAAGGGTTCTCCTAACCAGAGGCTTTGACACAGCTCCAACGTGCATGATTCCCACGTGGAGACGAGATTTGTTCTGATGGGTGCCTCAAGAGACAGCCATATGCTGCTATTGGAATCCAGGCCTCTGGGGAGAGATGCCTAGACAACAAAGCAATGGATCCGATTAGGATCTAGGGGCCTGCTCATTCCAATTTACCTCTGGGGACATCTGTCCACGGGTCTAAGTGCAGGTAGATGCTCAGCTGGTGTCAGACCGCCCTTGTTTTTCCTGGGCAGTCAACACTAGTGGGATGGCCCCGGGCACTTTGGAGGTTTATCATCCTATTTCTAGGTTTGTGGCCAATGGAATGGGCAGAATTCCCAGGTACAGTCCTCAGGTTTGGCTCCAAGAACCTGTGCCTGTAGGTATTGTGGGCCAGTTGTCTGAAAACACAAACCCGGCTTAGGTTTCGGGTCGTAGGTATTGCAGGACTGATCTACAGACCGTGAGGAGAACTCTTCAGGATATGAACAAGGGGGCGAGTGTGAGACGCTTGCTCAAGACTTTGTCTCTGGATATTGTGTCACTGATGGCCGTGGAATGTCCGGGTGGCCTCATGGGCCATGGACGAATCTTCCTCTCTGGGCATTGGGCCCGCTCCCAAGAGTTTGGGGTTATTCTTTGAGATGGGAGGAGTCCGTTTTGTTTTGTTTTTACCTCAGTTGTCCCACCAAAAGAGAGTTTCCAGGGCAGAGCCCTGGGGAGGGGCGACTGGACAACCAGAAAGCTGGTTAAAACTTGGGGCCTAGTCGCATGGCAAGCCCATTATGACGTCTAATGGTCCAGCCACTGAGAGGACTTACTAGAGGACAGGACTCACGCTGAGGGTCACAATGCGTGTTTGTGCCCTCTTCGTACTCAAGCATGGGCCGGGCCTCATGGTGAACGCTGGTTTCTCCTACACTGAACGTGGGACAACATGCCAACCACAAGGTTTCTTGCCATAGGGAAGGAGGAGTTCTGATTTCTGCATCACATTCACCCCTTGGCGGCGTGTGGAGTTACGGTCTATGTCCTGAAGCCTGAGAAGCTAGGTTGGGAATAGATGACGAGGTAAGGCCATGGCGGGTCTGTTGTGCTCAGTGTGCGGTCAGCTGTCTGGGTGTTGGTCAGGAAGTCCGGGCTCAGGCTGTGTCAGACAGTGTATTAGTGCCCAGATGTGTCGATATAATTTGTGTACAGAAGGGTGCCGTGTAGGTCTATCCTCATTTCGGGTGTCTGGGAAGCTCCATAGGGCACCATTTTGCTTTCTATCTGGAGGGCAGGCAGAGTGCTGCCTTGTGGGTCCAGAATTGCCAAACGTGAGGTCTTGGGGGCCAGGAGTGTGAGGACGGACATTGGAGAACAGAAGTTTCACATAGGTTTAAGGGCGAGGGCAAGGCCGGCACACTCTGCAGAGCTGCATCGAGATGTCGTGCATCTGAATTCAGGCCGAGGATCAGACGTTGGCTCAGGTTGGAGTTCCTGTCCATGATTTCCCCTTCAGAAAGGGGGTGGGGGCTTCAGAAAGCCATCACGGTTTTCCCACGTTGGGAGTGGTGAGATGCTCCAAAAGGCAAGGATTCCTTCTGCAGGACATGTGAGACCTTTTGGATGGGTCCAGGACGTTCCATATGGAAGGACGCCAGAGCAGGGTTCTAAGGGCGGAGCCCTGGGCAAGCCGCCTCGCATCTCAATCGTCTCCTAGCGACAAGACAGGTTCTATCTGCTGGCTCTGGCGGAGCAACCGAGAAGCCAGAGTTGAAATGGACTCTCCTGCGGATGGATCCTATATGTGGGTTTGTGTCCATGGAGACCTTGGAAAGGGGTGGTGGCACCGGGCCCTGAAGAATTCTCCTAACCGGAAGTTTTGACACAGTTCCAGCCTGCTATTTTCCCATGTCGAGACAAGATTTGCCTCCGGAAACCCCCGCATGCTGGTATTTGGAAACATGCCTCTGAGGAGAGATGCCTGGAAACCAAAGCAATGGATCCGATTACGGCCTAGGGACCTGTGAGGTTCAATCTACTACCCTGGTGACATCCAACTACGGTATGAGTGGAGGTAGATGCTCAGCTGTTGTCAGACGCCCTTGTTTGTCCAGGGCGGCCTACACAATTGGGATGGCCTCAGGGACTGCGGAGGTTTCTCCTAATTTGGAGGCGTGTGGTCAAGTGAATGGGCAGAATTCCAGTGGAGTGGGCAGGCACAGACCTGATGTGTGGCTCCAGGGGCCCCAGCCTGGAGGGTGTGTGGGCCAGGAGCGTGGGGATAGAAGTCTGAAAACACTAACGCGGCTTACGTTTGGGGACATAAGTATGGCAGGCCCGATCTACAGGCCCTGAGGAGAACTCTTCGGGATATGAAGAAAGAGTGAGTGTGAGGCATTTATTCAGGCTTTTGTCTCTGGATTTTGTGTCAACAATGGCCGTGGAATGTCGAGGAGGCCTCATGGGCCATGGACAAGTCTTCCTCTCTGTGGATTTGGCACGTACCCAATTGTTTGGGGTCCATCAGGGGGATGGGAGGAGTCCTATCAGTTTGGTTACCTCAGGTGTCCCACCAAAAGAGGGATTTCAAAGCAGAGCCCTGCGGAGGGGTGAATGGACAAACCGAACTATGGTTAGTTCCAGCCACTGAGAGGCCTTCCTTGAGGACAGAACTCACGCTGAGGGTCACAATGTGTGTTTATGCCTTCTAAGCGCTCAAGCATGGGCGGGAATCATGGTCCACACTGTTGCTCCTACACTGAACGTTGGGCTCCATGCCAACCACATGTATTCTTGCCATGGGGAAGTAGTAGTTCTGATTTTTTTTCATCTCTTTCACCGCTGGGCCGTGATTGGAGTTAAGGTCTAGGTTGTGTAGTCTGAAAACCGAGCTTGGGAAGAGATGACGACTTAAGTCCACGACAGGTCCGACGTGCTCAGTGTGGAGCCAGCTCGCTGAGTGTTGGTCGGGAGGTTCAGGCCTAGGCTGCGTCAGACCAGGCATTAGTTTTCAGGGTATATTGTATAATTGGGGGAGAGTCGAGTGCCGTGCAGCTTGATCCTCATTTAGCGTTTCTGGGTAGCCCCAAGGGCAACGTTTTTCTTCTGGAGGGCAGGCAGAGTGCTGCTTTGTGGCTCCGGAATACCCAAACTGGATGCCCTTTGGGCAAGGAGTGTGAGGACGGAAGAATGAGAACACAGGTTAGGCGTAGGTTTCGGGACGAGGGCACGGCAGGCACTCTCTGCACATCTGAATCGGGACTTCGTACATCTGAAGTCAGGGAGAGGTTCAGACCTAGGCTCAGGTTGGAGTTTCTGTCCATTATGGCCCTTTCTTGAAGGGGGCAGCATCTCGAAGCCATGGAGGTTTACCCAGGAGGGGAGTTGGGATATGCTCCAAGCCACAAGGATTTTTTTCTGATCAGCAATTGAGATCTGTTGGATCGCTCCAGGATGTTTCATAAGGAACGACAGCAAAGCAGGGATCGAAGGATGGAACCCTGGGCAGACTGTATCGATTCTAACTGTCTCCCAGTTAATAGACAGTTTTGATATGCTAGCTCTAGGGGAGCAACGGAAGGGGCTGAGCTGAAATGGACTCTACTGCGGATGGGACCTATTGTGGGTTTGTGTGCATAGAGACCCTGGCACGGAGCTGTGACACACGGACCCTGAATGCTCCTCCTAACCAGAGGTTTTGCGTCATCTCCAAAAGACAAGTTTCCCATGTGGAGACTAGATTTGATCTGATTGGTGCCTCAGGAAAGCCCCACATGCTGATATTGGAAACCAGGCCTCTGAGGAGAGATAGCAGGAAACCAAAACAATGGACCCCATTAGGGCCTAGGGCCCTGACCCGTTCAATCTCCTTCTCTGGGGACATCCATCTACAGTATGAGTGGAGATGGATGCTCAGCTGGTTCCAGGCAGCCCTTGTTTGTCCTGGGCGTTCTATACTATGGGGATGGCCTTGGGGACTTTGGAGGTTTCTCCGAGTTTGTATGATTGTGGTCAATGGAAGGGGCAGAATTCCCGTGGAGTTGAGAGGCACAGACCTGATGTGTGGCTCCAGGGTCCCCAGGCTGGAGGGTGTGGAAGCCAGGAATGTGGGGATAGAAGTCTGAAAACACACACTCGGCTTGTTTTGGGGACGTAGGTATGGCAGTCCCGATCTACAGACCGTGAGGGGAACTCTTTGGCATAGGAAGAAAGAGCGAGTGTGAGGCGCTTATTCAGGCTTTTGTCTCTGGATTTTGTGTCAACGATGGGCGTGGAATGTCGGGGAGGCCTCATGGGCCATGGATGAGTCTTCCTCTCTGTGGATTTGGCCCGATCCCAATTTGGGGGTCAATCTGTGGGATGGGAGGAGTCCTTTCAGTTTGGTTACCTCATTCTAAAGCAGAGCACTGGGGAGGGGCGAATGGACAACACGAACTATGGTTAAAAATTGGGGCCTAGGGGCATGGCAAGCCCAATATGCCGTCTCTTGGTCCAGCCACTGAGAGACCTTACTTGGGGACTGGGCTCACGCTGAGGGTCACAATGCGTATCTGTGACCAACGCGGCCCTCAAGCATGGCGGGGTCAAAGGGCCACACTGCTATCAACTACGCTGAACGTTGGGCAACACGCCAACCACAAGATTTCTTGCCATGGGGAAGGATTTCTGATTTCTGCCTCATGTTCAACCCTGGGCAGTGATTGGAGAAAACGTCTAGGTTCTGAAGCCTGAAAACCGAAGTTGGGAAGAGATGACGACCTAAGGCTTTGGCAGGTCCGATGTGTTCAGTGTGAGTCCAGCTGGCTGGGTGTGGGTCGGGAGGTCCAGGCTCAGGCTGTGACAGAAAGGGCATGAGTGCCCAGGGCATCCTGTAGGATTGGGGTACAGTCAAGTGGCGAAAAGTTTGATCCTCCTTTGGGGCTTCTGGTTAGCCCCAGAGGGCAATGTTTTTTCTTCTGGACGGCAGGCAGAGGGCTGCATTGTAGTTCTGGAATTGCCAAACTGGAGGGCTTGTGGGCCAGGAGTTGAGGACAGAAGTCTGAGAACACAAGCAACCTTAGGTTTCTGGGCGAGGGCATGGCAGGTACGCTCTGCAGAGCTGAAACGAGATCTCGTGCATCTGAAATCAGGTGAGGATCTGACGAACGCTCAGGTTGGAGTTTCTGTCCCTTATGGCCCTCTTCATGAAGAGGTGGTGGATCACGAGGCCATGGAATTTTTCCCACGATGGGAGTTGTGAGATGCTCCAAACCGTAAAGATTCTTCTGCAGGGCGATTGAGACCTGTTGGTTGGCTCCAGGACTTCCCATACGGATCGATTCCGAGTAGGGTTCTAAGGATGGATGGCTGGGAAGCCCGACTCTCATTCCTCTTGTGTCCTAGTGGCAAGACAGGTTAGATCTGCTGGATCTGGGGGAGAAACTGAGAGGGTTGAGTTGAAATGGACTCTCTTGTGGATGGGTCCTAATGTGGGTTTGTGTCCATGGAGAACTTGGAATGAGGCAGTGGCACAGGGTCCCTGAAGGGTTCTCCTAACCAGAGGCTTTGACACAGCTCCAACGTGCATGATTCCCACGTGGAGACGAGATTTGTTCTGATGGGTGCCTCAAGAGACAGCCATATGCTGCTATTGGAATCCAGGCCTCTGGGGAGAGATGCCTAGACAACAAAGCAATGGATCCGATTAGGATCTAGGGGCCTGCTCATTCCAATTTACCTCTGGGGACATCTGTCCACGGGTCTAAGTGCAGGTAGATGCTCAGCTGGTGTCAGACCGCCCTTGTTTTTCCTGGGCAGTCAACACTAGTGGGATGGCCCCGGGCACTTTGGAGGTTTATCATCCTATTTCTAGGTTTGTGGCCAATGGAATGGGCAGAATTCCCAGGTACAGTCCTCAGGTTTGGCTCCAAGAACCTGTGCCTGTAGGTTTTGTGGGCCAGTTGTCTGAAAACACAAACCCGGCTTAGGTTTCGGGTCGTAGGTATTGCAGGACTGATCTACAGACCGTGAGGAGAACTCTTCAGGATATGAACAAGGGGGCGAGTGTGAGACGCTTGCTCAAGACTTTGTCTCTGGATATTGTGTCACTGATGGCCGTGGAATGTCCGGGTGGCCTCATGGGCCATGGACGAGTCTTCCTCTCTGGGCATTGGGCCCGCTCCCAAGAGTTTGGGGTTATTCTTTGAGATGGGAGGAGTCCGTTTTGTTTTGTTTTTACCTCAGTTGTCCCACCAAAAGAGAGTTTCCAGGGCAGAGCCCTGGGGAGGGGCGACTGGACAACCAGAAAGCTGGTTAAAACTTGGGGCCTAGGGGCATGGCAAGCCCATTATGACGTCTAATGGTCCAGCCACTGAGAGGACTTACTAGAGGACAGGACTCACGCTGAGGGTCACAATGCGTGTTTGTGCCCTCTTCGTACTCAAGCATGGGCCGGGCCTCATGGTGAACGCTGGTTTCTCCTACACTGTACGTGGGACAACATGCCAACCACAAGGTTTCTTGCCATAGGGAAGGAGGAGTTCTGATTTCTGCATCACATTCACCCCTTGGCGGCGTGTGGAGTTACGGTCTATGTCCTGAAGCCTGAGAAGCTAGGTTGGGAATAGATGACGAGGTAAGGCCATGGCGGGTCTGTTGTGCTCAGTGTGCGGTCAGCTGTCTGGGTGTTGGTCAGGAAGTCCGGGCTCAGGCTGTGTCAGACAGTGTATTAGTGCCCAGATGTGTCGATATAATTTGTGTACAGAAGGGTGCCGTGTAGGTCTATCCTCATTTCGGGTGTCTGGGAAGCTCCATAGGGCACCATTTTGCTTTCTATCTGGAGGGCAGGCAGAGTGCTGCCTTGTGGGTCCAGAATTGCCAAACGTGAGGTCTTGGGGGCCAGGAGTGTGAGGACGGACATTGGAGAACAGAAGTTTCACATAGGTTTAAGGGCGAGGGCAAGGCCGGCACACTCTGCAGAGCTGCATCGAGATGTCGTGCATCTGAATTCAGGCCGAGGATCAGACGTTGGCTCAGGTTGGAGTTCCTGTCCATGATTTCCCCTTCAGAAAGGGGGTGGGGGCTTCAGAAAGCCATCACGGTTTTCCCACGTTGGGAGTGGTGAGATGCTCCAAAAGGCAAGGATTCCTTCTGCAGGACATGTGAGACCTTTTGGATGGGTCCAGGACGTTACATATGGAAGGACGCCAGAGCAGGGTTCTAAGGGCGGAGCCCTGGGCAAGCCGCCTCGCATCTCAATCGTCTCCTAGCGACAAGACAGGTTCTATCTGCTGGCTCTGGCGGAGCAACCGAGAAGCCAGAGTTGAAATGGACTCTCCTGCGGATGGATCCTATATGTGGGTTTGTGTCCATGGAGACCTTGGAAAGGGGTGGTGGCACCGGGCCCTGAAGAATTCTCCTAACCGGAAGTTTTGACACAGTTCCAGCCTGCTATTTTCCCATGTCGAGACAAGATTTGCCTCCGGAAACCCCCGCATGCTGGTATTTGGAAACATGCCTCTGAGGAGAGATGCCTGGAAACCAAAGCAATGGATCCGATTACGGCCTAGGGACCTGTGAGGTTCAATCTACTACCCTGGTGACATCCAACTACGGTATGAGTGGAGGTAGATGCTCAGCTGTTGTCAGACGCCCTTGTTTGTCCCGGGCGGCCTACACAATTGGGATGGCCTCAGGGACTGCGGAGGTTTCTCCTAATTTGGAGGCGTGTGGTCAAGTGAATGGGCAGAATTCCAGTGGAGTGGGCAGGCACAGACCTGATGTGTGGCTCCAGGGGCCCCAGCCTGGAGGGTGTGTGGGCCAGGAGCGTGGGGATAGAAGTCTGAAAACACTAACGCGGCTTACGTTTGGGGACATAAGTATGGCAGGCCCGATCTACAGGCCCTGAGGAGAACTCTTCGGGATATGAAGAAAGAGTGAGTGTGAGGCATTTATTCAGGCTTTTGTCTCTGGATTTTGTGTCAACAATGGCCGTGGAATGTCGAGGAGGCCTCATGGGCCATGGACAAGTCTTCCTCTCTGTGGATTTGGCACGTACCCAATTGTTTGGGGTCCATCAGGGGGATGGGAGGAGTCCTATCAGTTTGGTTACCTCAGGTGTCCCACCAAAAGAGGGATTTCAAAGCAGAGCCCTGCGGAGGGGTGAATGGACAAACCGAACTATGGTTAGTTCCAGCCACTGAGAGGCCTTCCTTGAGGACAGAACTCACGCTGAGGGTCACAATGTGTGTTTATGCCTTCTAAGCGCTCAAGCATGGGCGGGAATCATGGTCCACACTGTTGCTCCTACACTGAACGTTGGGCTCCATGCCAACCACATGTATTCTTGCCATGGGGAAGTAGTAGTTCTGATTTTTTTTCATCTCTTTCACCGCTGGGCCGTGATTGGAGTTAAGGTCTAGGTTGTGTAGTCTGAAAACCGAGCTTGGGAAGAGTTGACGACTTAAGTCCACGACAGGTCCGACGTGCTCAGTGTGGAGCCAGCTCGCTGAGTGTTGGTCGGGAGGTTCAGGCCTAGGCTGCGTCAGACCAGGCATTAGTTTTCAGGGTATATTGTATAATTGGGGGAGAGTCGAGTGCCGTGCAGCTTGATCCTCATTTAGCGTTTCTGGGTAGCCCCAAGGGCAACGTTTTTCTTCTGGAGGGCAGGCAGAGTGCTGCTTTGTGGCTCCGGAATTCCCAAACTGGATGCCCTTTGGGCAAGGAGTGTGAGGACGGAAGAATGAGAACACAGGTTAGGCGTAGGTTTCGGGACGAGGGCACGGCAGGCACTCTCTGCACATCTGAATCGGGACTTCGTACATCTGAAGTCAGGGAGAGGTTCAGACCTAGGCTCAGGTTGGAGTTTCTGTCCATTATGGCCCTTTCTTGAAGGGGGCAGCATCTCGAAGCCATGGAGGTTTACCCAGGAGGGGAGTTGGGATATGCTCCAAGCCACAAGGATTTTTTTCTGATCAGCAATTGAGATCTGTTGGATCGCTCCAGGATGTTTCATAAGGAACGACAGCAAAGCAGGGATCGAAGGATGGAACCCTGGGCAGACTGTATCGATTCTAACTGTCTCCCAGTTAATAGACAGTTTTGATATGCTAGCTCTAGGGGAGCAACGGAAGGGGCTGAGCTGAAATGGACTCTACTGCGGATGGGACCTATTGTGGGTTTGTGTGCATAGAGACCCTGGCACGGAGCTGTGACACACGGACCCTGAATGCTCCTCCTAACCAGAGGTTTTGCGTCATCTCCAAAAGACAAGTTTCCCATGTGGAGACTAGATTTGATCTGATTGGTGCCTCAGGAAAGCCCCACATGCTGATATTGGAAACCAGGCCTCTGAGGAGAGATAGCAGGAAACCAAAACAATGGACCCCATTAGGGCCTAGGGCCCTGACCCGTTCAATCTCCTTCTCTGGGGACATCCATCTACAGTATGAGTGGAGATGGATGCTCAGCTGGTTCCAGGCAGCCCTTGTTTGTCCTGGGCGTTCTATACTATGGGGATGGCCTTGGGGACTTTGGAGGTTTCTCCGAGTTTGTATGATTGTGGTCAATGGAAGGGGCAGAATTCCCGTGGAGTTGAGAGGCACAGACCAGATGTGTGGCTCCAGGGTCCCCAGGCTGGAGGGTGTGGAAGCCAGGAATGTGGGGATAGAAGACTGAAAACACACACTCGGCTTGTTTTGGGGACGTAGGTATGGCAGTCCCGATCTACAGACCGTGAGGGGAACTCTTTGGCATAGGAAGAAAGAGCGAGTGTGAGGCGCTTATTCAGGCTTTTGTCTCTGGATTTTGTGTCAACGATGGGCGTGGAATGTCGGGGAGGCCTCATGGGCCATGGATGAGTCTTCCTCTCTGTGGATTTGGCCCGATCCCAATTTGGGGGTCAATCTGTGGGATGGGAGGAGTCCTTTCAGTTTGGTTACCTCATTCTAAAGCAGAGCACTGGGGAGGGGCGAATGGACAACACGAACTATGGTTAAAAATTGGGGCCTAGGGGCATGGCAAGCCCAATATGCCGTCTCTTGGTCCAGCCACTGAGAGACCTTACTTGGGGACTGGGCTCACGCTGAGGGTCACAATGCGTATCTGTGACCAACGCGGCCCTCAAGCATGGCGGGGTCAAAGGGCCACACTGCTATCAACTACGCTGAACGTTGGGCAACACGCCAACCACAAGATTTCTTGCCATGGGGAAGGATTTCTGATTTCTGCCTCATGTTCAACCCTGGGCAGTGATTGGAGAAAACGTCTAGGTTCTGAAGCCTGAAAACCGAAGTTGGGAAGAGATGACGACCTAAGGCTTTGGCAGGTCCGATGTGTTCAGTGTGAGTCCAGCTGGCTGGGTGTGGGTCGGGAGGTCCAGGCTCAGGCTGTGACAGAAAGGGCATGAGTGCCCAGGGCATCCTGTAGGATTGGGGTACAGTCAAGTGGCGAAAAGTTTGATCCTCCTTTGGGGCTTCTGGTTAGCCCCAGAGGGCAATGTTTTTTCTTCTGGACGGCAGGCAGAGGGCTGCATTGTAGTTCTGGAATTGCCAAACTGGAGGGCTTGTGGGCCAGGAGTTGAGGACAGAAGTCTGAGAACACAAGCAACCTTAGGTTTCTGGGCGAGGGCATGGCAGGTACGCTCTGCAGAGCTGAAACGAGATCTCGTGCATCTGAAATCAGGTGAGGATCTGACGAACGCTCAGGTTGGAGTTTCTGTCCCTTATGGCCCTCTTCATGAAGAGGTGGTGGATCACGAGGCCATGGAATTTTTCCCACGATGGGAGTTGTGAGATGCTCCAAACCGTAAAGATTCTTCTGCAGGGCGATTGAGACCTGTTGGTTGGCTCCAGGACTTCCCATACGGATCGATTCCGAGTAGGGTTCTAAGGATGGATGGCTGGGAAGCCCGACTCTCATTCCTCTTGTGTCCTAGTGGCAAGACAGGTTAGATCTGCTGGATCTGGGGGAGAAACTGAGAGGGTTGAGTTGAAATGGACTCTCTTGTGGATGGGTCCTAATGTGGGTTTGTGTCCATGGAGAACTTGGAATGAGGCAGTGGCACAGGGTCCCTGAAGGGTTCTCCTAACCAGAGGCTTTGACACAGCTCCAACGTGCATGATTCCCACGTGGAGACGAGATTTGTTCTGATGGGTGCCTCAAGAGACAGCCATATGCTGCTATTGGAATCCAGGCCTCTGGGGAGAGATGCCTAGACAACAAAGCAATGGATCCGATTAGGATCTAGGGGCCTGCTCATTCCAATTTACCTCTGGGGACATCTGTCCACGGGTCTAAGTGCAGGTAGATGCTCAGCTGGTGTCAGACCGCCCTTGTTTTTCCTGGGCAGTCAACACTAGTGGGATGGCCCCGGGCACTTTGGAGGTTTATCATCCTATTTCTAGGTTTGTGGCCAATGGAATGGGCAGAATTCCCAGGTACAGTCCTCAGGTTTGGCTCCAAGAACCTGTGCCTGTAGGTTTTGTGGGCCAGTTGTCTGAAAACACAAACCCGGCTTAGGTTTCGGGTCGTAGGTATTGCAGGACTGATCTACAGACCGTGAGGAGAACTCTTCAGGATATGAACAAGGGGGCGAGTGTGAGACGCTTGCTCAAGACTTTGTCTCTGGATATTGTGTCACTGATGGCCGTGGAATGTCCGGGTGGCCTCATGGGCCATGGACGAGTCTTCCTCTCTGGGCATTGGGCCCGCTCCCAAGAGTTTGGGGTTATTCTTTGAGATGGGAGGAGTCCGTTTTGTTTTGTTTTTACCTCAGTTGTCCCACCAAAAGAGAGTTTCCAGGGCAGAGCCCTGGGGAGGGGCGACTGGACAACCAGAAAGCTGGTTAAAACTTGGGGCCTAGGGGCATGGCAAGCCCATTATGACGTCTAATGGTCCAGCCACTGAGAGGACTTACTAGAGGACAGGACTCACGCTGAGGGTCACAATGCGTGTTTGTGCCCTCTTCGTACTCAAGCATGGGCCGGGCCTCATGGTGAACGCTGGTTTCTCCTACACTGTACGTGGGACAACATGCCAACCACAAGGTTTCTTGCCATAGGGAAGGAGGAGTTCTGATTTCTGCATCACATTCACCCCTTGGCGGCGTGTGGAGTTACGGTCTATGTCCTGAAGCCTGAGAAGCTAGGTTGGGAATAGATGACGAGGTAAGGCCATGGCGGGTCTGTTGTGCTCAGTGTGCGGTCAGCTGTCTGGGTGTTGGTCAGGAAGTCCGGGCTCAGGCTGTGTCAGACAGTGTATTAGTGCCCAGATGTGTCGATATAATTTGTGTACAGAAGGGTGCCGTGTAGGTCTATCCTCATTTCGGGTGTCTGGGAAGCTCCATAGGGCACCATTTTGCTTTCTATCTGGAGGGCAGGCAGAGTGCTGCCTTGTGGGTCCAGAATTGCCAAACGTGAGGTCTTGGGGGCCAGGAGTGTGAGGACGGACATTGGAGAACAGAAGTTTCACATAGGTTTAAGGGCGAGGGCAAGGCCGGCACACTCTGCAGAGCTGCATCGAGATGTCGTGCATCTGAATTCAGGCCGAGGATCAGACGTTGGCTCAGGTTGGAGTTCCTGTCCATGATTTCCCCTTCAGAAAGGGGGTGGGGGCTTCAGAAAGCCATCACGGTTTTCCCACGTTGGGAGTGGTGAGATGCTCCAAAAGGCAAGGATTCCTTCTGCAGGACATGTGAGACCTTTTGGATGGGTCCAGGACGTTCCATATGGAAGGACGCCAGAGCAGGGTTCTAAGGGCGGAGCCCTGGGCAAGCCGCCTCGCATCTCAATCGTCTCCTAGCGACAAGACAGGTTCTATCTGCTGGCTCTGGCGGAGCAACCGAGAAGCCAGAGTTGAAATGGACTCTCCTGCGGATGGATCCTATATGTGGGTTTGTGTCCATGGAGACCTTGGAAAGGGGTGGTGGCACCGGGCCCTGAAGAATTCTCCTAACCGGAAGTTTTGACACAGTTCCAGCCTGCTATTTTCCCATGTCGAGACAAGATTTGCCTCCGGAAACCCCCGCATGCTGGTATTTGGAAACATGCCTCTGAGGAGAGATGCCTGGAAACCAAAGCAATGGATCCGATTACGGCCTAGGGACCTGTGAGGTTCAATCTACTACCCTGGTGACATCCAACTACGGTATGAGTGGAGGTAGATGCTCAGCTGTTGTCAGACGCCCTTGTTTGTCCCGGGCGGCCTACACAATTGGGATGGCCTCAGGGACTGCGGAGGTTTCTCCTAATTTGGAGGCGTGTGGTCAAGTGAATGGGCAGAATTCCAGTGGAGTGGGCAGGCACAGACCTGATGTGTGGCTCCAGGGGCCCCAGCCTGGAGGGTGTGTGGGCCAGGAGCGTGGGGATAGAAGTCTGAAAACACTAACGCGGCTTACGTTTGGGGACATAAGTATGGCAGGCCCGATCTACAGGCCCTGAGGAGAACTCTTCGGGATATGAAGAAAGAGTGAGTGTGAGGCATTTATTCAGGCTTTTGTCTCTGGATTTTGTGTCAACAATGGCCGTGGAATGTCGAGGAGGCCTCATGGGCCATGGACAAGTCTTCCTCTCTGTGGATTTGGCACGTACCCAATTGTTTGGGGTCCATCAGGGGGATGGGAGGAGTCCTATCAGTTTGGTTACCTCAGGTGTCCCACCAAAAGAGGGATTTCAAAGCAGAGCCCTGCGGAGGGGTGAATGGACAAACCGAACTATGGTTAGTTCCAGCCACTGAGAGGCCTTCCTTGAGGACAGAACTCACGCTGAGGGTCACAATGTGTGTTTATGCCTTCTAAGCGCTCAAGCATGGGCGGGAATCATGGTCCACACTGTTGCTCCTACACTGAACGTTGGGCTCCATGCCAACCACATGTATTCTTGCCATGGGGAAGTAGTAGTTCTGATTTTTTTTCATCTCTTTCACCGCTGGGCCGTGATTGGAGTTAAGGTCTAGGTTGTGTAGTCTGAAAACCGAGCTTGGGAAGAGATGACGACTTAAGTCCACGACAGGTCCGACGTGCTCAGTGTGGAGCCAGCTCGCTGAGTGTTGGTCGGGAGGTTCAGGCCTAGGCTGCGTCAGACCAGGCATTAGTTTTCAGGGTATATTGTATAATTGGGGGAGAGTCGAGTGCCGTGCAGCTTGATCCTCATTTAGCGTTTCTGGGTAGCCCCAAGGGCAACGTTTTTCTTCTGGAGGGCAGGCAGAGTGCTGCTTTGTGGCTCCGGAATTCCCAAACTGGATGCCCTTTGGGCAAGGAGTGTGAGGACGGAAGAATGAGAACACAAGTTAGGCGTAGGTTTCGGGACGAGGGCACGGCAGGCACTCTCTGCACATCTGAATCGGGACTTCGTACATCTGAAGTCAGGGAGAGGTTCAGACCTAGGCTCAGGTTGGAGTTTCTGTCCATTATGGCCCTTTCTTGAAGGGGGCAGCATCTCGAAGCCATGGAGGTTTACCCAGGAGGGGAGTTGGGATATGCTCCAAGCCACAAGGATTTTTTTCTGATCAGCAATTGAGATCTGTTGGATCGCTCCAGGATGTTTCATAAGGAACGACAGCAAAGCAGGGATCGAAGGATGGAACCCTGGGCAGACTGTATCGATTCTAACTGTCTCCCAGTTAATAGACAGTTTTGATATGCTAGCTCTAGGGGAGCAACGGAAGGGGCTGAGCTGAAATGGACTCTACTGCGGATGGGACCTATTGTGGGTTTGTGTGCATAGAGACCCTGGCACGGAGCTGTGACACACGGACCCTGAATGCTCCTCCTAACCAGAGGTTTTGCGTCATCTCCAAAAGACAAGTTTCCCATGTGGAGACTAGATTTGATCTGATTGGTGCCTCAGGAAAGCCCCACATGCTGATATTGGAAACCAGGCCTCTGAGGAGAGATAGCAGGAAACCAAAACAATGGACCCCATTAGGGCCTAGGGCCCTGACCCGTTCAATCTCCTTCTCTGGGGACATCCATCTACAGTATGAGTGGAGATGGATGCTCAGCTGGTTCCAGGCAGCCCTTGTTTGTCCTGGGCGTTCTATACTATGGGGATGGCCTTGGGGACTTTGGAGGTTTCTCCGAGTTTGTATGATTGTGGTCAATGGAAGGGGCAGAATTCCCGTGGAGTTGAGAGGCACAGACCTGATGTGTGGCTCCAGGGTCCCCAGGCTGGAGGGTGTGGAAGCCAGGAATGTGGGGATAGAAGTCTGAAAACACACACTCGGCTTGTTTTGGGGACGTAGGTATGGCAGTCCCGATCTACAGACCGTGAGGGGAACTCTTTGGCATAGGAAGAAAGAGCGAGTGTGAGGCGCTTATTCAGGCTTTTGTCTCTGGATTTTGTGTCAACGATGGGCGTGGAATGTCGGGGAGGCCTCATGGGCCATGGATGAGTCTTCCTCTCTGTGGATTTGGCCCGATCCCAATTTGGGGGTCAATCTGTGGGATGGGAGGAGTCCTTTCAGTTTGGTTACCTCATTCTAAAGCAGAGCACTGGGGAGGGGCGAATGGACAACACGAACTATGGTTAAAAATTGGGGCCTAGGGGCATGGCAAGCCCAATATGCCGTCTCTTGGTCCAGCCACTGAGAGACCTTACTTGGGGACTGGGCTCACGCTGAGGGTCACAATGCGTATCTGTGACCAACGCGGCCCTCAAGCATGGCGGGGTCAAAGGGCCACACTGCCATCAACTACGCTGAACGTTGGGCAACACGCCAACCACAAGATTTCTTGCCATGGGGAAGGATTTCTGATTTCTGCCTCATGTTCAACCCTGGGCAGTGATTGGAGAAAACGTCTAGGTTCTGAAGCCTGAAAACCGAAGTTGGGAAGAGATGACGACCTAAGGCTTTGGCAGGTCCGATGTGTTCAGTGTGAGTCCAGCTGGCTGGGTGTGGGTCGGGAGGTCCAGGCTCAGGCTATGACAGAAAGGGCATGAGTGCCCAGGGCATCCTGTAGGATTGGGGTACAGTCAAGTGGCGAAAAGTTTGATCCTCCTTTGGGGCTTCTGGTTAGCCCCAGAGGGCAATGTTTTTTCTTCTGGACGGCAGGCAGAGGGCTGCATTGTAGTTCTGGAATTGCCAAACTGGAGGGCTTGTGGGCCAGGAGTTGAGGACAGAAGTCTGAGAACACAAGCAACCTTAGGTTTCTGGGCGAGGGCATGGCAGGTACGCTCTGCAGAGCTGAAACGAGATCTCGTGCATCTGAAATCAGGTGAGGATCTGACGAACGCTCAGGTTGGAGTTTCTGTCCCTTATGGCCCTCTTCATGAAGAGGTGGTGGATCACGAGGCCATGGAATTTTTCCCACGATGGGAGTTGTGAGATGCTCCAAACCGTAAAGATTCTTCTGCAGGGCGATTGAGACCTGTTGGTTGGCTCCAGGACTTCCCATACGGATCGATTCCGAGTAGGGTTCTAAGGATGGATGGCTGGGAAGCCCGACTCTCATTCCTCTTGTGTCCTAGTGGCAAGACAGGTTAGATCTGCTGGATCTGGGGGAGAAACTGAGAGGGTTGAGTTGAAATGGACTCTCTTGTGGATGGGTCCTAATGTGGGTTTGTGTCCATGGAGAACTTGGAATGAGGCAGTGGCACAGGGTCCCTGAAGGGTTCTCCTAACCAGAGGCTTTGACACAGCTCCAACGTGCATGATTCCCACGTGGAGACGAGATTTGTTCTGATGGGTGCCTCAAGAAACAGCCATATGCTGCTATTGGAATCCAGGCCTCTGGGGAGAGATGCCTAGACAACAAAGCAATGGATCCGATTAGGATCTAGGGGCCTGCTCATTCCAATTTACCTCTGGGGACATCTGTCCACGGGTCTAAGTGCAGGTAGATGCTCAGCTGGTGTCAGACCGCCCTTGTATTTCCTGGGCAGTCAACACTAGTGGGATGGCCCCGGGCACTTTGGAGGTTTATCATCCTATTTCTAGGTTTGTGGCCAATGGAATGGGCAGAATTCCCAGGTACAGTCCTCAGGTTTGGCTCCAAGAACCTGTGCCTGTAGGTTTTGTGGGCCAGTTGTCTGAAAACACAAACCCGGCTTAGGTTTCGGGTCGTAGGTATTGCAGGACTGATCTACAGACCGTGAGGAGAACTCTTCAGGATATGAACAAGGGGGCGAGTGTGAGACGC
Source organism: Mustela lutreola (assembly GCF_030435805.1). Lineage (NCBI taxonomy): Eukaryota > Metazoa > Chordata > Mammalia > Carnivora > Mustelidae > Mustela > Mustela lutreola. The sequence goes on along the minus strand of NC_081302.1, from coordinate 90,370,258 downwards.
TAGCTCAAGATTTTGTTTCTGGATATTGTGGCACGGATGGCCGTGGAATGTCCGGGTGGCCTCATGGGCCATGGACGAATCTTCCTCTCTGGGCATTGGGCCCGCTCCCAAGAGTTTGGGGTTATTCTTTGAGATGGGAGGAGTCCGTTTTGTTTTGTTTTTACCTCAGTTGTCCCACCAAAAGAGAGTTTCCAGGGCAGAGCCCTGGGGAGGGGCGACTGGACAACCAGAAAGCTGGTTAAAACTTGGGGCCTAGTCGCATGGCAAGCCCATTATGACGTCTAATGTTCCAGCCACTGAGAGGACTTACTAGAGGACAGGACTCATGCTGAGGGTCACAATGCGTGTTTGTGCCCTCTTGTACTCAAGCATGGGCCGGGCCTCATGGTGAACGCTGGTTTCTCCTACACTGAACGTGGGACAACATGCCAACCACAAGGTTTCTTGCCATAGGGAAGGAGGAGTTCTGATTTCTGCATCACATTCACCCCTTGGCGGCGTGTGGAGTTAAGGTCTATGTCCTGAAGCCTGAGAAGCTAGGTTGGGAATAGATGACGAGCTAAGGCCATGGCGGGTCTGTTGTGCTCAGTGTGCGGTCAGCTGTCTGTGTGTTGGTCAGGAAGTCTGGGCTCAGGCTGTGTCAGACAGTGTATTAGTGCCCAGATGTGTCGATATAATTTGTGTACAGAAGGGTGCCGTGTAGGTCTATCCTCATTTCGGGTGTCTGGGAAGCTCCATAGGGCACCATTTTGCTTTCTATCTGGAGGGCAGGCAGAGTGCTGCCTTGTGGGTCCAGAATTGCCAAACGTGAGGTCTTGGGGGCCAGGAGTGTGAGGACGGACATTGGAGAACAGAAGTTTCACATAGGTTTAAGGGCGAGGGCAAGGCCGGCACACTCTGCAGAGCTGCATCGAGATGTCGTGCATCTGAATTCAGGCCGAGGATCAGACGTTGGCTCAGGTTGGAGTTCCTGTCCATGATTTCCCCTTCAGAAAGGGGGGGGGGCTTCAGAAAGCCATCACGGTTTTCCCACGTTGGGAGTGTTGAGATGCTCCAAAAGGCAAGGATTCCTTCTGCAGGACATGTGAGACCTTTTGGATGGGTCCAGGACGTTCCATATGGAAGGACGCCAGAGCAGGGTTCTAAGGGCGGAGCCCTGGGCAAGCCGCCTCGCATCTCAATCGTCTCCTAGCGACAAGACAGGTTCTATCTGCTGGCTCTGGCGGAGCAACCGAGAAGTCAGAGTTGAAATGGACTCTCCTGCGGATGGATCCTATATGTGGGTTTGTGTCCATGGAGACCTTGGAAAGGGGTGGTGGCACCGGGCCCTGAAGGATTCTCCTAACCGGAAGTTTTGACACAGTTCCAGCCTGCTATTTTCCCATGTCGAGACAAGATTTGCCTCCGGAAACCCCCGCATGCTGGTATTTGAAAACATGCCTCTGAGGAGAGATGCCTGGAAACCAAAGCAATGGATCCGATTACGGCCTAGGGACCTGTGAGGTTCAATCTACTACCCTGGTGACATCCAACTACGGTATGAGTGGAGGTAGATGCTCAGCTGTTGTCAGACGCCCTTGTTTGTCCCGGGCGGCCTACACAATTGGGATGGCCTCAGGGACTGCGGAGTTTTCTCCTAATTTGGAGGCGTGTGGTCAAGTGAATGGGAAGAATTCCTGTGGAGTGGGCAGGCACAGACCTGATGTGTGGCTCCAGGTGCCCCAGCCTGGAGGGTGTGTGGGCCAGGAGCGTGGGGATAGAAGTCTGAAAACACTAACGCGGCTTACGTTTGGGGACATAAGTATGGCAGGCCCGATCTACAGGCCCTGAGGAGAACTCTTCGGGATATGAAGAAAGAGTGAGTGTGAGGCATTTATTCAGGCTTTTGTCTCTGGATTTTGTGTCAACAATGGCCGTGGAATGTCGAGGAGGCCTCATGGGCCATGGACAAGTCTTCCTCTCTGTGGATTTGGCACGTACCCAATTGTTTGGGGTCCATCAGGGGGATGGGAGGAGTCCTATCAGTTTGGTTACCTCAGGTGTCCCACCAAAAAAGGGATTTCAAAGCAGAGCCCTGCGGAGGGGTGAATGGACAAACCGAACTATGGTTAGTTCCAGCCACTGAGAGGCCTTCCTTGAGGACAGAACTCACGCTGAGGGTCACAATGTGTGTTTATGCCTTCTAAGCGCTCAAGCATGGGCGGGAATCATGGTCCACACTGTTGCTCCTACACTGAACGTTGGGCTCCATGCCAACCACATGTATTCTTGCCATGGGGAAGTAGTAGTTCTGATTTTTTTTTCATCTCTTTCACCGCTGGGCCGTGATTGGAGTTAAGGTCTAGGTTGTGTAGTCTGAAAACCGAGCTTGGGAAGAGTTGACGACTTAAGTCCACGACAGGTCCGACGTGCTCAGTGTGGAGCCAGCTCGCTGAGTGTTGGTCGGGAGGTTCAGGCCTAGGCTGCGTCAGACCAGGCATTAGTTTTCAGGGTATATTGTATAATTGGGGGAGAGTCGAGTGCCGTGCAGCTTGATCCTCATTTAGCGTTTCTGGGTAGCCCCAAGGGCAACGTTTTTCTTCTGGAGGGCAGGCAGAGTGCTGCTTTGTGGCTCCGGAATTCCCAAACTGGATGCCCTTTGGGCAAGGAGTGTGAGGACGGAAGAATGAGAACAGAAGTTAGGCCTAGGTTTCGGAACGAGGGCACGGCAGGCACTCTCTGCACATCTGAATCGGGACTTCGTACAACTGAAGTAAGGGAGAGGTTCAGACCTAGGCTCAGGTTGGAGTTTCTGTCCATTATGGCTCTTTCTGAAAGGGGGCAGCATCTCGAAGCCATGGAGGTTTACCCAGGAGGGGAGTTGGGATATGCTCCAAGCCACAAGGATTTTTTCTGATCAACAATTGAGATCTGTTGAATCGCTCCAGGATGTTTCATAAGGAACGACAGCAAATCAGGGATCGAAGGATGGAACCCTGGGCAGACTGCCTCGATTCTAACTGTCTCCTAGTTAATAGACAGTTTTGATATGCTAGCTCTAGGGGAGCAACGGGGGGGCTGAGTTGAAATGGACTCTCCTGCGGATGGGTCCTATTGTGGGTTTGTGTGTATGGAGACCTTGGCACGGGGCGGTGGCACACGGACCCTGAATGCTTCTCCTAATCAGAGGTTTTGCGTCATCTCCAAAAGACAAGTTTCCCATGTGGAGACTAGATTTGATTGGTGCCTCAGGAAAGCCCCACATGCTGATATTGGAAACCAGGCCTCTGAGGAGAGATAGCAGGAAACCAAAACAATGGACCCCATTAGGGTCTAGGGCCCTGTCCCGTTCAATCTCCTTCTCTGGGGACATCCATCTACAGTATGAGTGGAGATGGATGCTCAGCTGGTTCCAGGCAGCCCTTGTTTGTCCTGGGCGTTCTATACTATGTGGATGGCCTTGGGGACTTTGGAGGTTTCTCCGAGTTTGTATGATTGTGGTCAATGGAAGGGGCAGAATTCCCGTGGAGTTGAGAGGCACAGACCTGATGTGTGGCTCCAGGGTCCCCAGGCTGGAGGGTGTGGAAGCCAGGAATGTGGGGATAGAAGTCTGAAAACACACACTCGGCTTGTTTTGGGGACGTAGGTATGGCAATCCCGATCTACAGACCGTGAGGGGAACTCTTTGGCATAGGAAGAAAGAGCGAGTGTGAGGCGCTTATTCAGGCTTTTGTCTCTGGATTTTGTGTCAACGATGGGCGTGGAATGTCGGGGAGGCCTCATGGGCCATGGATGAGTCTTCCTCTCTGTGGATTTGGCCCGATCCCAATTTGTGGGTCAATCTGTGGGATGGGAGGAGTCCTTTCAGTTTGGTTACCTCATTCTAAAGCAGAGCACTGGGGAGGGGCGAATGGACAACACGAACTATGGTTAAAAGTTGGGGCCTAGTGGCATGGCAAGCCCAATATGCCGTCTCTTGGTCCAGCCACTGAGAGACCTTACTTGGGGACTGGGCTCACGCTGAGGGTCACAATGCGTATCTGTGACCAACGCGGCCCTCAAGCATGGCGGGGTCAAAGGGCCACACTGCTATCAACTACGCTGAACGTTGGGCAACACGCCAACCACAAGATTTCTTGCCATGGGGAAGGATTTCTGATTTCTGCCTCATGTTCAACCCTGGGCAGTGATTGGAGAAAACGTCTAGGTTCTGAAGCCTGAAAACCGAAGTTGGGAAGAGATGACGACCTAAGGCTTTGGCAGGTCCGATGTGTTCAGTGTGAGTCCAGCTGGCTGGGTGTGGGTCGGGAGGTCCAGGCTCAGGCTGTGACAGAAAGGGCATGAGTGCCCAGGGCATCCTGTAGGATTGGGGTACAGTCAAGTGGCGAAAAGTTTGATCCTCCTTTGGGGCTTCTGGTTAGCCCCAGAGGGCAATGTTTTTTCTTCTGGACGGCAGGCAGAGGGCTGCATTGTAGTTCTGGAATTGCCAAACTGGAGGGCTTGTGGGCCAGGAGTTGAGGACAGAAGTCTGAGAACACAAGCAACCTTAGGTTTCTGGGCGAGGGCATGGCAGGTACGCTCTGCAGAGCTGAAACGAGATCTCGTGCATCTGAAATCAGGTGAGGATCTGACGAACGCTCAGGTTGGAGTTTCTGTCCCTTATGGCCCTCTTCATGAAGAGGTGGTGGATCACGAGGCCATGGAATTTTTCCCACGATGGGAGTTGTGAGATGCTCCAAACCGTAAAGATTCTTCTGCAGGGCGATTGAGACCTGTTGGTTGGCTCCAGGACTTCCCATACGGATCGATTCCGAGTAGGGTTCTAAGGATGGATGGCTGGGAAGCCCGACTCTCATTCCTCTTGTGTCCTAGTGGCAAGACAGGTTAGATCTGCTGGATCTGGGGGAGAAACTGAGAGGGTTGAGTTGAAATGGACTCTCTTGTGGATGGGTCCTAATGTGGGTTTGTGTCCATGGAGAACTTGGAATGAGGCAGTGGCACAGGGTCCCTGAAGGGTTCTCCTAACCAGAGGCTTTGACACAGCTCCAACGTGCATGATTCCCACGTGGAGACGAGATTTGTTCTGATGGGTGCCTCAAGAAACAGCCATATGCTGCTATTGGAATCCAGGCCTCTGGGGAGAGATGCCTAGACAACAAAGCAATGGATCCGATTAGGATCTAGGGGCCTGCTCATTCCAATTTACCTCTGGGGACATCTGTCCACGGGTCTAAGTGCAGGTAGATGCTCAGCTGGTGTCAGACCGCCCTTGTATTTCCTGGGCAGTCAACACTAGTGGGATGGCCCCGGGCACTTTGGAGGTTTATCATCCTATTTCTAGGTTTGTGGCCAATGGAATGGGCAGAATTCCCAGGTACAGTCCTCAGGTTTGGCTCCAAGAACCTGTGCCTGTAGGTTTTGTGGGCCAGTTGTCTGAAAACACAAACCCGGCTTAGGTTTCGGGTCGTAGGTATTGCAGGACTGATCTACAGACCGTGAGGAGAACTCTTCAGGATATGAACAAGGGGGCGAGTGTGAGACGCTTGCTCAAGACTTTGTCTCTGGATATTGTGTCACTGATGGCCGTGGAATGTCCGGGTGGCCTCATGGGCCATGGACGAGTCTTCCTCTCTGGGCATTGGGCCCGCTCCCAAGAGTTTGGGGTTATTCTTTGAGATGGGAGGAGTCCGTTTTGTTTTGTTTTTACCTCAGTTGTCCCACCAAAAGAGAGTTTCCAGGGCAGAGCCCTGGGGAGGGGCGACTGGACAACCAGAAAGCTGGTTAAAACTTGGGGCCTAGGGGCATGGCAAGCCCATTATGACGTCTAATGGTCCAGCCACTGAGAGGACTTACTAGAGGACAGGACTCACGCTGAGGGTCACAATGCGTGTTTGTGCCCTCTTCGTACTCAAGCATGGGCCGGGCCTCATGGTGAACGCTGGTTTCTCCTACACTGAACGTGGGACAACATGCCAACCACAAGGTTTCTTGCCATAGGGAAGGAGGAGTTCTGATTTCTGCATCACATTCACCCCTTGGCGGCGTGTGGAGTTACGGTCTATGTCCTGAAGCCTGAGAAGCTAGGTTGGGAATAGATGACGAGGTAAGGCCATGGCGGGTCTGTTGTGCTCAGTGTGCGGTCAGCTGTCTGGGTGTTGGTCAGGAAGTCCGGGCTCAAGCTGTGTCAGACAGTGTATTAGTGCCCAGATGTGTCGATATAATTTGTGTACAGAAGGGTGCCGTGTAGGTCTATCCTCATTTCGGGTGTCTGGGAAGCTCCATAGGGCACCATTTTGCTTTCTATCTGGAGGGCAGGCAGAGTGCTGCCTTGTGGGTCCAGAATTGCCAAACGTGAGGTCTTGGGGGCCAGGAGTGTGAGGACGGACATTGGAGAACAGAAGTTTCACATAGGTTTAAGGGCGAGGGCAAGGCCGGCACACTCTGCAGAGCTGCATCGAGATGTCGTGCATCTGAATTCAGGCCGAGGATCAGACGTTGGCTCAGGTTGGAGTTCCTGTCCATGATTTCCCCTTCAGAAAGGGGGTGGGGGCTTCAGAAAGCCATCACGGTTTTCCCACGTTGGGAGTGGTGAGATGCTCCAAAAGGCAAGGATTCCTTCTGCAGGACATGTGAGACCTTTTGGATGGGTCCAGGACGTTCCATATGGAAGGACGCCAGAGCAGGGTTCTAAGGGCGGAGCCCTGGGCAAGCCGCCTCGCATCTCAATCGTCTCCTAGCGACAAGACAGGTTCTATCTGCTGGCTCTGGCGGAGCAACCGAGAAGCCAGAGTTGAAATGGACTCTCCTGCGGATGGATCCTATATGTGGGTTTGTGTCCATGGAGACCTTGGAAAGGGGTGGTGGCACCGGGCCCTGAAGAATTCTCCTAACCGGAAGTTTTGACACAGTTCCAGCCTGCTATTTTCCCATGTCGAGACAAGATTTGCCTCCGGAAACCCCCGCATGCTGGTATTTGGAAACATGCCTCTGAGGAGAGATGCCTGGAAACCAAAGCAATGGATCCGATTACGGCCTAGGGACCTGTGAGGTTCAATCTACTACCCTGGTGACATCCAACTACGGTATGAGTGGAGGTAGATGCTCAGCTGTTGTCAGACGCCCTTGTTTGTCCCGGGCGGCCTACACAATTGGGATGGCCTCAGGGACTGCGGAGGTTTCTCCTAATTTGGAGGCGTGTGGTCAAGTGAATGGGCAGAATTCCAGTGGAGTGGGCAGGCACAGACCTGATGTGTGGCTCCAGGGGCCCCAGCCTGGAGGGTGTGTGGGCCAGGAGCGTGGGGATAGAAGTCTGAAAACACTAACGCGGCTTACGTTTGGGGACATAAGTATGGCAGGCCCGATCTACAGGCCCTGAGGAGAACTCTTCGGGATATGAAGAAAGAGTGAGTGTGAGGCATTTATTCAGGCTTTTGTCTCTGGATTTTGTGTCAACAATGGCCGTGGAATGTCGAGGAGGCCTCATGGGCCATGGACAAGTCTTCCTCTCTGTGGATTTGGCACGTACCCAATTGTTTGGGGTCCATCAGGGGGATGGGAGGAGTCCTATCAGTTTGGTTACCTCAGGTGTCCCACCAAAAGAGGGATTTCAAAGCAGAGCCCTGCGGAGGGGTGAATGGACAAACCGAACTATGGTTAGTTCCAGCCACTGAGAGGCCTTCCTTGAGGACAGAACTCACGCTGAGGGTCACAATGTGTGTTTATGCCTTCTAAGCGCTCAAGCATGGGCGGGAATCATGGTCCACACTGTTGCTCCTACACTGAACGTTGGGCTCCATGCCAACCACATGTATTCTTGCCATGGGGAAGTAGTAGTTCTGATTTTTTTTCATCTCTTTCACCGCTGGGCCGTGATTGGAGTTAAGGTCTAGGTTGTGTAGTCTGAAAACCGAGCTTGGGAAGAGATGACGACTTAAGTCCACGACAGGTCCGACGTGCTCAGTGTGGAGCCAGCTCGCTGAGTGTTGGTCGGGAGGTTCAGGCCTAGGCTGCGTCAGACCAGGCATTAGTTTTCAGGGTATATTGTATAATTGGGGGAGAGTCGAGTGCCGTGCAGCTTGATCCTCATTTAGCGTTTCTGGGTAGCCCCAAGGGCAACGTTTTTCTTCTGGAGGGCAGGCAGAGTGCTGCTTTGTGGCTCCGGAATTCCCAAACTGGATGCCCTTTGGGCAAGGAGTGTGAGGACGGAAGAATGAGAACACAGGTTAGGCGTAGGTTTCGGGACGAGGGCACGGCAGGCACTCTCTGCACATCTGAATCGGGACTTCGTACATCTGAAGTCAGGGAGAGGTTCAGACCTAGGCTCAGGTTGGAGTTTCTGTCCATTATGGCCCTTTCTTGAAGGGGGCAGCAATTCGAAGCCATGGAGGTTTACCCAGGAGGGGAGTTGGGATATGCTCCAAGCCACAAGGATTTTTTTCTGATCAGCAATTGAGATCTGTTGGATCGCTCCAGGATGTTTCATAAGGAACGACAGCAAAGCAGGGATCGAAGGATGGAACCCTGGGCAGACTGTATCGATTCTAACTGTCTCCCAGTTAATAGACAGTTTTGATATGCTAGCTCTAGGGGAGCAACGGAAGGGGCTGAGCTGAAATGGACTCTACTGCGGATGGGACCTATTGTGGGTTTGTGTGCATAGAGACCCTGGCACGGAGCTGTGACACACGGACCCTGAATGCTTCTCCTAACCAGAGGTTTTGCGTCATCTCCAAAAGACAAGTTTCCCATGTGGAGACTAGATTTGATCTGATTGGTGCCTCAGGAAAGCCCCACATGCTGATATTGGAAACCAGGCCTCTGAGGAGAGATAGCAGGAAACCAAAACAATGGACCCCATTAGGGCCTAGGGCCCTGACCCGTTCAATCTCCTTCTCTGGGGACATCCATCTACAGTATGAGTGGAGATGGATGCTCAGCTGGTTCCAGGCAGCCCTTGTTTGTCCTGGGCGTTCTATACTATGGGGATGGCCTTGGGGACTTTGGAGGTTTCTCCGAGTTTGTATGATTGTGGTCAATGGAAGGGGCAGAATTCCCGTGGAGTTGAGAGGCACAGACCTGATGTGTGGCTCCAGGGTCCCCAGGCTGGAGGGTGTGGAAGCCAGGAATGTGGGGATAGAAGTCTGAAAACACACACTCGGCTTGTTTTGGGGACGTAGGTATGGCAGTCCCGATCTACAGACCGTGAGGGGAACTCTTTGGCATAGGAAGAAAGAGCGAGTGTGAGGCGCTTATTCAGGCTTTTGTCTCTGGATTTTGTGTCAACGATGGGCGTGGAATGTCGGGGAGGCCTCATGGGCCATGGATGAGTCTTCCTCTCTGTGGATTTGGCCCGATCCCAATTTGGGGGTCAATCTGTGGGATGGGAGGAGTCCTTTCAGTTTGGTTACCTCATTCTAAAGCAGAGCACTGGGGAGGGGCGAATGGACAACACGAACTATGGTTAAAAGTTGGGGCCTAGTGGCATGGCAAGCCCAATATGCCGTCTCTTGGTCCAGCCACTGAGAGACCTTACTTGGGGACTGGGCTCACGCTGAGGGTCACAATGCGTATCTGTGACCAACGCGGCCCTCAAGCATGGCGGGGTCAAAGGGCCACACTGCTATCAACTACGCTGAACGTTGGGCAACACGCCAACCACAAGATTTCTTGCCATGGGGAAGGATTTCTGATTTCTGCCTCATGTTCAACCCTGGGCAGTGATTGGAGAAAACGTCTAGGTTCTGAAGCCTGAAAACCGAAGTTGGGAAGAGATGACGACCTAAGGCTTTGGCAGGTCCGATGTGTTCAGTGTGAGTCCAGCTGGCTGGGTGTGGGTCGGGAGGTCCAGGCTCAGGCTGTGACAGAAAGGGCATGAGTGCCCAGGGCATCCTGTAGGATTGGGGTACAGTCAAGTGGCGAAAAGTTTGATCCTCCTTTGGGGCTTCTGGTTAGCCCCAGAGGGCAATGTTTTTTCTTCTGGACGGCAGGCAGAGGGCTGCATTGTAGTTCTGGAATTGCCAAACTGGAGGGCTTGTGGGCCAGGAGTTGAGGACAGAAGTCTGAGAACACAAGCAACCTTAGGTTTCTGGGCGAGGGCATGGCAGGTACGCTCTGCAGAGCTGAAACGAGATCTCGTGCATCTGAAATCAGGTGAGGATCTGACGAACGCTCAGGTTGGAGTTTCTGTCCCTTATGGCCCTCTTCATGAAGAGGTGGTGGATCACGAGGCCATGGAATTTTTCCCACGATGGGAGTTGTGAGATGCTCCAAACCGTAAAGATTCTTCTGCAGGGCGATTGAGACCTGTTGGTTGGCTCCAGGACTTCCCATACGGATCGATTCCGAGTAGGGTTCTAAGGATGGATGGCTGGGAAGCCCGACTCTCATTCCTCTTGTGTCCTAGTGGCAAGACAGGTTAGATCTGCTGGATCTGGGGGAGAAACTGAGAGGGTTGAGTTGAAATGGACTCTCTTGTGGATGGGTCCTAATGTGGGTTTGTGTCCATGGAGAACTTGGAATGAGGCAGTGGCACAGGGTCCCTGAAGGGTTCTCCTAACCAGAGGCTTTGACACAGCTCCAACGTGCATGATTCCCACGTGGAGACGAGATTTGTTCTGATGGGTGCCTCAAGAAACAGCCATATGCTGCTATTGGAATCCAGGCCTCTGGGGAGAGATGCCTAGACAACAAAGCAATGGATCCGATTAGGATCTAGGGGCCTGCTCATTCCAATTTACCTCTGGGGACATCTGTCCACGGGTCTAAGTGCAGGTAGATGCTCAGCTGGTGTCAGACCGCCCTTGTATTTCCTGGGCAGTCAACACTAGTGGGATGGCCCCGGGCACTTTGGAGGTTTATCATCCTATTTCTAGGTTTGTGGCCAATGGAATGGGCAGAATTCCCAGGTACAGTCCTCAGGTTTGGCTCCAAGAACCTGTGCCTGTAGGTTTTGTGGGCCAGTTGTCTGAAAACACAAACCCGGCTTAGGTTTCGGGTCGTAGGTATTGCAGGACTGATCTACAGACCGTGAGGAGAACTCTTCAGGATATGAACAAGGGGGCGAGTGTGAGACGCTTGCTCAAGACTTTGTCTCTGGATATTGTGTCACTGATGGCCGTGGAATGTCCGGGTGGCCTCATGGGCCATGGACGAGTCTTCCTCTCTGGGCATTGGGCCCGCTCCCAAGAGTTTGGGGTTATTCTTTGAGATGGGAGGAGTCCGTTTTGTTTTGTTTTTACCTCAGTTGTCCCACCAAAAGAGAGTTTCCAGGGCAGAGCCCTGGGGAGGGGCGACTGGACAACCAGAAAGCTGGTTAAAACTTGGGGCCTAGGGGCATGGCAAGCCCATTATGACGTCTAATGGTCCAGCCACTGAGAGGACTTACTAGAGGACAGGACTCACGCTGAGGGTCACAATGCGTGTTTGTGCCCTCTTCGTACTCAAGCATGGGCCGGGCCTCATGGTGAACGCTGGTTTCTCCTACACTGAACGTGGGACAACATGCCAACCACAAGGTTTCTTGCCATAGGGAAGGAGGAGTTCTGATTTCTGCATCACATTCACCCCTTGGCGGCGTGTGGAGTTACGGTCTATGTCCTGAAGCCTGAGAAGCTAGGTTGGGAATAGATGACGAGGTAAGGCCATGGCGGGTCTGTTGTGCTCAGTGTGCGGTCAGCTGTCTGGGTGTTGGTCAGGAAGTCCGGGCTCAGGCTGTGTCAGACAGTGTATTAGTGCCCAGATGTGTCGATATAATTTGTGTACAGAAGGGTGCCGTGTAGGTCTATCCTCATTTCGGGTGTCTGGGAAGCTCCATAGGGCACCATTTTGCTTTCTATCTGGAGGGCAGGCAGAGTGCTGCCTTGTGGGTCCAGAATTGCCAAACGTGAGGTCTTGGGGGCCAGGAGTGTGAGGACGGACATTGGAGAACAGAAGTTTCACATAGGTTTAAGGGCGAGGGCAAGGCCGGCACACTCTGCAGAGCTGCATCGAGATGTCGTGCATCTGAATTCAGGCCGAGGATCAGACGTTGGCTCAGGTTGGAGTTCCTGTCCATGATTTCCCCTTCAGAAAGGGGGTGGGGGCTTCAGAAAGCCATCACGGTTTTCCCACGTTGGGAGTGGTGAGATGCTCCAAAAGGCAAGGATTCCTTCTGCAGGACATGTGAGACCTTTTGGATGGGTCCAGGACGTTCCATATGGAAGGACGCCAGAGCAGGGTTCTAAGGGCGGAGCCCTGGGCAAGCCGCCTCGCATCTCAATCGTCTCCTAGCGACAAGACAGGTTCTATCTGCTGGCTCTGGCGGAGCAACCGAGAAGCCAGAGTTGAAATGGACTCTCCTGCGGATGGATCCTATATGTGGGTTTGTGTCCATGGAGACCTTGGAAAGGGGTGGTGGCACCGGGCCCTGAAGAATTCTCCTAACCGGAAGTTTTGACACAGTTCCAGCCTGCTATTTTCCCATGTCGAGACAAGATTTGCCTCCGGAAACCCCCGCATGCTGGTATTTGGAAACATGCCTCTGAGGAGAGATGCCTGGAAACCAAAGCAATGGATCCGATTACGGCCTAGGGACCTGTGAGGTTCAATCTACTACCCTGGTGACATCCAACTACGGTATGAGTGGAGGTAGATGCTCAGCTGTTGTCAGACGCCCTTGTTTGTCCCGGGCGGCCTACACAATTGGGATGGCCTCAGGGACTGCGGAGGTTTCTCCTAATTTGGAGGCGTGTGGTCAAGTGAATGGGCAGAATTCCAGTGGAGTGGGCAGGCACAGACCTGATGTGTGGCTCCAGGGGCCCCAGCCTGGAGGGTGTGTGGGCCAGGAGCGTGGGGATAGAAGTCTGAAAACACTAACGCGGCTTACGTTTGGGGACATAAGTATGGCAGGCCCGATCTACAGGCCCTGAGGAGAACTCTTCGGGATATGAAGAAAGAGTGAGTGTGAGGCATTTATTCAGGCTTTTGTCTCTGGATTTTGTGTCAACAATGGCCGTGGAATGTCGAGGAGGCCTCATGGGCCATGGACAAGTCTTCCTCTCTGTGGATTTGGCACGTACCCAATTGTTTGGGGTCCATCAGGGGGATGGGAGGAGTCCTATCAGTTTGGTTACCTCAGGTGTCCCACCAAAAGAGGGATTTCAAAGCAGAGCCCTGCGGAGGGGTGAATGGACAAACCGAACTATGGTTAGTTCCAGCCACTGAGAGGCCTTCCTTGAGGACAGAACTCACGCTGAGGGTCACAATGTGTGTTTATGCCTTCTAAGCGCTCAAGCATGGGCGGGAATCATGGTCCACACTGTTGCTCCTACACTGAACGTTGGGCTCCATGCCAACCACATGTATTCTTGCCATGGGGAAGTAGTAGTTCTGATTTTTTTTCATCTCTTTCACCGCTGGGCCGTGATTGGAGTTAAGGTCTAGGTTGTGTAGTCTGAAAACCGAGCTTGGGAAGAGATGACGACTTAAGTCCACGACAGGTCCGACGTGCTCAGTGTGGAGCCAGCTCGCTGAGTGTTGGTCGGGAGGTTCAGGCCTAGGCTGCGTCAGACCAGGCATTAGTTTTCAGGGTATATTGTATAATTGGGGGAGAGTCGAGTGCCGTGCAGCTTGATCCTCATTTAGCGTTTCTGGGTAGCCCCAAGGGCAACGTTTTTCTTCTGGAGGGCAGGCAGAGTGCTGCTTTGTGGCTCCGGAATTCCCAAACTGGATGCCCTTTGGGCAAGGAGTGTGAGGACGGAAGAATGAGAACACAGGTTAGGCGTAGGTTTCGGGACGAGGGCACGGCAGGCACTCTCTGCACATCTGAATCGGGACTTCGTACATCTGAAGTCAGGGAGAGGTTCAGACCTAGGCTCAGGTTGGAGTTTCTGTCCATTATGGCCCTTTCTTGAAGGGGGCAGCAATTCGAAGCCATGGAGGTTTACCCAGGAGGGGAGTTGGGATATGCTCCAAGCCACAAGGATTTTTTTCTGATCAGCAATTGAGATCTGTTGGATCGCTCCAGGATGTTTCATAAGGAACGACAGCAAAGCAGGGATCGAAGGATGGAACCCTGGGCAGACTGTATCGATTCTAACTGTCTCCCAGTTAATAGACAGTTTTGATATGCTAGCTCTAGGGGAGCAACGGAAGGGGCTGAGCTGAAATGGACTCTACTGCGGATGGGACCTATTGTGGGTTTGTGTGCATAGAGACCCTGGCACGGAGCTGTGACACACGGACCCTGAATGCTTCTCCTAACCAGAGGTTTTGCGTCATCTCCAAAAGACAAGTTTCCCATGTGGAGACTAGATTTGATCTGATTGGTGCCTCAGGAAAGCCCCACATGCTGATATTGGAAACCAGGCCTCTGAGGAGAGATAGCAGGAAACCAAAACAATGGACCCCATTAGGGCCTAGGGCCCTGACCCGTTCAATCTCCTTCTCTGGGGACATCCATCTACAGTATGAGTGGAGATGGATGCTCAGCTGGTTCCAGGCAGCCCTTGTTTGTCCTGGGCGTTCTATACTATGGGGATGGCCTTGGGGACTTTGGAGGTTTCTCCGAGTTTGTATGATTGTGGTCAATGGAAGGGGCAGAATTCCCGTGGAGTTGAGAGGCACAGACCTGATGTGTGGCTCCAGGGTCCCCAGGCTGGAGGGTGTGGAAGCCAGGAATGTGGGGATAGAAGTCTGAAAACACACACTCGGCTTGTTTTGGGGACGTAGGTATGGCAGTCCCGATCTACAGACCGTGAGGGGAACTCTTTGGCATAGGAAGAAAGAGCGAGTGTGAGGCGCTTATTCAGGCTTTTGTCTCTGGATTTTGTGTCAACGATGGGCGTGGAATGTCGGGGAGGCCTCATGGGCCATGGATGAGTCTTCCTCTCTGTGGATTTGGCCCGATCCCAATTTGGGGGTCAATCTGTGGGATGGGAGGAGTCCTTTCAGTTTGGTTACCTCATTCTAAAGCAGAGCACTGGGGAGGGGCGAATGGACAACACGAACTATGGTTAAAAATTGGGGCCTAGGGGCATGGCAAGCCCAATATGCCGTCTCTTGGTCCAGCCACTGAGAGACCTTACTTGGGGACTGGGCTCACGCTGAGGGTCACAATGCGTATCTGTGACCAACGCGGCCCTCAAGCATGGCGGGGTCAAAGGGCCACACTGCTATCAACTACGCTGAACGTTGGGCAACACGCCAACCACAAGATTTCTTGCCATGGGGAAGGATTTCTGATTTCTGCCTCATGTTCAACCCTGGGCAGTGATTGGAGAAAACGTCTAGGTTCTGAAGCCTGAAAACCGAAGTTGGGAAGAGATGACGACCTAAGGCTTTGGCAGGTCCGATGTGTTCAGTGTGAGTCCAGCTGGCTGGGTGTGGGTCGGGAGGTCCAGGCTCAGGCTGTGACAGAAAGGGCATGAGTGCCCAGGGCATCCTGTAGGATTGGGGTACAGTCAAGTGGCGAAAAGTTTGATCCTCCTTTGGGGCTTCTGGTTAGCCCCAGAGGGCAAT
Organism: Mustela lutreola; assembly: GCF_030435805.1. Lineage (NCBI taxonomy): Eukaryota > Metazoa > Chordata > Mammalia > Carnivora > Mustelidae > Mustela > Mustela lutreola. The sequence goes on along the minus strand of NC_081302.1, from coordinate 90,354,784 downwards.
GTTTTTTCTTCTGGACGGCAGGCAGAGGGCTGCATTGTAGTTCTGGAATTGCCAAACTGGAGGGCTTGTGGGCCAGGAGTTGAGGACAGAAGTCTGAGAACACAAGCAACCTTAGGTTTCTGGGCGAGGGCATGGCAGGTACGCTCTGCAGAGCTGAAACGAGATCTCGTGCATCTGAAATCAGGTGAGGATCTGACGAACGCTCAGGTTGGAGTTTCTGTCCCTTATGGCCCTCTTCATGAAGAGGTGGTGGATCACGAGGCCATGGAATTTTTCCCACGATGGGAGTTGTGAGATGCTCCAAACCGTAAAGATTCTTCTGCAGGGCGATTGAGACCTGTTGGTTGGCTCCAGGACTTCCCATACGGATCGATTCCGAGTAGGGTTCTAAGGATGGATGGCTGGGAAGCCCGACTCTCATTCCTCTTGTGTCCTAGTGGCAAGACAGGTTAGATCTGCTGGATCTGGGGGAGAAACTGAGAGGGTTGAGTTGAAATGGACTCTCTTGTGGATGGGTCCTAATGTGGGTTTGTGTCCATGGAGAACTTGGAATGAGGCAGTGGCACAGGGTCCCTGAAGGGTTCTCCTAACCAGAGGCTTTGACACAGCTCCAACGTGCATGATTCCCACGTGGAGACGAGATTTGTTCTGATGGGTGCCTCAAGAAACAGCCATATGCTGCTATTGGAATCCAGGCCTCTGGGGAGAGATGCCTAGACAACAAAGCAATGGATCCGATTAGGATCTAGGGGCCTGCTCATTCCAATTTACCTCTGGGGACATCTGTCCACGGGTCTAAGTGCAGGTAGATGCTCAGCTGGTGTCAGACCGCCCTTGTATTTCCTGGGCAGTCAACACTATTGGGATGGCCCCGGGCACTTTGGAGGTTTATCATCCTATTTCTAGGTTTGTGGCCAATGGAATGGGCAGAATTCCCAGGTACAGTCCTCAGGTTTGGCTCCAAGAACCTGTGCCTGTAGGTTTTGTGGGCCAGTTGTCTGAAAACACAAACCCGGCTTAGGTTTCGGGTCGTAGGTATTGCAGGACTGATCTACAGACCGTGAGGAGAACTCTTCAGGATATGAACAAGGGGGCGAGTGTGAGACGCTTGCTCAAGACTTTGTCTCTGGATATTGTGTCACTGATGGCCGTGGAATGTCCGGGTGGCCTCATGGGCCATGGACGAGTCTTCCTCTCTGGGCATTGGGCCCGCTCCCAAGAGTTTGGGGTTATTCTTTGAGATGGGAGGAGTCCGTTTTGTTTTGTTTTTACCTCAGTTGTCCCACCAAAAGAGAGTTTCCAGGGCAGAGCCCTGGGGAGGGGCGACTGGACAACCAGAAAGCTGGTTAAAACTTGGGGCCTAGTCGCATGGCAAGCCCATTATGACGTCTAATGGTCCAGCCACTGAGATGACTTACTAGAGGACAGGACTCACGCTGAGGGTCACAATGCGTTTTTGTGCCGTCTTCGTACTCAAGCATGGGCCGGGCCTCATGGTGAACGCTGGTTTCTCCTACACTGAACGTGGGACAACATGCCAACCACAAGGTTTCTTGCCATAGGGAAGGAGGAGTTCTGATTTCTGCATCACATTCACCCCTTGGCGGCGTGTGGAGTTACGGTCTATGTCCTGAAGCCTGAGAAGCTAGGTTGGGAATAGATGACGAGGTAAGGCCATGGCGGGTCTGTTGTGCTCAGTGTGCGGTCAGCTGTCTGGGTGTTGGTCAGGAAGTCCGGGCTCAGGCTGTGTCAGACAGTGTATTAGTGCCCAGATGTGTCGATATAATTTGTGTACAGAAGGGTGCCGTGTAGGTCTATCCTCATTTCGGGTGTCTGGGAAGCTCCATAGAGCACCATTTTGCTTTCTATCTGGAGGGCAGGCAGAGTGCTGCCTTGTGGGTCCAGAATTGCCAAACGTGAGGTCTTGGGGGCCAGGAGTGTGAGGACGGACATTGGAGAACAGAAGTTTCACATAGGTTTAAGGGCGAGGGCAAGGCCGGCACACTCTGCAGAGCTGCATCGAGATGTCGTGCATCTGAATTCAGGCCGAGGATCAGACGTTGGCTCAGGTTGGAGTTCCTGTCCATGATTTCCCCTTCAGAAAGGGGGTGGGGGCTTCAGAAAGCCATCACGGTTTTCCCACGTTGGGAGTGGTGAGATGCTCCAAAAGGCAAGGATTCCTTCTGCAGGACATGTGAGACCTTTTGGATGGGTCCAGGACGTTCCATATGGAAGGACGCCAGAGCAGGGTTCTAAGGGCGGAGCCCTGGGCAAGCCGCCTCGCATCTCAATCGTCTCCTAGCGACAAGACAGGTTCTATCTGCTGGCTCTGGCGGAGCAACCGAGAAGCCAGAGTTGAAATGGACTCTCCTGCGGATGGATCCTATATGTGGGTTTGTGTCCATGGAGACCTTGGAAAGGGGTGGTGGCACCGGGCCCTGAAGAATTCTCCTAACCGGAAGTTTTGACACAGTTCCAGCCTGCTATTTTCCCATGTCGAGACAAGATTTGCCTCCGGAAACCCCCGCATGCTGGTATTTGGAAACATGCCTCTGAGGAGAGATGCCTGGAAACCAAAGCAATGGATCCGATTACGGCCTAGGGACCTGTGAGGTTCAATCTACTACCCTGGTGACATCCAACTACGGTATGAGTGGAGGTAGATGCTCAGCTGTTGTCAGACGCCCTTGTTTGTCCCGGGCGGCCTACACAATTGGGATGGCCTCAGGGACTGCGGAGGTTTCTCCTAATTTGGAGGCGTGTGGTCAAGTGAATGGGCAGAATTCCAGTGGAGTGGGCAGGCACAGACCTGATGTGTGGCTCCAGGGGCCCCAGCCTGGAGGGTGTGTGGGCCAGGAGCGTGGGGATAGAAGTCTGAAAACACTAACGCGGCTTACGTTTGGGGACATAAGTATGGCAGGCCCGATCTACAGGCCCTGAGGAGAACTCTTCGGGATATGAAGAAAGAGTGAGTGTGAGGCATTTATTCAGGCTTTTGTCTCTGGATTTTGTGTCAACAATGGCCGTGGAATGTCGAGGAGGCCTCATGGGCCATGGACAAGTCTTCCTCTCTGTGGATTTGGCACGTACCCAATTGTTTGGGGTCCATCAGGGGGATGGGAGGAGTCCTATCAGTTTGGTTACCTCAGGTGTCCCACCAAAAGAGGGATTTCAAAGCAGAGCCCTGCGGAGGGGTGAATGGACAAACCGAACTATGGTTAGTTCCAGCCACTGAGAGGCCTTCCTTGAGGACAGAACTCACGCTGAGGGTCACAATGTGTGTTTATGCCTTCTAAGCGCTCAAGCATGGGCGGGAATCATGGTCCACACTGTTGCTCCTACACTGAACGTTGGGCTCCATGCCAACCACATGTATTCTTGCCATGGGGAAGTAGTAGTTCTGATTTTTTTTCATCTCTTTCACCGCTGGGCCGTGATTGGAGTTAAGGTCTAGGTTGTGTAGTCTGAAAACCGAGCTTGGGAAGAGATGACGACTTAAGTCCACGACAGGTCCGACGTGCTCAGTGTGGAGCCAGCTCGCTGAGTGTTGGTCGGGAGGTTCAGGCCTAGGCTGCGTCAGACCAGGCATTAGTTTTCAGGGTATATTGTATAATTGGGGGAGAGTCGAGTGCCGTGCAGCTTGATCCTCATTTAGCGTTTCTGGGTAGCCCCAAGGGCAACGTTTTTCTTCTGGAGGGCAGGCAGAGTGCTGCTTTGTGGCTCCGGAATTCCCAAACTGGATGCCCTTTGGGCAAGGAGTGTGAGGACGGAAGAATGAGAACACAGGTTAGGCGTAGGTTTCGGGACGAGGGCACGGCAGGCACTCTCTGCACATCTGAATCGGGACTTCGTACATCTGAAGTCAGGGAGAGGTTCAGACCTAGGCTCAGGTTGGAGTTTCTGTCCATTATGGCCCTTTCTTGAAGGGGGCAGCATCTCGAAGCCATGGAGGTTTACCCAGGAGGGGAGTTGGGATATGCTCCAAGCCACAAGGATTTTTTTCTGATCAGCAATTGAGATCTGTTGGATCGCTCCAGGATGTTTCATAAGGAACGACAGCAAAGCAGGGATCGAAGGATGGAACCCTGGGCAGACTGTATCGATTCTAACTGTCTCCCAGTTAATAGACAGTTTTGATATGCTAGCTCTAGGGGAGCAACGGAAGGGGCTGAGCTGAAATGGACTCTACTGCGGATGGGACCTATTGTGGGTTTGTGTGCATAGAGACCCTGGCACGGAGCTGTGACACACGGACCCTGAATGCTTCTCCTAACCAGAGGTTTTGCGTCATCTCCAAAAGACAAGTTTCCCATGTGGAGACTAGATTTGATCTGATTGGTGCCTCAGGAAAGCCCCACATGCTGATATTGGAAACCAGGCCTCTGAGGAGAGATAGCAGGAAACCAAAACAATGGACCCCATTAGGGCCTAGGGCCCTGACCCGTTCAATCTCCTTCTCTGGGGACATCCATCTACAGTATGAGTGGAGATGGATGCTCAGCTGGTTCCAGGCAGCCCTTGTTTGTCCTGGGCGTTCTATACTATGGGGATGGCCTTGGGGACTTTGGAGGTTTCTCCGAGTTTGTATGATTGTGGTCAATGGAAGGGGCAGAATTCCCGTGGAGTTGAGAGGCACAGACCTGATGTGTGGCTCCAGGGTCCCCAGGCTGGAGGGTGTGGAAGCCAGGAATGTGGGGATAGAAGTCTGAAAACACACACTCGGCTTGTTTTGGGGACGTAGGTATGGCAGTCCCGATCTACAGACCGTGAGGGGAACTCTTTGGCATAGGAAGAAAGAGCGAGTGTGAGGCGCTTATTCAGGCTTTTGTCTCTGGATTTTGTGTCAACGATGGGCGTGGAATGTCGGGGAGGCCTCATGGGCCATGGATGAGTCTTCCTCTCTGTGGATTTGGCCCGATCCCAATTTGGGGGTCAATCTGTGGGATGGGAGGAGTCCTTTCAGTTTGGTTACCTCATTCTAAAGCAGAGCACTGGGGAGGGGCGAATGGACAACACGAACTATGGTTAAAAATTGGGGCCTAGGGGCATGGCAAGCCCAATATGCCGTCTCTTGGTCCAGCCACTGAGAGACCTTACTTGGGGACTGGGCTCACGCTGAGGGTCACAATGCGTATCTGTGACCAACGCGGCCCTCAAGCATGGCGGGGTCAAAGGGCCACACTGCCATCAACTACGCTGAACGTTGGGCAACACGCCAACCACAAGATTTCTTGCCATGGGGAAGGATTTCTGATTTCTGCCTCATGTTCAACCCTGGGCAGTGATTGGAGAAAACGTCTAGGTTCTGAAGCCTGAAAACCGAAGTTGGGAAGAGATGACGACCTAAGGCTTTGGCAGGTCCGATGTGTTCAGTGTGAGTCCAGCTGGCTGGGTGTGGGTCGGGAGGTCCAGGCTCAGGCTGTGACAGAAAGGGCATGAGTGCCCAGGGCATCCTGTAGGATTGGGGTACAGTCAAGTGGCGAAAAGTTTGATCCTCCTTTGGGGCTTCTGGTTAGCCCCAGAGGGCAATGTTTTTTCTTCTGGACGGCAGGCAGAGGGCTGCATTGTAGTTCTGGAATTGCCAAACTGGAGGGCTTGTGGGCCAGGAGTTGAGGACAGAAGTCTGAGAACACAAGCAACCTTAGGTTTCTGGGCGAGGGCATGGCAGGTACGCTCTGCAGAGCTGAAACGAGATCTCGTGCATCTGAAATCAGGTGAGGATCTGACGAACGCTCAGGTTGGAGTTTCTGTCCCTTATGGCCCTCTTCATGAAGAGGTGGTGGATCACGAGGCCATGGAATTTTTCCCACGATGGGAGTTGTGAGATGCTCCAAACCGTAAAGATTCTTCTGCAGGGCGATTGAGACCTGTTGGTTGGCTCCAGGACTTCCCATACGGATCGATTCCGAGTAGGGTTCTAAGGATGGATGGCTGGGAAGCCCGACTCTCATTCCTCTTGTGTCCTAGTGGCAAGACAGGTTAGATCTGCTGGATCTGGGGGAGAAACTGAGAGGGTTGAGTTGAAATGGACTCTCTTGTGGATGGGTCCTAATGTGGGTTTGTGTCCATGGAGAACTTGGAATGAGGCAGTGGCACAGGGTCCCTGAAGGGTTCTCCTAACCAGAGGCTTTGACACAGCTCCAACGTGCATGATTCCCACGTGGAGACGAGATTTGTTCTGATGGGTGCCTCAAGAAACAGCCATATGCTGCTATTGGAATCCAGGCCTCTGGGGAGAGATGCCTAGACAACAAAGCAATGGATCCGATTAGGATCTAGGGGCCTGCTCATTCCAATTTACCTCTGGGGACATCTGTCCACGGGTCTAAGTGCAGGTAGATGCTCAGCTGGTGTCAGACCGCCCTTGTATTTCCTGGGCAGTCAACACTAGTGGGATGGCCCCGGGCACTTTGGAGGTTTATCATCCTATTTCTAGGTTTGTGGCCAATGGAATGGGCAGAATTCCCAGGTACAGTCCTCAGGTTTGGCTCCAAGAACCTGTGCCTGTAGGTTTTGTGGGCCAGTTGTCTGAAAACACAAACCCGGCTTAGGTTTCGGGTCGTAGGTATTGCAGGACTGATCTACAGACCGTGAGGAGAACTCTTCAGGATATGAACAAGGGGGCGAGTGTGAGACGCTTGCTCAAGACTTTGTCTCTGGATATTGTGTCACTGATGGCCGTGGAATGTCCGGGTGGCCTCATGGGCCATGGACGAATCTTCCTCTCTGGGCATTGGGCCCGCTCCCAAGAGTTTGGGGTTATTCTTTGAGATGGGAGGAGTCCGTTTTGTTTTGTTTTTACCTCAGTTGTCCCACCAAAAGAGAGTTTCCAGGGCAGAGCCCTGGGGAGGGGCGACTGGACAACCAGAAAGCTGGTTAAAACTTGGGGCCTAGTCGCATGGCAAGCCCATTATGACGTCTAATGGTCCAGCCACTGAGATGACTTACTAGAGGACAGGACTCACGCTGAGGGTCACAATGCGTTTTTGTGCCGTCTTCGTACTCAAGCATGGGCCGGGCCTCATGGTGAACGCTGGTTTCTCCTACACTGAACGTGGGACAACATGCCAACCACAAGGTTTCTTGCCATAGGGAAGGAGGAGTTCTGATTTCTGCATCACATTCACCCCTTGGCGGCGTGTGGAGTTACGGTCTATGTCCTGAAGCCTGAGAAGCTAGGTTGGGAATAGATGACGAGGTAAGGCCATGGCGGGTCTGTTGTGCTCAGTGTGCGGTCAGCTGTCTGGGTGTTGGTCAGGAAGTCCGGGCTCAGGCTGTGTCAGACAGTGTATTAGTGCCCAGATGTGTCGATATAATTTGTGTACAGAAGGGTGCCGTGTAGGTCTATCCTCATTTCGGGTGTCTGGGAAGCTCCATAGAGCACCATTTTGCTTTCTATCTGGAGGGCAGGCAGAGTGCTGCCTTGTGGGTCCAGAATTGCCAAACGTGAGGTCTTGGGGGCCAGGAGTGTGAGGACGGACATTGGAGAACAGAAGTTTCACATAGGTTTAAGGGCGAGGGCAAGGCCGGCACACTCTGCAGAGCTGCATCGAGATGTCGTGCATCTGAATTCAGGCCGAGGATCAGACGTTGGCTCAGGTTGGAGTTCCTGTCCATGATTTCCCCTTCAGAAAGGGGGTGGGGGCTTCAGAAAGCCATCACGGTTTTCCCACGTTGGGAGTGGTGAGATGCTCCAAAAGGCAAGGATTCCTTCTGCAGGACATGTGAGACCTTTTGGATGGGTCCAGGACGTTCCATATGGAAGGACGCCAGAGCAGGGTTCTAAGGGCGGAGCCCTGGGCAAGCCGCCTCGCATCTCAATCGTCTCCTAGCGACAAGACAGGTTCTATCTGCTGGCTCTGGCGGAGCAACCGAGAAGCCAGAGTTGAAATGGACTCTCCTGCGGATGGATCCTATATGTGGGTTTGTGTCCATGGAGACCTTGGAAAGGGGTGGTGGCACCGGGCCCTGAAGAATTCTCCTAACCGGAAGTTTTGACACAGTTCCAGCCTGCTATTTTCCCATGTCGAGACAAGATTTGCCTCCGGAAACCCCCGCATGCTGGTATTTGGAAACATGCCTCTGAGGAGAGATGCCTGGAAACCAAAGCAATGGATCCGATTACGGCCTAGGGACCTGTGAGGTTCAATCTACTACCCTGGTGACATCCAACTACGGTATGAGTGGAGGTAGATGCTCAGCTGTTGTCAGACGCCCTTGTTTGTCCCGGGCGGCCTACACAATTGGGATGGCCTCAGGGACTGCGGAGGTTTCTCCTAATTTGGAGGCGTGTGGTCAAGTGAATGGGCAGAATTCCAGTGGAGTGGGCAGGCACAGACCTGATGTGTGGCTCCAGGGGCCCCAGCCTGGAGGGTGTGTGGGCCAGGAGCGTGGGGATAGAAGTCTGAAAACACTAACGCGGCTTACGTTTGGGGACATAAGTATGGCAGGCCCGATCTACAGGCCCTGAGGAGAACTCTTCGGGATATGAAGAAAGAGTGAGTGTGAGGCATTTATTCAGGCTTTTGTCTCTGGATTTTGTGTCAACAATGGCCGTGGAATGTCGAGGAGGCCTCATGGGCCATGGACAAGTCTTCCTCTCTGTGGATTTGGCACGTACCCAATTGTTTGGGGTCCATCAGGGGGATGGGAGGAGTCCTATCAGTTTGGTTACCTCAGGTGTCCCACCAAAAGAGGGATTTCAAAGCAGAGCCCTGCGGAGGGGTGAATGGACAAACCGAACTATGGTTAGTTCCAGCCACTGAGAGGCCTTCCTTGAGGACAGAACTCACGCTGAGGGTCACAATGTGTGTTTATGCCTTCTAAGCGCTCAAGCATGGGCGGGAATCATGGTCCACACTGTTGCTCCTACACTGAACGTTGGGCTCCATGCCAACCACATGTATTCTTGCCATGGGGAAGTAGTAGTTCTGATTTTTTTTTCATCTCTTTCACCGCTGGGCCGTGATTGGAGTTAAGGTCTAGGTTGTGTAGTCTGAAAACCGAGCTTGGGAAGAGATGACGACTTAAGTCCACGACAGGTCCGACGTGCTCAGTGTGGAGCCAGCTCGCTGAGTGTTGGTCGGGAGGTTCAGGCCTAGGCTGCGTCAGACCAGGCATTAGTTTTCAGGGTATATTGTATAATTGGGGGAGAGTCGAGTGCCGTGCAGCTTGATCCTCATTTAGCGTTTCTGGGTAGCCCCAAGTGCAACGTTTTTCTTCTGGAGGGCAGGCAGAGTGCTGCTTTGTGGCTCCGGAATTCCCAAACTGGATGCCCTTTGGGCAAGGAGTGTGAGGACGGAAGAATGAGAACAGAAGTTAGGCCTAGGTTTCGGAACGAGGGCACGGCAGGCACTCTCTGCACATCTGAATCGGGACTTCGTACAACTGAAGTAAGGGAGAGGTTCAGACCTAGGCTCAGGTTGGAGTTTCTGTCCATTATGGCTCTTTCTGAAAGGGGGCAGCATCTCGAAGCCATGGAGGTTTACCCAGGAGGGGAGTTGGGATATGCTCCAAGCCACAAGGATTTTTTCTGATCAACAATTGAGATCTGTTGAATCGCTCCAGGATGTTTCATAAGGAACGACAGCAAATCAGGGATCGAAGGATGGAACCCTGGGCAGACTGCCTCGATTCTAACTGTCTCCTAGTTAATAGACAGTTTTGATATGCTAGCTCTAGGGGAGCAACGGAGGGGGCTGAGTTGAAATGGACTCTCCTGCGGATGGGTCCTATTGTGGGTTTGTGTGTATGGAGACCTTGGCACGGGGCGGTGGCACACGGACCCTGAATGCTTCTCCTAATCAGAGGTTTTGCGTCATCTCCAAAAGACAAGTTTCCCATGTGGAGACTAGATTTGATCTGATTGGTGCCTCAGGAAAGCCCCACATGCTGATATTGGAAACCAGGCCTCTGATGAGAGATAGCAGGAAACCAAAACAATGGACCCCATTAGGGTCTAGGGCCCTGTCCCGTTCAATCTCCTTCTCTGGGGACATCCATCTACAGTATGAGTGGAGATGGATGCTCAGCTGGTTCCAGGCAGCCCTTGTTTGTCCTGGGCGTTCTATACTATGTGGATGGCCTTGGGGACTTTGGAGGTTTCTCCGAGTTTGTATGATTGTGGTCAATGGAAGGGGCAGAATTCCCGTGGAGTTGAGAGGCACAGACCTGATGTGTGGCTCCAGGGTCCCCAGGCTGGAGGGTGTGGAAGCCAGGAATGTGGGGATAGAAGTCTGAAAACACACACTCGGCTTGTTTTGGGGACGTAGGTATGGCAGTCCCGATCTACAGACCGTGAGGGGAACTCTTTGGCATAGGAAGAAAGAGCGAGTGTGAGGCGCTTATTCAGGCTTTTGTCTCTGGATTTTGTGTCAACGATGGGCGTGGAATGTCGGGGAGGCCTCATGGGCCATGGATGAGTCTTCCTCTCTGTGGATTTGGCCCGATCCCAATTTGTGGGTCAATCTGTGGGATGGGAGGAGTCCTTTCAGTTTGGTTACCTCATTCTAAAGCAGAGCACTGGGGAGGGGCGAATGGACAACACGAACTATGGTTAAAAGTTGGGGCCTAGTGGCATGGCAAGCCCAATATGCCGTCTCTTGGTCCAGCCACTGAGAGACCTTACTTGGGGACTGGGCTCACGCTGAGGGTCACAATGCGTATCTCTGACCAACGCGGCCCTCAAGCATGGCGGGGTCAAAGGGCCACACTGCTATCAACTACGCTGAACGTTGGGCAACACGCCAACCACAAGATTTCTTGCCATGGGGAAGGATTTCTGATTTCTGCCTCATGTTCAACCCTGGGCAGTGATTGGAGAAAACGTCTAGGTTCTGAAGCCTCAAAACCGAATTTTGAAGAGATGACGTAGGGTCAGTGTTAGGGTTAGATGTTTTTGGAGACAGGGTTAGCGTAAGGCTTAGGGTAGGGGTCAGGTTTAGGGTTAGTTTCATGGTTAGGTTTAGTGTCATGATCACAGTAGGTTCAGGGTTAGCGTTACAGTAAGAGTCAGGGTCAGGGTCAGTGTTAGGCTGACAGTTAGGTTTATGTCCAGGCAGGGTCATGATCAGATTTATGGTCAGGTCCAAGTTTTGGTTTGGGGGCAAGGTCATGTCAGTTCAGGGTTAGGTTTTGGGCAGGTTTAATGTCAGGGTTAGGGTCAGGGTCTGGTTTAGGTTCATGGTTATGGTAAGGTCAGCTTTATTTTTAGGTTCTGTTTCATGAGTAAGTTCAGGATCAGGGTTAGCTTTAGGGTTACTAATCTGTTCAGGATCACGGATTGAGTCAGAGTTAGGTTTACAGTCAGGTTTAGTGTCAGTATTAAGGTCAAAGCCAGGGTCTGGTTTAAGGTTAAGGTCTGACATAGGCAAAGTACAGAGTTAGGGTTATGATCAAGTTCAGGGAGAGGGTCAGGATTATTGTTAAAGTGGGGTTAGGTTTAGGGTTAGAGGTAGGTTTCGGGTTAGGGTTAGACCGGGTTAGGGTCAGTGTCAGGGATAATGTTAGGGGTTAGGTTTAGGGTTAGGTTCAGCATTAGGTTTCGGGTCAGGGCCCGTGTTAGTGTCAGGGTGCGGGTTACATTTAGGGTTAGAGTTAGGGTCAGGCTCCCATTCAATGTAGGGTTAGTGTTAGGGTCAGGGTCAGCATCACTGTTAGAGTCAGGGTTAGGTTTATAGTCTTTGCCTGGGTCAGGGTCATGGTGAAGTCTAGGGCCAGTGTCAGGTTTACGGTCAGGTTCAGGTATTGGTTTAAAGTCCACATTCGGGTCAGGGACATGATTATTTAGTGGTCATTGTTAGGGTCATGGTTCTGTTTAGAGTCTGGGCCAGGGTCAGATTTAGGGTCAGGGTCTGCTGTATGCAAAGTTCCGGGTAAGGGTAATGATCATAATCAGGCATAGGGTCCGGGTTATTGTTTATGTTTAGGGTTAGGTTTAGGGTTAGAGTTAGGTTGAGAGTTAGGGTTAGCCCTCGTTAGGGTCAGGGTCCGTGGTAGGGTTAGGGTTTAGTGTTAGGGTTAGTTTCAGCGATAGGATTCGCGGAGGGCACGTGTTAGTGTCAGGGTCAGGGTTACATTTAGGGGTAGAGTTAGAGTCAGGCTCACATTCAGTGTCAGGGTTAGTATTAGGGTCATGGTTAGGGTCAATGTTAGGGTCTGGGTTAGGTTTATGGTCATGGCCTGCGTCACGGTCAGGGTATAGTTTAGGGCAGTGTCAGATTTAGGGTCAGGATCAGGTATTGGTTTAAAGTCCACATTTGGGTTGTGACAAGGTTATGCAGTAGTCAGTGTTACTGTCATGGTTAGGTTTAGGGTCAGGGCCATGGTCAGGTTTAGGATCAGGGTCCCTAATAGCAATTTTCAGGGTTAGGTTTAGGGTCAGTGTCTGGTATAGGCAAAGTTCAGGGTTAGGGTTATGATCATAGTCAGCTATAGGGTCAGGGTTATTGTTAAAGTTCAGCGTTAGTGTTAGGGTTAGCGTTAGGTTGATGGTTAGGGTTAGAACTTGTTAGGGTCAGGGTCCGTGGTAGGTTAGGGGTTAGTGTTAGGGTTAGTTTCAGCAATAGGATTCGGGGTAGGGCCCGCGTTAGTGTCAGGGTCAGGGTTACATTTAGGGTTAGAGTAGGGTAGGATAACAGCCAGGCTCAGGTTTAGTGTTCAGGTCAGGGTGGGGATCACTATTAGGCTCAGGGTTAGGTTTATGATCATGGCCTGGGTCAGGGTCAGGGTGAAGTTCAGAGCCAGTGTCAGGTTTAGGGTCAGGATCAGGTATTGGTTCAAAGTCCACATTTGGGTTAGGGACAAGGTTATGTAGTGGTCAGTGTTAGTGTCATGGTTAGGTTTAGGGTCAGGGCCAGGGTCAGGTTTAGGGTCAGGGTCTGGTAGAGGCAAAGTTCAGGGTTAGGGTTATGATCATAGGCAGGTATAGGGTAAGGGTTATTGTTAAAGTTTAGGGTTAGTGTTAGGGTTAGAGTTAGGTTGAGGGTTAGGGTTAGACATGTTTAGGGTCAGGGTTCGAGGAAGGGTTAGAGTATAGTGTTAGGGTTAGGTTCAGTGATAGGATCAGCGGAGGACCCGTGGTAGTGTCAGGGTTAAGGTTACGTTTAAGGGTAGAGTTATGGTCAGGCTCACATTCAGTCTCAGGGTTAGTGTTAGGTTTGGGTCAGGGTCACTGTTAAGGTCAGGGTTAGGTTGATGGTCATGGCCTGGGTCAGGGTCATGGTGAAGTTTAGGGCCAGTTTCAGGTTTAGCGTCAGGATCAGGTATTGGTTAAAGTCCACATTTGGGTCAGGGACAGGGTTATGTAGTGGTCAGTGTTAAGGTCATGGTTAGGATTAGGGTCAGGGTCAGGGTCAGGTGAAGGTCAGGGCCAGGGTCAGGTTTAGGTTCAGTCTTTGCTTTATGTTCGATTCAGGTTCACAGTTAGGTTTAGGGGAAAAGTTTGGGATGGGGTTAGGGTTAGAGTTAGAAGTAGTGTTATCGTGAGGGTTAGGGTTAGACAGGGTAAGGTCAGGGTGAGGGTTTGGTTTAGGGTAGGGGTTAGTGTTAGGGTCAGGGTCAGTGTTCGGTTTGGGTACAGGGTCCATATTAGGGTCAGTGTTAGGGTTACCTTTAGGGTTAGGTTTAGGGTCAGGCACACAGTCAGGGTCAGGGTTAGTGTTAGGGTCAGGGTTAGGTCAGCGTCAGGATTAGGATTAGGGCCAGGTCAGGGTCCTGTTTAGGGATGAGTCATAGTTAGGTTATCTCAGACTTAGGTTTAGGTTCAGGGTCCGGATCAGGGTCAGCATCAGGCTTAGTTTTAGGTTTAGGGTTCAGGTCAGGATCACGGTCAGGGTTAGGGTCAGGGTCAGGGTCAGGGCTCGGGTTAGGGTTTGGGGCAGGCTCACAGTGTCAGGGTCAGGGTCAGTGGTTACTGTTAGGGTTCGCCCCGCTCCTGGTTCATTGTCCCCTCCCTTTAGGTTCTCAGGAAAAACCCTTGGCAGAAGGCTGTAGACCCCACACCCGATCCCACTTAGCCAGCATTACACTGGGATGTAAACATGACCTGCCCACCAGGCATCTAACCCCTCATCAGCCTGCTCCTGCTTGGGACATCTTCACCCACGATGGCATGGCCAGGTCCTCTTTACACACAGAGCCACAGATACACAGAGGCACACACACACACACACACACACACACACACACACACACACGGGGAGGAGACTTAGAGCTATACCGTTCAATTAAAAGGTGTGGGACTCTCTGACTCTGAGCCCCCTGGTGTCACCTTTTGATTTTATTTGCCAAAGGGCCTGAGGCATTGGGGAAGCCTGATATGACCTGCCAGTGAGGGGACGTGTATGGTGGGTGAGCTCTCTTCTCCCTGCATCCTCAGGGCTTCAGTACAGCAGAAGAACATGTCGCTTCCTTTAGGATGTGCCTAGAAATGAGCTGGGCAGGGGGGTTTTCTCTGTAATGGGGTGCCTGGATACCTGGATTCTAATTCCGTTGGGCTCTGTCGTCAGGGAAGTGAGGTCACCATTGAATGGGGGCTCCTTACCAAACTTTCTGCTCCCACCAGAGCACCCTGAGCGTGCCCATCCCCTAGCTGCTCAAGGCTCACCCACCACTCCATGCCCTGTTCATCCAGTGACCCCCACACAGTCAATCCCAGCCCCTGGGAGTCCTGGATGCAACTATTGTCCCCGCTTCTGGGAAGAGAGATGGGTTCAGACCGAGTTAAGGTTAGGGTTAGGGTTAGGGTTAGTGTTAGCGAGAGACTTAGGGTAAGGGTTAGGGTGAGATATCGTTGGGGTCAGGGATAGTGTTAGGGTTAGGGTAGGGGTCAGGGTTAGGGTTAGGTTCATGGTTAGGTTTAGGGTCAGGCTCACAATAGGGTCAGAGTTACCATTACTGTCAGAGTCAGGGTCAGGGTCAGTGTTAGGGTGACGGTTAGGTTAAGGGTCAGGTTCAGGGTCATGGTCAGATTTAGGGTCAGGTTCAAGTTTTGTTTTGGGGGCAAGGTTCATGTCAGGGTCAGGGTTAGGTTTGGGACTAGTTTAATGTCAGGGTTAGGGTCAGGGTCAGGATTAGGTTTATGGTTATGGTAAGGTCAGCTTTATGTTTAGGTTCTGTTTTATGAGTAGGTTCAGGATCAGGGTTAGCTTTAGGGTTACTAATCTGTTCAGGCTCACGAATTGGGTCAGAGTTAGGTTTACAGTCAGGGTTAGGGTCAGTATTAAGGTCAAGGCCAGGGTCAGGTTTAAGGTTAAGGTCTGACATAGGCAAAGTTCAGAGTTAGGGTTATGATCAGGGTCAGGGAGAGGGTCAGGATTACTGTTAAAGTGGGGTTAGAGTTAGGATTAGAGGTAGTTTGAGGGTTAGGGTTAGACAGGGTTAGGGTCAGTGTCAGGGATAATGTTAGGGGTTAGTTTTAGGGTTAGGCTCAACGTTAGGTTTCGGGTCAGGGCCCGTGTTAGTGTCAAGGTCATGGTTACGTTTAGGGTTAGAGTTAGGTTCAGGCTCACATTCAGTGTCAGGGTTAGTGTTAGGGTCAGGTTTAGATCAGCATCAGGGTTAGGATTAGGGTCAGGGTCTGGGTCATGGTTAGGTATTAGTCATATTTACGGTAATGTCAGAGTTAGGTTTAGGTTCAGAGTCCACATCAGGGTCCTTGCCAGGCTTAGGTTTTGTTTTGCGTTCAGGTAAGGATCACAGTCAGGGTCAGAGTCAGGGTCAGGGCTTGGGTTAGGGTTTGGGGCAGGCTCACAGTCAGTGTCAGGGTCAGGGTTAGTGGTTACTGTTAGGGTTAGCCCTGCTCCTGAGTCATGGACCCATCCATTCAGGATCTCAGGATAAACCCTGGGCAGAAGGGTGTAGACCCTACAACTGATCCCACTTAAGCAGCCTTAAACTGGGGTGTGAACATGACTTACCCACCAGACATCTAACCCCATATCAGCCTCATCCTGCTTGGGGCATCTCAATCCACGATGGCATGGCCAGGTCCTCTTTACACACAGACACAGAAACCCAGTGGCACACACACACACACACACACACACACAAACACACAGAGACGGGGAAGAGACCTAGGGCTACACCGGTCGAATAGAAGGTGTGGGACTCTCTGACTCTGAGCCCCCTCATGTCTCCTTTTGATTTTATTAGCCAAAGGCCTGAGGCGTTGGGGAAACCTGATATGACCTGCCAGGGCGGGGACTTGTCTGGCCGGCGAGCTCTCTTCTCCCTGAATCCTCTCGGCTTCAGTACAGCAGAAGAACATGTCGCTTCCTTTAGGATGTGCGTAGAAATGAGCTGGGCAGGGGGCTTTCTCTGTAATGGGGTGCCTGGATACGTGGGTTCCAATTCCTTTGGGCTCTGTCGTCAGGAAAGTGAGGTCACGACTGCCTGGGGGCTCCTTACCGAACTTCCTGCTGCACCAGAACTCCCTGAGCTGCCGGTCCCCATGCTGCTCAAGGCTCACACTCCACTCAATGCAGTGCCCATTCAGTGACCCCCATATAGCCTCCTCCCAGCACCTGGGAGGCCTGGGTGCAGGGGTTGTCCCTGCTGGAGGGAACAGAGCTGGGTTTAGACAATGTTAGTGTTAGGGTTAGGGTTAAGAAAGACTTAGGGTCAGGCTTAGGGTTAGACATAGTTGAGGTCAGGGTAAGCGTAAGGATTAGGGTAGGGGTCAGGGTTAGGGTTAGTTTCATGGATCTGAAGCCTGAAAATTTAGGGTAAGGTCTAGGTTCTGAAGCCTGAAAACTGAGGTAGGGAAGAGATGATGACCTAAGGCCATGGCGGGTCTGATGTGCTCAGTGTGCGGTCAGCTGTCTGGGTGTTGGTCACGAGGTCCGGGCTCATGTTGTCAGACAGCGCATTAGTGCCCAGGTTAGACTATATATTGTGGGTGCATTCGATTGCCGTGTAGGTTCTTATCGAACCAAATCTTCAGGATATGAAGAATGAGCGAGTCTGAGGCTCTTGATCAGGCTTTTGTCTCTGGATTTTGTATCAGCAATGGCCGTGGAATGGTGGGGAGGCCTCATGGACCATGGACGAATCTTGCTCTCTGTGGATTTGGCCCGATCCTAATTGATTTTCGTCAATCTGTGGGATGGGAGGACTCCTTTCAGGTTTGTTAACTCAGGTGTCCCACCAAAAGAGGAATTCCAAAGCAGAGCCCTGGGGAAGAGTGAAGGGACAACCCGAACTATGGTGAAAAATTGGGGCTTAGGGGCATGGCAAGCACAATATGCTGTCTCTCCATCCAGCCACTGAGAGGCCTTACCTGAGGACTGGGCTCAGGCTGAGTGTCACAATGTGTGTTTCTGACCAATGTGGCCCGCAAGCATGGGCCGGGCCTCATGGGCCACACTGGTTTCAAGTACACTGAACCTTGGACAACATGCCAACCACAAGGTTTCTTGCCATGGGGAAAGAGTTCTGATTTCTGCATCATTTTCAAACCCGGGCCGTGATTGGAGATAAGGTCTAGGTTCTGAAGCCTGAAAACCGAGATTGAGAAGAGATGACGACCTAAGGCCATGGCGGGTCCGATGTGGTCTGTGTGCGGCCAGCTGTCTGGGTGGGGCCAGGAGTTCCAGGCTCAGGCTGTGTCAGAAAGGGCATTAGTGCCCAGGTCAGCATATATATTTGGGGTACAGCCGAATGGCGTGCCCCGTTGATCCTAATTTGGGGTTTCTGGGTAGCCCCAGAGGGCAATGGTTTTCTTCTGGAGGGCAGGCAGAGTGCTGCATTGTAGTTCTGGATTGCCAAACTGGAGTGCTTGTGGGCCAGTAGTCTGAGGACAGATGTCTGAGAGCCCAAGCTAGGCCTAGGTTTCTGGGTGAGGATATGGCAGGCACAATCTACAGACCTGAATCGAGATCTCGTGCATCTGAAGTCAGGGCGAGGATCAGACGTTCTCTCAGGTTGGACATTCTGTCCCTGATGGCCCCTTCTTGAAGGGGCGGAAGATCATGAGGCCATGGGGGTTTTCCCACGATGGTAGTTGTGAGAAGCTCCCAAATGCAAAGATTCTTCTGCAGGACTATTGAGACCTGTTGTTTGGCTCCAGGACAACGATTCAGAGCAGGGTTCTAAGGATGGATGTCTGGGTAGCCCACCTCCCATTACAATTGTCTCCAAGCAACAAGACAGGTTAGATCTGCTGGATCTGGGGGAGCAACCGAGGAGGCTGAGTTGAAATGGGCTCTCCCGTGGATGTGTCCTAATACGAATTTGTGTCTATGGAGACCTTGAAATGAAGCGGTGGCACTGGGGCCTTCAAGGGTTCTCCTAAAGAGAGGCTTTCACACAGCTTCATCGTGCAAGTTTCCCATGTGTAGATGAGATTTGTTCTGATGGGTGAGTCAAGAAACAGTCATATGCTGTTATTGAAATCCAGGCCTCTGAGGAGAGATGCCTGGAAACCAAAGCAATGGATCCGATAGGTGCCTAGGGGCCTGTTCGTTCCTTTTTACCTCTGGGGACATCAGTCTACGGGTCTGAGTGCCGGTAGGTGCTCAGATGGGCCCAGATTGCCCCTGTTTGTCCTGGGAAGCCACAAATATTGGGATGGCTTCAGGGACTTTGGAGGTTTATCCTCTTAGTACGGTTGTGGCCACTGGAATGGGCACATACAATTCCCTTGGAGAGGGCAAGCACAGTCGTCAGGTTTGGCTCCAGGGGCCTGAGCCTGTAGGGTGTGTAGGCCAGGGCTCTTTGGACAGTTGTCTGAAAAAACAAACTCGGCTTATGTTTCGGGTCATAGGTATGGCAGGACTGATCTACAGACCATGAGGAGAACTCTTCGGGATATGGAAAAAGGGCGAGTGTGAGGCTCTGCTCAAGCTTTTGTCTCTGGATATCGTGTCACTCATGGTCGTGAAATTTCCGGGTGACTTCATGGGAAATAGACGAGTCTTACTCTCTGGGGGTTTGGCCCCGTCCAAAGAGTTTGGGTCATTCTATGGGATGGAAGAAGTCCGTTGATCTGTTGTTGTTTATTTGTTTGTTTTGTTTTTCAACCTCAGGTGTCTCACCAAATGAGGGATTCCAGAGTAGAGCCCTGGGGAGGGGCTACTGGACAACCAGAAATCTGGTTAAAAATTGGGGCCTAGGGACATATCAAGCCCATTATGACATCTAATGGTCCAGCCACTGAGAGGACGTACTAGAGGACAGGACTCACGCTGAGGGTCACAATGCGTGTTTATGCCCTCGTCGCACTCAAGAATGGGCGGGGCCTCAGGGTGAATGCTGGATTCTCCTACATTGAACGTTGGACAACATGCCAACCACAAGGTTTCTTGCCATGGGTAAGGAAGAGTTCTGATTTCTGCATCACAGTGACACCTGGGCAGTGATTGGAGATAAGGTCTAGGTTCTGAAGCCTGAAAACTGAGGTAGAGAAGAGATGATGACCTAAGTCCATGGCAGGGGTGATGTGCTCAGTGTGCGGTTAGCTGTCTGGGTGTTGGTCACGTGGTCCGGGCTCAGGTTGTCAGACAGTGCATTAGGGCCTAGGTTAGACTATATATTTTGGGTGCATTCGAGTGCCGTGTAAGTTCTTATCTGAAGAACTCTTCAGGATATGAAGAATGAGCGAGTCTGAGTCGCGTGCTCAGGCTTTTGTCTCTGGATTTTGTATCAGCGATGGCCGTGGAATGTTGGGGAGGCCTCATGGGCCATGGACGAATCTTGCTCTCTCTGGACTTGGCCCGATCCCAATTGTTTTTCGTCAATCTGTGGGATGGGAGGACTCCTATCAGGTTTGTTACCTCAGGTGTCCCAACAAAAGAGGAATTCCAAAGCAGAGCCCTCGGGAAGAGCGAAGGGACAATAAGAAATATGGTTAAAAATGGGGTCCTAGGGGCATGGCAAGCCCAATATGCTGTCTCTCCATCCAGCCACTGAGAGGCCTTACCTGAGGACTGGGCTCAGGCTGAGGGTCACAATGTGTGTTTGTGACCAATGTGGCCCACAAGCATGAGCCGGGCCTCATGGGCCACACTGGTTTCAAGTACACTGAACCTTGGACAACATGCCAACCATAAGGTTTCGTGCCATGGTGAAAGAGTTCTGATTTCTGCATCATTTTGAAACCCGGGCCGTGATTGGAGATAAGGTCTAGGTTCTGTAGCCTGAAAACCGAGGTTGAGAAGAGATGACGACCTAAGGCCATGGCGGGTCCGATGTGCTCAGTGTGCGGCCAGCTGTCTCGGTGGGGCCAGGATGTCCAGGCTCAGGCTGTGTCAGAAAGGGCATTAGTGCCCAGGTCAGCCTATATATTTGGGGTACAGCCGAATGGTGTGCCCTGTTGATCCTCATTTGGGGTTTCTGGGTAGCCCCAGAGGGCAATGTTTTTCTTCTGGAGGGTAGGCAGAGTAGTTCTGGATTGCCAAACTGGAGGGCTTTGGGGCCAGTAGTCTGCGGACAGAAGTCTGAGAACCCAAGCTAGGCCTCGGTTTCTGGATGACGATATGGCAGGCACAATCTACAGACCTGAATCGAGATCTCGTGCATCTGAACAGAGCGAGGATCAGACGATCGCTCAGGTTGGACATTCTGTCCCTGATGGCCCCTTCTTGAAAGGGGGGTGGATCACGAGGCCATGGGGGTTTTCCCACGATGGGAGTTATGAGAAGCTCCCAGGTGCAAAGATTCTTCTGCAGGACAATTGAACCTGTTGGTTGGCTCCAGGACAACGATTCCGAGCAGGGTTCTAAGGATGGATGGCTGGGTAGCCCATCTCGCATTCCAATTGTCTCCAAGCAACAAGACAGGTTAGATCTGCTGGATCTGGGGGAGCAACCGAGGAGGCTGAGTTGAAATGGACTCTCTCGTGGATGTGTCCTAATATGATTTTGTGTCTATGGAGGCCTTGGAATGAAGCGGTGGCACTGGGGCCCTGAAGCGTTCTCCAAAAGAGAGGCTTTCACACAGCTCCATCGTGCATGTTTCACATGTGTAGACGAGATTTGTTCTGATGGGTGAGTCAAGAAACAGCCATATGCTGGTAATGAATTCCAGGCCTCTGAGGAGAAATGCCTGGAAAACAAAGCAATGGATCTGATTAGTGCCTAGGGACCTGTTTGCTTCTTTTTACTTCTGGGGACATCAGTTTACGGGTCTGAGTGCAGGTAGGTGCTCAGATGGGCACAGATTGCCCTTGTTTGTCCTGGGAAGCCACAACTATTGGGATGGCCTCAGGGTCTTTGGCGGTTTATCCTATTAGTAGGGTTGTGGCCATTGGAATAGGCACACACAATTCCCTTGGAGAGGGCAAGCACAGTCGTCAGGTTTGGCTCCAGGGGCCTGAGCCTGTAGGGTGTGTAGGCCAGAGCTGTTTGGACAGTTGTCTGAAAACACAAACTCGTCTTATGTTTTGTGTCATAGGTATGGCAGCTCTGATCTACAGAAAATGAGGAGAACTCTTTGGGATATGAAAAAAGGGCTAGTGTGAGGCTCTTGTTCAAGTTTTTGTCTCTGGATATCGTGTCACTCCTGATCGTGAAATTTCCGGGTGACTTCATTGGAATTGGACGAGACTTACTCTCTGGGTTTTGGCCCCGTCCAAAGAGTTTGGGGCCATTCTTTGGGATGGAAGAGGTCCCTTTGGTTGTTGTTGTTGATTTGTTTTGTTATGTTTTTCAACCTCAGGTGTCCCACCATATGAGGGATTCCAGAGTATTGCCCGGCGGAGGGGCGACTGGACAACCAGAAATCTGGTCAAATATTGGGGCCTAGGGACATGTCAAGATAATGATGACATCTAAGGGTCCAGCGACTGAGAGGACTTACTAGAGGACAGGACTCACGCTGAGGGTCACAATGCGTGTTTATGCCCACGTCACACTCAGGAATGGGGGGGCCTCAGGGTGAATGCTGGTTTCTCCTACACTGAACGTTGGACAACATGCCAACCACAAGGTTTCTTGGCATGGGTAAGGAAGAGTTCTGATTTCTACATCAAAGTCACCCCTGGGCAGTGATTGGAGATAAGGTCTAGGTTCTGAAGCCTGAAAACTGACGTAGGGAAGAGATGATGACCTAAGGCCATGACGGGTCTGATGTGCTCAGTGTGCGGTCAGCTGTCTGGTTGTTGGTCAGGAGGTCCGGGCTCAGGTTGTGTCAGACAGTGCATTAGTGCCAATGTTAGACTATATAATTTGGGTATATTCGAGTGCCGTGTAGGATTTTCCTCCTTTAAGCTGCCTGGGCAGCTCATTAGGCAATATATTTTTTCTAGAGGGCAGGCAGAGTGCTTCATTGTCGGTCCGGAATTGCCAAACTTGAGGGTTTCGGGGCCAGGAGTGTGAGGACGGAAGTCTGAGAACACAAGCTAGACTTCGGTTTCAATGTGAGGGCACGGCAGGTACCCCCTGCAGTTCTGAACCTATATCGCATGCCTTTGATGTCAAGGCGAGGATCAGACGTTGGCTCAGGTTGGAGTTTCTCTGCCTGACGGCCCCTTCATGAAGGGAGCGGAATCTAGAGGCCCTGAGGGTTTTCCCACTTTGGGAGTCGTGGGAAGCCCACTTCAAGGATTCCTTCTGCGGGACAATTGAGACCTGTTGGACAGCTCCAGGATATCCCATATGGAATTACTCCAGAACACCGTTCGAGGATGTATGCCTGGGAATCTGGCCTCGCATTCCAATTGTCTCCTAGCAACAAGACAGTTTAGATCTGATGGATCTGCGGGAGCAACCGGGGTGGCTGTGTTTAAATGGAATTTCCTGATGATGTGTCCTAATGTGTTTGTGTCCATGAGGGCCTTGGAATGGGGCTGTGGCACGGGGACCCTGAAGTATTCTCCTAAGCTTTTGACATAGCTCCCATGCACACGTTTCCTAGTGGAGACGAGATTTGTTCTTATGGTGCCTCAAGAAAACCCCTATACTGATATTGGAATCCAGGCTTTTGAGGTGACATGCCTGTAAACCAAAGCAAAGGATCCGATAATGGCCTAGGGTCCTGTCTGGTTCAATCTTCTTCTCTGGGGACATCCATCTATGGTATGAGTGGAGGTAGATGCTCAGCTGTTGTCAGACCGCCCTTTTTTGTACCAGGCGACCTAAACTATTGGGATGGCCTCCGGGGCTTTGGAGGATTCTCCTAATTTGTACTATTTTGGACAAAGGAATGGGCAGAATTCCCATGGATTGGGTAGGCACAGTCCTAATGTGTGGCTCCAGGGGCCCCAGCCTGGAGGGTGTGTGGCCCAGGACTTTGAGGACAGAAGTCTGAAAACACACACTCAGATTAGGTTTGGGGGCGTAGGTATGGCACGCCCGATCTACAACCCATGGGAAGAACTCTTCAGGATATGAAGAATGAGCGAGTCTGAGGCGCTTGCTCAGGCTTTTGTCTCTGGATTTTGTATCAGCGATGGCCTTGGAATGTTTGGTAGGCCTCATGGGCCATCGACGAATATTCCTCTCTGTGGATTTGGCCCATTCCAATTGTTTTTCGTCAATCTGTGGGATGGGAGGACTCCTTTCAGGTTTGTTACCTCAGGTGTCCCACCAAAAGAGGAATTCCAAAGCAGAGCCCTGGGGAAGAGTGAAGGGACAACCCGAACTATGGTGAAAAATTGGGGCCTAGGGGCATGGCAAGCCCAATATGCTGTCTTTCCATCCAGCCACTGAGAGGCCTTACCTGAGGACTGGGCTCAGGCTGAGGGTCACAATGTGTGTTTGTGACCAATGTGGCCCGCAAGCATGGGCGGGGCCTCATGGGCCACACGGGTCTCATCGACACTGAACGTTGGAAAACATGCCAACCACAAGGTTTCTTGCCATGGGGAAAGAGTTCTGATTTCTGCATCATTTTCAAACCCAGGCAGTGATTGGAGATAAGGTCTAGGTTCTGAAGCCTGAAAACCGAGGTTGAGAAGAGATGATGACGTAAGGCCATGGCGGGTCCGATGTGCTCAATGTGCGGCCAGCTGTCTGGGTGGGGCCAGGAGGTCCAGGTCAGGCTGTGTCAGAAAGGGAATTAGTGCCCAGGTCAGCCTATATATTTGGGGTACAGCCGAATGGCGTGCAGGTTGATTCTCATTTGGGGTTTTTGGATAGCCCCAGAGGGCAATGTTTTTCGTCTGGATGGTAGCCAGAGTGCTGATTGTAGTTCTGATTGCCAAACTGGAGGGCTTTTGGGCCAGTAGCCTGAGGACGGAAGTCTGAGAACCCAAGCTAGGCCTAGGTTTCTGGGTGATGATATGGCAGGCACAATCTACAGACCTGAATCGAGATCTCGTGCATCTGAAGTCAGGGCGAGGATCAGACGATCGCTCAGGTTGGACTTTCTGTCCCTGATGGCCCCTTCTTGAAGGGGGGGTGGATCACGAGGCCATGGGGGTTTTCCCACGATGGGAGTTGTGAGAAACTCCCAACTGCAAAGATTCTTCTGCAGGACAATTGAGACCTGTTGCTTGGCTCCAGGCCAACGATTCCGATCAGGGTTCTAAGGATGGATGGCTGGGTAGCCCATCTCGCATTCCAATTGTCTCCAAGCAACAAGACAGTTTAGATCTGCTGGATCTGGGGGAGGAACCGAGGAGGCTGAGCTGAAATGGACTCTCCCGTGGATGTGTCCTAATATGTCTTTGTGTCTATGGAGACCTTGGAAAGAAGCGGTGGCACTGGGGCCCTGAAGGGTTCTCCTAAAGAGAGGCTTTCACACAGCTCCATCGTGCAAGTTTCCCATGTGTAGATGAGATTTGTTCTGATGGGTGAGCAAAGAAACAACAATATGCTGGTATTGTAATATAGGCCTCTGAGGAGAAATGCCTAGAAAACAAAGCAATGGATCCCATTAGTGCCTAGGGGCCTGTTCGTTCCTTTTTACTTCTGGGGAAATCAGTCTATGGGTCTGAGTGCAGGTAGGTGCTCAGATGGGCTCAGATTGCCCCTGTTTGTCCTGGGAAGCCACAACAATTGGGATGGCCTCAGGGACTTTGGAGGTTTATCCTAATAGTTGGGTTTTGGCCATTTGAATGGGCACATACTATTCCCTTGGAGAGGGCAAGCACAGTCCTCAGGTTTGGCTCCAGGGGCCTGAACCTGTAGGGTGTGTAGGCCAGAGTTGTTTGGACAGTTGTCTGAAAACACAAACTCGGCTTATGTTTCGGGTCATAGGTATGGCAGGACTGATCTACAGAAAATGAGGAGAACACTTTGGGATATGAAAAAAGGGCGAGTGTGAGGCTCTTGCTCAAGTTTTTGTCTCTGGATATCATGTCACTCATGGTTGGAAATTTCCGGGTGACTTCATGGCAATTAAACGAGTCTTACTCTCTGGGGGTTTGGCCCCGTCAAAAGAGTTTGGGGTAATTCTGTGGGATGGAAGTGGTCCGTTTTGTTGTTGTTGTTGATTTGTTTAGTTTTTTTTTTCAACCTCAGGTGCCCCACCAAATGAGTGATTCCAGAGTAGAGCCCTGGGGAGGGGCGACTGGACTACCAGAAATCTGGTTAAAAATTGGAGTCTAGGGACATGTCAAGCCCATGATGACATCTAAGGGTCCAGCCACTGAGAGGACGTTCTAGAGGATAGGACTCACGCTGAGGGTCACAATGCGTGTTTATGCCCCCGTCACACTCAAGAATGGGCGGGGCCTCAGGGTGAATGCTGGTTTCTCCTACACTGAACGTTGGACAACATGCCAACCACAAGGTTTCTTGCCATGGGTAAGGAAGAGTTCTGATTTCTGCATCAAAGTGACACGTGGGCAGTGATTGGAGATAAGGTCTAGGTTCTGAAGCCTGAAAACTGACGTAGGGAAGAGATGATGACCTAAGGCCATGGCGGGTCTGATGTGTTCAGTGTGCGGTCGGCTGTCTGGGTGTTGGTCAGGAGGTCCGGGCTCAGGTTGTGTCAGACAGTGCATTAGTGCCCAGGTTAGACTATATAATTAGGGTACATTCGAGTGCCGTGTAGGTTTTTCCTCCTTTAAGCCGCCTGGGCAGCTCATTAGGCAATATATTTTTTCTAGAGGGCAGGCAGAGTGCTTCATTGTCGGTCCGGAATTGCCAAACATGAGGGTTTCGGGGCCAGGAGTGTGAGGACGGAAGTCTGAGAACACAAGCTAGACTTCGGTTTCAGGGTGAGGGCACGGCAGGTACCCCCTGCAGATCTGAACCAATATCTCATGCATTTGATGTCAGGGCGAGGATCAGACGTTGGCTCAGGTTGGAGTTTCTGTGCCTGACGGCCCCTTCATGAAGGGAGATGAATCTCGAGGCCCTGGAGGTTTTCCCACGTTAGGAGTTCTGGGAAGCCCCCTTCAAGGATTTCTTCTGCGGGATAAATGAGACCTGTTGGACAGCTCCAGGACGTCCCATATGGAATGACTCCCGAGCACCGTTCAAGGATCGATGACTGGGAAGCCCGCATCGCATTCCAATTGTCTCCTAGCAACAAGACAGTTTAGATCTGATGGATCTGCGGGGGCAACCGGGGTGGCTGAGTTGAAATGGACTTTCCTGAGGATGGGTCCTAATGTGTGTTTGTGTCCATGAGGGCCTTGGAATGGGCCGGTGGCACCTGGACCCAGAAGTATTCTCCTAAGCTTTTGGCATAACTCCCATGCACACGTTTCCTTGTGGAGACGAGATTTGTTTTATGGTGCCTCAAGAAAACCCCTATGCTGGTATGGGAATCAAGGCTTTTGAGGAGACATGCCTGTAAACCAAAGTAAAGGATCCGATAATGGCCTAGGGTCCTGTCTGGGTCAATCTTCTTCTCTGGGGACATCCATCTATGGTATGAGTGGAGGTAGATGCTCAGCTGGTGTCAGACCGCCCTTTTTTGTCCTGGACGACCTACACCATTGTGATGGCCTCCGGGGCTTTGTAGGGTTCTCCTAATTTGTACGATTGTGGACAATGGAATGGGCAGAATTCCCATGGATTGGGTAGGCACAGTCCTAATGTGTGGCTCTTGGGGCCCAGCCTGGAGGGAGTGTGGCCCAGGAGTTTGAGGACAGAATCTGAAAACACAAACTCAGCTTAGGTTTGGGGACGTAGGTATGGCACGCCCGATCTACAAACCATGGGAAGAACTCTTCAGGATATGAAGAATGAGCGAGCCTGAGGCGCTTGATCAGGCTTTTTTCTCTGGATTTTGTATCAGCGATGGCCCTGGAATGTTGGGTATGCCTCATGGGCCATGGACGAATCTTCCTCTCGGTGGATTTGGCCCGATCCCAACTGTTTTTCGTCAATTTGTGTGATGGGAGGACTCCTTTCAGGTTTGTTACCTCAGGTGTCCCACCAAAAGAGGAATTCCAAAGCAGAGCCCTAGGGAAGAGTGAAGGGACAACCAGAACTATGGTGAAAAATTGGGGCCTAGGGGCATGGCAAGCCCAATATGCTGTCTCTTCATCCAGCCACTGAGAGGCCTTACCTGAGGACTGGGCTCAGGCTGAGGGTCACAATGTGTGTTTGTGACCAATGTGGCCCGCAAGCATGGGCGGGGCCTCATGGGCCGCTCGGTTTCAACTACACTGAACGTTGGACAACATGCCAACCACAAGGTTTCTTGCCATGGGAAAAGAGTTCTGATTTCTGCATCATTTTCAAACCCAGGCAGTGATTGGAGATAAGGTCTAGGTTCTGAAGCCTGAAAACCGAGGTTGAGAAGAGATGATGACGTAAGGCCATGGCGGGTCCGATGTGCTCAATGTGCGGCCAGCTGTCTGGGTGGGGCCAGGAGGTCCAGGTCAGGCTGTGTCAGAAAGGGAATTAGTGCCCAGGTCAGCCTATATATTTGGGGTACAGCCGAATGGCGTGCAGGTTGATCCTCATTTGGGGTTTCTGGGTAGCCCCAGAGGGCAATGTTTTTCTTCTGGAGAACAGGCAGAGTGCTGTAGTTCTGTATTGCCAAACTGGAGGGCTTGTGGGCCAGTAGTCTGAGGACGGAAGTCTGAGAACCCAAGCTAGGCCTAGGTTTCTGGGTGACGATATGGCAGGCACAATCTACAGACCTGAATCGAGATCTCGTGCATCTGAAGTCAGGGCGAGGATCAGACGATCGCTCAGGTTGGACTTTCTGTCCCTGATGGCCCCTTCTTGAAGGGGGGGGTGGATCACGAGGCCATGGGAGTTTTGCCACGATGGGAGTTGTGAGAAGCTCCCAACTGCATAGATTCTTCTGCAGGACAATTGAGACCTGTTGTTTGGCTCCAGGCCAACGATTCCGAGCATGGTTCTAAGAATGGATGGCTGGGTAGCCCACCTCGCATTCCAATTGTCTCCAAGCAACAAGACAGGTTAGATCTGCTGGATCTGGGGGAGCAACCGAGGAGGCTGAGCTGAAATGGACTCTCCCGTGGATGTGTCCTAATATGTCTTTGTGTCTATGGAGACCTTGGAAAGAAGCGGTGGCACTGGGGCCCTGAAGGGTTCTCCTAAACAGAGGCTTTGACACAGCTCCAACGTGCAAGTTTCCCATGTGTAGATGAGATTTGTTCTGATGGGTGAGTCAAGAAATAGCCATATGCTGGTATTGAAATCCAGGCCTCTGAGGTGAAATGTCTGGAAAACAAAGCAATGGATCCGATTAGTGCCTAGGGGCCTGTTCGTTCCTTTTTACTTCTGGGGACATCAGTCTATGGGTCTGTTGCAGGTAGGTGCTCAGATGGGCTCAGATTGCCCCTGTTTGTCCTTCGAAGCCACAACTATTGGGATGGCCTCAGGGACTTTGGAGGTTTATCCAATTAGTTGGGTTTTGGCCATTTGAATGGGCACATACAATTCCCTTGGAGAGGGCAAGCACAGTCCTCAGGTTTGGCTCCAGGGGCCTGAGCCTGTAGGGTGTGTAGGCCAGAGCTGTTTTGACAGGTTTCTCTCGCTCCGAGTCTTGTCTGAAGCACCCAAAGGCACCGTTGGCGCTGGGGTGGGAGGGGGAGGCGTGGCTGCGGGACCCAGGGTTCCCCAGATGGAGGCACTGAGGGACAGGACCCCGGAAGCAGAAGGCTGGGAAGCAGGTGAAATTTGGAGCCCGGTCTTCCTGGTGGGCCCGTCCTCATGGGACAGCACCAGGGAGGGAACCCCCGCAGGCCGAGGATTATCAGGAGGCGTCGGCCTCACTGTAGCCTGCTTCAATTAGGGCTTCCTGATGAGGTGCATGCTCGAGCGCTCGCGATGCCAGCCATGCGCGGGGGGCCTGCCCTTCAGACGTGTGGCACCCGAAGAGAGTTTGCTGGGCGTTTTCTGGTCTCAGGGACATGTTGTATCATAAGATGGTATTCCAGAACAGAACCCCGAGGACAGATGCCTGAAAACCTAATCAGGTGTTCCAATGAGGTCCAATGGCTTGTGAGGTTCAATCTTCTGACTCAGGATCATTGACGTGGCTGTCCATCTGAATGTAGCTAATCAGGGTGTTTCATACTGTGCATTTGCATCCAGACAGCCGCCAAAATTGGAGTGGGCTCAGGGGCCTTGCAGGTTTCTCTTAATCTGGAAGGTTTGGGCAACTGTGATAGGCACAGTTTCCTTGGGGAATTCAGCCACAGTCCTTTGGTGCACCTCGAGTGACCCCATCCAGGAGGGCATGTGAGCCATGGTTTTGGGAAAGAAGTCTGCAAACACAAATTCAGGTTCGGATTAGTCGCGAGGTGATCACAGGCCAAATGCATAGACCTGGGGGTCAGCTCATCAGCAACTGTAATTAGGATGACTAGAAGACAGTAGCACAGATTTTCCATCTGGATTGTGTGTCCAGAATGACCTCAGAATGTAGGTGAGGTCTCATGCATCCATGGGAGACTTTTTGTCTCTAAGGATCCTGGCGGCTCCCCTTAGCTTGGTGGCTTTTTCGGGGAAAATAAGAGTGCTGTTTTCCATCTTAGAGGTGTCCCAAAACAGGGATTTTAGATATGGGTTCTAAGTCTGGGCGCCTGGAAAATCCCACCAAGGGTTAGAATTTGGGGTTAGGGGAGTACCAGGCCTGCAATGCAGGAACCTTGTGGTGGAACTGAGAGAGTTTGTTTGAAAGCATACTTGGGTGAGGGTCACAATGCCTGTTTGTGCCCTGGGGAGCCATCAGGAGTTGGCCTGTTCACATTGGCCTTGTACCTTGCTCCCACTTTGAGAGCTGGATACCCATTTCAACACCCAGGTGTCCTTCCATGGAAAAGGAGTAGAACTCTATAGTGTTTCAGGTTCCCCCATTGGAAGGATTTCAGCAAAATCTGGGGAAAGGTGCGAGAATACCAAGTATGGGTAGAGATGACAGACTTGGGCCATGGCCAGTCCCACATGCTAGATATGGGAACTGCACTCCCTGTGACTGACTCTAGGTCGGGACACAGGCTCTGTAAGACACAACACTAGTGGCCAGGGAAGTCTATAAATCGGGGTTCCCTCCAGGGCTAAGCAGACTGATCCTAATGTGGCGATTCTGGGCAGACTAACCAGGCACTTCTTCCTATGAGGGAGGCAGAATGCTGCATTGCGGCTCCAGAATTCAATATCAAGAGGCCTTGGGGAGCAGTAGGGTGAGGATGGAATTGTAGACACAAGCTACTGTACAATTCAGTTCCAAGCGGAACGCAGTTCCAGTGTGAAGCGTCTTTTTTGATATATCCAGCAACTGAGTAAGGACAGATGTCAGATGTTTGCTCACACTACTGTTTTTGTCTACAATGACCAAGAAATGGAGGGGTGGCATCAAGAGCCCATCGAGGATTTCCCACTCTGAGACTTGTGAGATGCTCCAAACAGCAAGGTTTCCTTCTACTGGACAGGTGGAGTCTGGTTTGTTTGCTCCACAGTACCCCATGTTTGGGTAGCAGAGCTCTTCGGCATGGATGCCTGGAAAGCACACCTCCATTGACCATCGCAGCTGAGGAATATGGCAGTTTCGTTCTGATGACTCTAGGGCGAAGTACCAAGGCCTTGAGTTGACATGGAATATCTTGCACATGGGTCACAATGCTGGTTTGTTACCAGGGAGATCTTACAATGCACTGTTGGCAAAGGGTACTTGCAGGATTCTTCTACCCTGAGAGTTTGACACATGTCCAAGAGCACGGTTTCCTTCTGGGGACAAGAGTTGTTCTGTTGTGTGGCTCAGGGACTACATGTTGGAATATAAGTCAGTATTGGAGAACAGGCCTCTGGAAACAGTGCCTAAAAATCTAAACTGGGGTATCAATGAAGTCCTATAGTCATGGCAGGTTCAAACTTCTGACTCAGGCCCTTGGATTTGGATGTCTGCCTGGAGGCAGTGGCATATTGTTTGTCAGAATGTGCATTTGGGTCCAGAGCTTTCTTAGAAATTGAGGTGGGCTCAGGGGGTTTTACTTTGCTCCTAATCTTCAGTTTTTGGGTAACCGTGAAGGTCTGAGTTTCCTTTGGGAGTGTAAGGACAGTCATCTGGTGTGGCACCATAGGCCCCATCCTGGGGGGGCATGTAGGCCAGTGCTTTGGGGAGAGTTATCTGCAAAAGCAAACTAGAGTTAGAGTGAGGGCCGAGGTGATCACAGGTCCGATGTTCAGGCCCAGAGGGCAGCTCATAGTGTACTGAAATTAAGGTGTCATAGCGCAGGTTCTTCTGTCGGGTGTGTGCCCGGGATGGTCGCGAAAGGTAGGGGTGGCTTCATAAGTCCATGAGAAATTCTTCATCTCTGGGGATTCTGCTCAGCTCCCAAGAGTTTGGTGTCTCTGTGGGAAGGGAAGACTGTTGTTTCACGTCTCAGAGGACACCCAAATAGGGATTCCAGAGACAGGTTCTGGGTATGCATGACTTGAAAACATTAACAAGGGTGAGTATTTGCCCTTAGGGTCCTGGAAGTCCCTCTCTGTGGGCTCCTGATCCAGCTACTGCGGGGTTGTGTTTGAAAGCAAGCTCACACTGCCTGTTTGTATCCAGGGAGTCTTCCATGTGTGACCGTGGTCTCTTGGGCCATGCAGCTGGTTGCCACACAGAGAGTTGGGAAGGAGGAGTACTCTTGTGTGTGAGGTTCCCCCATAGGCATGGATTTGAGCTACGGTCTGGGACAGAAGACTGAATATACAGGTTGAGTAGAGATGTTGGTTTCAGGACACAGGAAGTCACACCTTCAGGAAATGGGGCCTATCTCTGGGTGGTTGACTGGAGGTCGTGGCTCAGTCTCTGTCAGTCAGACCCTTGTGCCCATTGAACCTAAGAACGGAAGTCTGAGAACACAAGCTAGTCTTAGGATTCTGGGTGAGGACATGGCAGGCACAATGGACAGAACTGAATCGAGATCTCGTGCATCTGAAGTCAGGGCGAGGATCAGACGAACGCTCAGGTTGGACATTCTGTCCCTGATGCCCTCTTCATAAAGGGGGGGTCACGAGGCCATTGGGGGATTTCCCAAGATGGGAGTTGTGAGAAGCTCCAAACTGCAAAGATTCTTCTGCAGGACAATTGAGACCTGTTGGTTGGAGCCAGGCCAACGATTCCGAGCAGGGTTCAAAGGATGGATGGCTGGGTAGCCCACCTCGCATTCCAATTGTCTCCTAGCAACAAGACAGGTTAGATCTGTTGTATCTGGGGGAGCAACCGAGGAGGCTGAGTTGAAATGGACTCTCCTGTGGATGGGTCCTAATGTGTTTTTGTGTCTAAGGAGAACTTGGAATGAAGCGGTGGCACTGGGAGCCTGAATGGATCTCCTAAAGAGGCTTTGACACAGCTCCAACGTGCTTGTTTCCCATGTGTAGATGAGATTTGTTTTGATGGGTGAATGAAGAAACAGCCATATGCTGGTATTGAAATCCAGGACGCTGAGGAGAGATGCCTGGAAACCAAAGCAATGGATCCGATAGGTGCCTAGGGGTCTGTTCGTTCCTTTTTACCTCTGGGGACATCAGTCTACGGGTCTGAATGCAGGTAGGTGCTCAGATGAGCTCTGATTGCCCCTGTTTGTCATGGGAAGCCACCAATATTGGGATTGCCTCAGGGACTTTGGAGGCTTATCCTATTAGTAGGTATGCAGCCATTGGAATGGGCACACACAATTCCCCTGGAGAGGGCAAGTACAGTCCTCAGGTTTGGCACCAGGGGCCTGAGCATGTAGGGTGTGTAGGCCAGAACTGTTTGGATAGATGTCTGAATACACAAACTCGGCTTATGTTTCGGGTCATAGGAATGGCAGGACTGATCTACAGACCATGAGGAGTACCCTTCGGGATATGAAAAAAGGGCAAGTGTGAGGCTCTTACTCATGTCTTTGTCTCTGGATATCGTGTCACTCATGGTCGTGAAATTTCAGGGTGACTTCATGGGAAATGGACGAATCCTACTCTCTGGGGGTTTGGCCCCGTCCAAGGAGTTTGGGGTCATTCTGTGGGATGGAAGAAGTCCGTTTTTTTGTTGTTGTTGTTTTGTTTTTTAACCTCAGGTGTCCCACCAAATGAGCGATTCCAGAGTGGAGCGACTGGACAACCAGAAATCTGGTTAAATATTAGGGAATATAGACATGTCAAGCCCATTATGACATCTAATGGTCCAGCCACTGAGAGGACTTATTAGGGGACAGGACTCACGGTAAGGGTCACAATGCGTGTTTATGCCCACGTCGCACTCAAGAATGGGCGGGGCCTCAGGGTGAATGCTTGTTTCTCCTAAACTGAACATTGTACAACATACCAAACAGAAGGTTTCTTGCCATAGGTAAGGAGGAGTTCTGATTTCTGCATCACAGTCACCGCTGGGCAGTGATTGGAGATAAGGTCTAGGTTCTGAAGCCTGAAAACTGAGGTCGGGAAGTGATGTTGACCTACGGCCATGACGGGTCTGATGTGCTCAGTGTGCGGTCAGCTGTCTGGGTGTTGGTCAGGAGGTCCGGCCTCAGGTTATGTCAGAGAGTGCATTAGTGCCCAGGTTAGACTATATAATTAGGGTACAGTTGAGTGCCGTGTAGGTTTATCCTCATTTAACCTGCCTGGGCAGCTCATTAGGCAATATATTTTTTCTAGAGGGCAGGCAGAGTGCTGCATTGGGGGTCTGAATTGCCAAACATGAGGGCTTCGGGGCCAGGAGAGTGAGGACGGAAGTCTGAGAACACTAGCTAGACTTGGGCTTCCGAGCGAGGGGACGGCAGTTACCCCCTGCAGATCTGAACCAGTATCTCATGCATCTGACGTCAGGGCGAGGATCAGACGTTGGATTAGGTTGGAGTTTCTGTGCATGACGGCCCCTTCATAAAGGGAGAGGAGTCTCGAGTCCATGTAGGTATTCTCACGTTGGGAGTTGTGAGATGCCCCCTTCAAAGATTCCTTCTGCGGGACAATTGAGACCTGTTGGACAGCTCCGAGACATGCCATATGGTTTCTCCGCCAGTGCCATTAGATTTTTTGCTCAGGCTTTTGTTTCTGGATTTTGTAGCAGCAAAGGCCGTGGGATGGCGGGAGGGCCTAATAGGCCATGGAGGAATCCTCCTCTCTGTAGATTTGGCCCGATACAAATTGTTTTTCATCAATCTCTGGGATGGGAGGACTCCTTTCAGGTTTGTTACCTCAGGTGTCCCAACAAAAGAGGAATTCCAAAGCAGACCCTGGGGAAGAGTGAAGGGACAAGCCGAACTATGGTTAAAAATTGGGGCCTAGGGGCATGGCAAGCCCAATTATTTTCAAACCTGGGCAGTGATTGGAGATAAGGTCTAGGTTCTAAAGCCTGAAAACCAAGGTTGGGAAGAGATGACGACCTAAGGCCATGGCGGGTCCGATGTGCTCAGTGTGTGGAAAGCTGTCTGGGTGGGGCCAGGAGGTCCAGGATCAGGCTGTGTCAGAAAGGGCATTAGTGCCCAGGTCAGCCTATATATTTGGGGTCAGCCGATTGGCGTGTAGGTTGATCCTCATTTGGGGTTTCTGGGTAGCCCCAGAGGGCAATGGTTTTCTTCTGGAGGGCAGGCAGAGTGCTGCATTGTAGTTCTAGATTGCCAAACTGGAGGGATGTGGGCCAGTAGTCTGAGGACGGAAGTCTAAGAACCCAAGCTAGGCCTAGGTTTCTGGGTGGGGATATGGCAGGCACAATCTACAGGCCTGAATCGAGATCTCGTGCATCTGAACTCAGGGCGAGGATCAGACGATCGCTCAGGTTGGACATTCTGTCCCTGATGGCCCTTCTTGAAGGTGGGGTGGATCACGAGGCCATGGGGGTTTTCCCACGATGGGAGTAGTGAGAAGCTCTCAACTGCAAAGATTCTTCTGAAGGCCAATTGAGACCTGTTGGTTGGCTCCAGGCCAATGGTTCTGAGCAGGGATCTAAGAATGGATGGCTGGGTAGCCCACCTCGCATTCCAATTGTCTCCAAGCAACAAGACAGGTTAGATCTGCTGGACCTGGGGGAGCAACCGAGGAGGCTGATTTGAAATGGACTCTCCCGTGGATGTGTCCTAATATGATTTCGTGTCTATGGAGACGTTGGAATGAAGCGGTGGCACTGGGGCCCTGAAGGGTTCTCCTAAAGAGAGGCTTTCACACAGCTCCATCGTGCAAGTTTCCCATGTGTAGATGAGATTTGTTCTAATGGGTGAGTCAAGAAATAGCCATATGCTGATATTGAAATCCAGGCCTCTGAGGAGAATTTCCTGGAAACCAAAGCAATAGATCCGTTAGGTGCCTAGGGGCCTGTTGTTCCTTTTTACTTCTGGGGACATCATTCTACGGGTCTGACTGAGGGTAGGTGCTCAAATGGGCCCAGATTGCCCCTGTTTGTCCTGGGAAGCCACAAATATTGGGATGGCCACAGTGACTTTGGAGGTTTATCCTCTTAGTACGGTTGTGGCCATTGGAATGTGCACATACAATTCCCTTGGAGAGGGCAATCAAGTCGTCAGGTTTGGCTCCAGGGGCCGGAGCCTGTAGGGTGTGTAGGCCAGGGCTGTTTGTACAGTTGTCTGAAAATACCAACTCGGCTTATGTTTCGGGTCATAGGTATGGCAGGACTGATCTACAGACCATGTTTAGAACTCTTCGGGATATGAAAAAAGGGCGAGTGTGAGGCTCTAGCTCAAGTTATTGTCTCTGGATATCGTGTCACTCATGGTCGTGAAATTTCCGGGTGACCTCATGGGAAATGGATGAGTCTTACTCTCTGGGGCTTGGCCCCGTCCAAAGAGTTTGGGGTCATTCTGTGGGATGGAAGAAGTCCATTGTTCTGTTGCTGTTGATTTGTTTTGTTTTGTTTTTCAACCTCAGGTGTCCCACCAAATGAGGGATTCCAGAGTAGAGCCCTGGGGAGGGGCTACTGGACAACCAGAAATCTGGTTAAAAATTGGGGCCTAGGGACATGTCAAGCCCATTATGACATCTAATGGTCCAGCCACTGAGAGGGCATACTCGAGGACAGGACTCACGCTGAGGGTCACAATGCGTGTTTATGCCCTCGTCGCACTCAAGAATGGGCGGGGCCTCAGTGTGAATGCTGCTTTCTCCTACACTGAACGTTGGACAACATGCCAACCACAAGGTTTCTTGCCATGGGTAAGGAAGAGTTCTGATTTCTGCATCACAGTCACCGCTGGGCAGTGATTGGAGATAAGGTCTAGGTTCTGAAGCCTTCAAACTGAGGTAGGGAAGAGATGATGACCTAAGGCCATGGCGGGTCTGATGTGCTCAGTGTGCGGTCAGCTGTCTGGGTGTTGGTCACGAGGTCCGGGCTCAGGTTATCAGACAGTGCATTAGTGCCCAGGTTAGACTATATATTTTGGGTGCATTCGAGTGCCGTGTAGGTTTTATCTGAAGAACTTGTCAGGATATGAAGAATGAGCGAGTCTGAGTCGCGTGCTCAGGCTTTTGTCTCTGGATTTTGTATCAGCGATGGCCGTGGAATGTTGGGGAGGCCTCAAGGGCCATGGACGAATCTTGCTCTCTGTGGACTTGGCCCGATCCCAATTGTTTTTCGTCAATCTGTGGGATGGGAGGACTCCTTTCAGGTTTGTTACCTCAGGTGTCCCACCAAAAGAGGAATTCCAAGCAGAGCCCTGGGGAAGAGTGAAGGGACAACCCGAACTATGGTAAAAATTTGAGGTCTAGGGGCATGGCAAGCCCAATATGCTGTCTCTCCATCCAGCCACTGAGAGGCCTTAAAGGAGGACTGGGCTCAGGCTGAGGGTCACAATGTGTGTTTGTGACCATGTGGCCCCCAAGCATGGGCGGGGCCTCATGGGCCACACGGGTTTCAACTACACTGAATCTTGGACAACATGACAACCACAAGGTGTCTTGCCATGGGGAAAGAGTTCTGATTTCTGCATCATTTTCAAACCCGGGAAGTGATTGGAGATAAGGTCTAGGTTCTGAAGCCTGAAAACCGAGGTTGGGAAGAGATGAAGAGCTAAGGCCATGGCGGGTCCGATGTGCTCAGTGTGCGGCCAGCTGTCTGGGTGGGGCCAGGAGGTCCAGGATCAGGCTGTGTCAGAAAGGGCATTAGTGCCCAGGTCAGCCTATATATTTGGGGTACAGCCGAATGGTGTGCCCCGTTGAACCTCATTTGTAATTTCTGGGTAGCCCCAGAGGGCAATGTTTTTCTTCTGGAGGGCAGGCAGAGTGCTGCATTGTAGTTCTGGAT
The DNA here is from genome assembly GCF_030435805.1 of Mustela lutreola. Lineage (NCBI taxonomy): Eukaryota > Metazoa > Chordata > Mammalia > Carnivora > Mustelidae > Mustela > Mustela lutreola. The sequence goes on along the minus strand of NC_081302.1, from coordinate 90,317,242 downwards.
TGCGAAACTGGAGGGCTTGTGGGCCAGTATTCTGAGGACGGAAGTCTGAGAACCCAAGCTAGGCCTAGGTTTCTGGGTGGGGATATGGCAGGCACAATCTACAGACATGAATCGAGATCTCGTGCATCTGAAGTCTGGGCGAGGATCAGACGATCGCTCAGGTTGGACAGTCTGTCCCTGATGGCCCCTTCTTGAAGGGGGGGGTGGATCACGAGGCCATGGGGGTTTTCCCACGATGGGAGTTGTGAGAATCTCCCAACTGCAAAGATTCTTCTGCAGGACAATTGAGACCTGTTGGTTGGCTCCAGGACAACGATTCCGAGCAGGGTTCTAAGGATGGATGGCTGGGTAGCCCGGCTCGCATTCCAATTGTCTCCAAGCAACAAGACAGGTTAGATCTGCTGGATCTGGGGGAGCAACCGAGGAGGCTGAGTTGAAATGGACTCTCCCGTGGATGTGTCCTAATATGATTTCGTGTCTATGGAGACCTTGGAATGAAGCGGTGGCACTGGGGCCCTGAAGGGTTCTCCTAAAGAGAGGCTTTCACATAGCTCCATCGTGCACGTTTCTGATGTGTAGATGAGATTTGTTCTGATGGGTGAGTCAAGAAACAGCCATATGCTGTTATTGAAATCCAGGCCTCTGAGGAGAGATGCCTGGAAACCAAAGCAATGGATCCGATAGATGACTAGGGGCCTGTTCGTTCCTTTTTACCTCTGGGGACATCAGTCTACGGGTCTTAGTGCCGGTAGGTGCTCAGATGGGCCCAGATTGCCCTTGTTTGTCCTGGGAAGCCACAAATATTGGGATGGCTTCAGGGAATTTGGAGGTTTATCCTCTTAGTACGGTTGTGGCCATTGGAATGTGCACATACAATTCCCTTGGAGAGGGCAATCAAGTCGTCAGGTTTGGCTCCAGGGGCCGGAGCCTGTAGGGTGTGTAGGCCAGGGCTGTTTGGACAGTTGTCTGAAAACACAAACTCGGCTTATGTTTCGGGTCATAGGTATGGCAGGACTGATCTACAGACCATGTTTAGAACTCTTCGGGATATGAAAAAAGGGCGAGTGTGAGGCTCTAGCTCAAGTTATTGTCTCTGGATATCATGTCACTCATGGTCGTGAAATATCCGGGTGACCTCATGGGAAATGGATGAGTCTTACTCTCTGGGGGTTGGCCCCGTCCAAAGAGTTTGGGGTCATTCTGTGGGATGGAGGAAGTCCATTGTTCTGTTGTTGTTGATTTGTTTTGTTTTGTTTTTGAACCTCAGGTGTCCCACCAATTTAGGGATTCTACAGTAGAGCCCTGGGGAGGGGCGACTGGACAACCAGAAATCTGGTTAAAAATTGGGGCCTAGGGACATGTCAAGCCCATTATGACATCTAAGGGTCCAGCCACTGAGAGGACGTTCTAGAGGACAGGACTCACGCTGAGGGTCACAATGCGTGTTTATGCCCTCATCGCACTCAAGAATGGGCGGGGCCTCAGGGTGAATGCTGGTTTCTCCTACACTGAACGTTGGACAACATGCCAACCACAAGGTTTCTTGCCATGGGTAAGGAAGAGTTCTGATTTCTGCATCAAAGTGACACGTGGGCAGTGATTGGAGATAAGGTCTAGGTTCTGAAGCCTGAAAATTGAGGTAGGGAAGAGATGATGACCTAAGGCCATGGCGGGTCTGATGTGCTCAGTGTGCGGTCAGCTGTCTGGGTGTTGGTCACGAGGTCCGGGCTCAGGTTGTCAGACAGTGCATTAGTGCCCAGGTTAGACTATATATTTTGGGTGCATTCTAGTGCCGTGTAGGTTCTGATCTGAAGAACTCTTCAGGATATGAAGAATGAGCGAGTCTGAGTTGCGTGCTCAGGCTTTTGTCTCTGGATTTTGTATCAGCGATGGCCGTGGAATGTTGGGGAGGCCTCATGGGCCATGGACGAATCTTGCTCTCTGTGGACTTGGCCCGATCCCAATAGTTTTTCGTCAATCTGTGGGATGGGAGGACTCCTTTCCGGTTTGTTACCTCAGGTGTTCCACCAAAAGAGGAATTCCAAAGCAGAGCCCTGGGGAAGAGTGAAGGGACAAACTGAACTATGGTTAAAAATTGGGGCCTAGTGGCATGGCAAGCCCAATATGCTGTCTCTCCATCAGCCACTGAGAGGCCTTAAAGGAGGACTGGGCTCAGGATGAGGGGTTACAATGTGTGTTTGTGACCAATGTGGCCCACAGGCATGGGCGGGGCCTCATGGGCCACACTGGTTTCAACTACACTGAACCTTGGACAACATGCCATCCACAAGTTTTCTTTCCATGGGGAAAGAGTTCTGATGTCTGCATCATTTTCAAACCCGGGCCGTGATTGGAGATAAGGTCTAGGTTCTGAAGCCTGAAAACCGAGGTTGAGAAGAGATGACGAACTAAGGCCATGACGGGTCCGATGTCCTCAGTGTGCGGCCAGCTGTCTGGGTGGGGCCAGGAGGTCCAGGATCAGGCTGTGTCAGAAAGGGCATTAGTGCCCAGGTCAGCCTATATATTTGGGGTACAGCCGAATGGCGTGCAGGTTGATCCTCATTTGGGGTTTCTGGGTAGCCCCAGAGGGCAATGTTTTTCTTCTGGAGGGCAGGCAGAGTGCTGCATTGTAGTTCTGGATTGCCAAACTGGAGGGATTAAGGTTCAGTAGTCAGAGGACGGAAGTCTGAGAACCCAAGCTAGGCCTAGCTTTCTGGGTGAGGATATGGCAGGCACAATCTACAGACCTGAATCGAGATCTCGTGCTTCTGAAGTCAGGCCGAGGATCAGACGATCGCTCAGGTTGGACATTCTGTCCCTGATGGCCCTTATTGAAGGGGGGGGTGGATCGCGAGGCCATGGGGGTTTTCCCACTATGGGAGTTGTGAGAAGCTCCCAACTGCAAAGATTCTTCTGCAGGACAATTGAGACCTGTTGGTTGGCTCCAGGACAACGATTCCGAGCATGGTTCTAAGGATGGATGGCTGGGTAGACCACCTTGCATTCCAATTGTCTCCAAGTAACAAACAGGTTAGATCTGCTGGATCTGGGGGAGCATCTGAGAAGGCTGAGTTGAAATGGTCTCTCCCGTGGATGTGTCCTAATATGATTTTGTGTCTAAGGAGACCTTGGAATTAAGCGGTGGCACTGGGGCCCTGAAGGGTTCCCCTAAGGAGAGGCTTTCACACAGCTCCATCGTGCAAGTTTCCCATGTGTAGATGATATTTGTTCTGATGGGTGAGTCAAGAAACAGCCATATGCTGTTATTGAAATCCAGGCCTCTGAGGAGAGATGCCTGGAAACCAAAGCAATGGATCCGATTAGGGCCTAGGGGCCTGTTCGTTCCTTTTTACCTCTGGGGTCATCAGTCTACGGGTCTGAAGCCGGTAGGTGCTCAGATGGGCCCAGATTGCCCTTGTTTGTCCTGGGAAGCCACCAATATTGGGATGGCCTCAGGGACTTTGGAGGTTTATCCTCTTAGTAGGGTTGTGGCCATTGGAATGTGCACATACAATTCCCTTGTAGAGGGCAAGCACAGTCGTCATGTTTGGCTCCAGGGGCCTGAGCCTGTAGGGTGTGTAAGCCAGGGCTGTTTGGACAGTTGTCTGAAAACACAAACTCGGCTTATGTTTTGGGTCGTAGGTATGGCAGGACTGACCTACAGACCTTGAGCAGACCTCTTCGGGATATGAAAAAAGGGCGAGTGTGAGGCTCTTGCTCAAGTTTTTGTCTCTTGATACCGTGTCACTCATGGTCGTGAAATTTCCGGGTGACTTCATGGGAAATGGACGAGTCTTACTCTCTGGGGGTTTGGCCCCGTCCAAAGAGTTTGGGTTCACTCTGTGGGATGGAAGAAGTCCGTTGTTCTATTGTTGTTGGTTTGTTTTGTTCTGTTTTTAAACCTCAGGTGTCCCACTAAATGAGGGATTCCAGAGTAGAGCCCTGGGGAGGGGCGACTGGACAACCAGAAATCTGGTTAAAAATTGGGGCCTGGGGACATGTCAAGCCCATTATGACATCTAATGGTCCAGACACTGAGAGGGCGTACTATAGGACAGGACTCACGCTGAGGGTCACAATGTGTGTTTATGCCCTCGTCGCACTCAAAAATGGGCGGGCCTCATGGTGAATGCTGGTTTCTCCTACAATGAAAGTTGGACAACATGCCAACCACAAGGTTTCTTGCCATGGGTAAGGAAGAGTTCTGATTTCTGCAACACAGTCACCCCTGGGCAGTGATTGGAGATAACGTCTAGGTTCTGAAGCCTGAAAACTGAGGTAGGGAAGTGATGATGACCTAAGGCCATGGCGGGTCTGATGTGCTCAGTGTGTGGTCAGCTGTCTGGGGGTTGGTCACGAGGTCCGGGCTCAGGTTGTCAGACAGTGCATTAGTGCCCAGGTTAGACTATACATTTTGGGTGCATTCGAGTGCCGTGTAGATTCATATCTGAAGAACTCTTCAGGATATGAAGAATGAGCGAGTCTGAGGCGCGTGCTCAGTCTTTTGAATCTGGATTTTGTATCAGCGATGGCCGTGGAATGTTGGGGAGGCCTCATGGGCCATGGACGAATCTTGCTCTCTGTGGATTTGACCCGATCCCAATTGTTTTTCGTCAATCTGTGGGATGGGAGGACTCCTTTCAGGTTTGTTACCTCAGGTTTCCCACCAAAAGAGGAATTCCAAAGCAGAACCCTGGGGAAGAGTGAAGGGACAAACCCAACTATGGTTAAAAATTGGGGCCTAGGGGCATGGCAAGGCCAGTATGCTGTCTCTCCATGCAGGCACTGAGAGGCCTTACCTGAGGACTGGGCTCAGGCTGAGGGTCACAATGTGTGTTTGTGACCAATGTGGCCCGCAAGCATGGGCGGGGCCTCATGGGCCACACTGGTTTCAACTACACTGAATCTTGGAAAACATGCCATCCACAAGTTTTCTTGCCATGGGGAAAGAGTACTGATGTCTGCATCATTTTCAAACCCGGGCCGTGATTGGAGATAAGATCTAGGTTCTGAAGCCTGAAAACCGAGGTTGAGAAGAGATGACGAACTAAGGCCATGACGGGTCCGATGTGCTCAGTGTGCGGCCAGCTGTCTGGGTGGGGCCAGGAGGTCCAAGATCAGGCTGTGTCAGAAAGGGCATTAGTGCCCAGGTCAGCCTATATATTTGGGGTACAGCCGAATGGCGTGCAGGTTGATCCTCATTTGGGGTTTCTGGGTAGCCCCAGAGGGCAATGTTTTTCTTCTGGAGGGCAGGCAGAGTGCTGCATTGTAGTTCTGGATTGCCAAACTGGAGGGTTTGTGGTTCAGTAGTCAGAGGACGGAAGTCTGAGAACCCAAGCTAGGCCTAGCTTTCTGTGTCAGATTATGGCAGGCACAATCTACAAACCTGAATCGAGATCTCGTGCTTCTGAAGACTGGGCGAGAATCAGACGATCGCTCAGGTTGGACATTCTGTCCCTCATGGCCCTTTTTGAAGGGTGGGGCTGGATCGCGAGGCCATGGGGGTTTTCCCACGATGGGAGTTGTGAGAATCTCCCAACTGCAAAGATTCTTCTGCAGGACAATTGAGACCTGTTGGTTGGCTCCAGTACAACGATTCCGAGCAGGGATCTAAGGATGGATGGCTGGGTAGCCTACCTCGCATTCCAATTGTCTCCAAGCAACAAGACAGGTTAGATCTGCTGGATCTGGGGGAGGAACCAAGGAGGCTGAGTTGAAATGGTCTCTCCCGTGGATGTGTCCTAATATGATTTTGTGTCTATGGAGACCTTGGAATGAAGCGGTGGCACTGGGGCCCTGAAGGGTTCTCCTAAAGAGAGGCTTTCACACAGCTCCATCGTGCAAGTTTCCCATGAGTACATGATATTTGTTCTGATGGGTGAGTCAAGAAACAGCCATATGCTGTTATTGAAATCCAGGCCTCTGAGGAGAGATGCCTGGAAACCAAAGCAATGGATCCGATTAGGGCCTAGGGGCCTGTTCGTTCCTTCTTACCTCTGGGGACATCAGTCTACGGGTCTGAAGCCGGTAGGTGCTCAGATGGGCCCAGATTGCCCTTGTTTGTCCTGGGAAGCCACAAATATTGGGATGGTCTCAGGGACTGTGGAGGTTTATCCTAGTAGTAGGGTTGTGGCCATTGGATTGGTTGTGCCCATTATGACATCTAAGGGTCCAGCCACTGAGAGGACGTACTAGAGGACAGGACTCACGCTGAGTGTCACAATGCGTGTTTATGCCCTCGTCGCACTCAAGAATGGGCGGGGCCTCAGGGTGAATGCTGGTTTCTCCTACACTGATCATTGGACAACTTTCCAACCACAAGGCTTCTTGCCTTGTGTAAGGAGGAGTTCTGATTTCTGCATCACATTCAACCCTTGTCAGGTCTTGGTGTTAAGGTCTAAGTTCTGAAGCCTGAAAAGTTAGGTTGGGAAGAGATAACGAGCTAAGACTATGGCGGGTGTGATATTCTCAGTGTGCGGTCAGCTGTCTCGGTTTTGGTCAGGAGGTCCGGGCTCACTCTCTATCAGACATTTTATTAGTGGCCAGGTTAGACTATCTAATTTGGTATATTCGAGTGCCGTGTATGTCTATCCTCATTTGGGTTATGTGAGAAACTCCATAGGTCAAAATTTTTCTTCTGGAAGGCAGGCAGAATGCTTCATTTTGTGTCCCGAATTTCCAAATGTGAGGGCTTGGGGGCCAGGAGTGTGAGGACGGAAGTCTGAGAACACAAGCTAGTCATAGGTTTCAGGGCGAGGGCAAGGAAAGCACACTCTGCAGTGCTGCATCGAGATCTCGTGCATCTGAATTCAGGGTGAAGATCAGACGTTGGCTTAGGTTGGAGTTCCTGTCCATGATTTCCCCTTCATAAATTGGGGGGGGGGCATCACAAAGCCATCTAGATTTTCCCAGGTTGGGAGTTGTGAGATGCTCCAAAACTCAAGGATTCCTTCTGCTGGACATTTGAGACCTGTTGGATGGCTCCAGGACATCCGATACGGAACGACACCAGAGCAGAGCTCTAAGGATGGATGGTTGGGCAGACCGCCTCGCACTCCAATTGTCTCCTAGTGAAGACAGGTTCAGTCTGCTCCCTCTGGGGGAGCAAACAAGGGAGCTGAGTTGAAATGGAATTTCCTGCGGATGGGTTCTAATGTGGATTTCTGTCCATGGAGACTTTGTAATGGTGCAGTGGCACACAGGCCCTGAAGGATTCTCCTAACTGGAGGTTTTGAGACATCTTCAAAGGATAATTTTCCCATGTGGAGAAGAGATTTGTTCTGATTGCTGCCTCATGAAATCCCCATATGATAATATTGGAAACCCGGCCTCTGAGGAGAGATACCTGTAACCGAAAGCAATGAAACTGATTCAGGCCTAGGGGCCTGTCTGATTCAATCATCTTCTCTGGGGACATCCATCTACGCTGAGTAGAGGTAGATGCTCAGCTGGTTTCAGATGACCCTTGTTTGTCCTGGGCGGCCTACATTATTGGGATGTCCTTGGGGACTCTGGAGGTTTGTCCTAATTTGTACGATTGTGGACAATGGAATGGGCAGAATTCCCGTGGTATGGACAGGCACAGTCCTGATGTGTGGCTCCAGGGGCCCCAGCGTGAAGGGTCTGTGGGCCAGGAATGTGGGGACAGAAGTCTGAAAACACAAACTCAGCTTAGGTTTGGGAAGTAGGTATGGCAGGCCCGATCTACAGACCGTGAGGAGAACTCTTTGGGATACGACAAAAGAGCGAGTGTGAGGCGCTTGCTCAGACTTTTGTCTCTGGATTTGTTGTCAACGATGGCTGTGGAATCTCGGGGAGGCCTCATGGGACATGGACGAGACTTCCTCTCTATGAATTTGGTACAATCCCAATTGTTTTGGGTCAATCTGAAGAATGGGAGGAGTCCTTTTAGTTTTGTTACCTCAGGTGTCCCACCAAAAGAGGGATTCCAAAGCAGAGCTCTGGGGAGGGATGAATGGACAACCCAAACAATCCAATTGGGGTGAGGTCGAGAACCGAGCAGGTTGATCCTCATTTGGGGTTTATGGAGATCCCCATAGAGCAACGTTTTTCTTCTGGAGGGCCAGCATAGAGCTGAATTTTGGTTCCAGAATTCCAAGTCTTGAGGACATGTTTGCCAGGAGTGTGAGGAAGGAAGTCTGAAAACACAAGGTAGCACGAGGTTTGGGCCCATTGTGCAGAGGCTGAATCGAGATCTCCTGTGTCTGAGGTCAGGGTGAGTATCAGATGTTGCCTCAAGCTGGAGTTTGTGTCCATGACGGCCCCTTCCTGAAGGGGGTGGGGGCGTCATGAGTCCAGGGAGGTTTCCCTACGCTGGGAGTTGTGAGCTGCTCCAAACTTCAAAGTTTCCTTCTTTAGGACAGTCGAGTACTATTGGATTGTTCCAGGATGCCCCATACAGAAAGACTCGAGAGCAGGGGCCTAAGCATGGATGCCGAGAAACGCCAACTCACCTTCCCATTGCCTGGTCGAGTCAAGGCACGCTCAATCTGCGGGCTCTTGGGTGAGCTACCCAGAAGGCTGAGTTTAAATGGACTCTCCTGAGGATGAGTCATAATGTGGGTTGATGGCCATGGAGACCTTGGAATGTGGCAGTAGCTAAGGGACTCTGCAGGATTCTCCAACCCGAAGGGTTTGACACAACTCCAACAAGGAAGCTTTCCATGTGGAGATGAGAGGTGTTCTGTCTGGTGCCTCAGGATAGCCCCATATGCTGGTCTTCGAACCCAGGCCTCTGAGGAGTGATACCTGGACACCAAAGCAAGAGTTCATAATAGGGCCTCGGGGCCTGTCTGGTTCAATCTTCTGTCTCTGCGGATATCAGTCTGTGTGTCTGCATGGAGGTAGTAGTTGCTCAGCTGGTGTCATAATGCCCCTGTTTGTCCAGTGCGGCTTGCGGTAGTGGGATGTCCTTGGGGACCTTGAGGTTTCTACTATTTTGTAGAGTTGTGGCCAATTGAATGGGCAGTTTCTTAGGAGAGAGCAGGCACAGTTCTGTGGTGTGGCTCCAGAGACCCCAGCCTGGAGGCGGTGTGGGCCACGGCTGTGCAGACAGACATCCAAAAACACAAACTCAGCTCAGGTGTGAGGCCGAGGTTATGGCAGGCCTGATCTACAGTCCGTGAGGGGAGCTCCTCTGGATATGAAAGAAGGGTGAGAGGGAGGCAGTCGCTCAGTCTTTTGTCTCTGGATATTTTGTCCACAATGGCCGTTTAATGTAGGAGTTGCCTCATGGGTCGTAGAAGTCTCCCTCTCTGGTAGTTTGTCCAGCCCCCAAGAGTTTGGGGTCATTCTGTGGGAAGGGAAGAGTCCCATTTTCTGCTTCATGTGTCCCCCCAGTAGAGGGATTCTGGAGCATAGCAGTGGGTACTGACAACTGGAATACTCGCTCTCTGGTTAAGCCTGGGGGCCTATGGATATGACAAGCCCCATATGCAGGATCTTGGTCCAGCCACTGAGAGGCGTTACTTTAATACAGGACTCACGCTACAGGTCACAATGCATGTCTGTGCCCTAGGCGGCCCTCAAGCACTGGCGTGGCCTTTCCGACAATGCAGGTTTTCCCACATTGAACGTTGGACAACATGCCAACCACAAGGTTTCTGGCCATGGGGAAGGAGGAATTCTAATTTCTGCATCACATTCACCCCTGGGCAGTGATTGGAGATAAGGTCTAGGTTCTGAAGCCTGAAAACCGAGGTTGGGAAGAGATGACGAACTACAGCCATAGCGGGTCCCGTGTGTCCAGGTTGGAGCCAGCTGTCTAGGTGTCGTTTGAGATGTCTTGTCTCAGGCTGTGCCAGACAGGGCATTAGTATTCAGGGTAGGCTGTATAATTGCTTTACAGTCGAGTGGCATGCATTAGATAATCATTTGGGGTTTCTTATTAGCAGCATAGGGCAAAGTTTTTCTTCTGGAGGGCAGGCAGAGTGCTGCATTGTGGCTTCAGATTTCCCAAACTGGAGGGCTTGTGGGCCAGGAGAGTGAGGACGGAAGTCTGAGAACACAAGCTAGGCTTAGGTTTCGGGGAATGGACATGGCAGGCACACTCTGCAGAGCTGAATTGAGATATCATGAGTCTGAAGTCAGGTCGAGGATCAGACTTTGGCTCAGGTTGGAGTTTCTGTCCATGTTGGCCCCTTCATGAAGGGGGGGGGGCATTATGAGGCCATGGGGGTTTTCCCACTATTAGAGTTGTGAGATGCTCCAAACCGCAAGGATTCCTTCTGTGGGACAATTAAGATTTGTTGGATGGCTTCAGGACGTCGCATAAGGTATTTTTCCAGAACAGGGTTCTAAGTATGGATGCCTGGGCAGACAGCCTCAATTCCAATTGTCTCCTAGCAACAAGAAACGTTTGATCTGCTGGCTTGGGGTAGCATCAGAGGGGGCTGAGTTGGAATGGACTTTCCTGAGGATGGTCTTAAATGAGTTGAAATGGACTTTCCTGAGGATGGTCTTAATGTTGGTTTGAGTCCATTGAGACCTTGGTATGGGGCAGTGGCACCAGGGCCCTGAAGGATTCTCCTAACCAGAGGTGATAACAAAGCTCCAATGAGCAAGTTTTCCATGGGGAGACGAGATTTGTTCTTATTGGTGCCTCAGGAAACCACCATTTGCTGGTATTGGAAATGAGGCCTCTGAGGAGAGATGCCTGGAAACCAAAGCAATGGATCTGATTAGGGCCTAGGGGCCTGTCCGGTTCAATATTCTTCTCTGGGGACATCTTTTGTCTGAGTGGAGGTAGTTGCTCAGCTGGTTTGAGATCACACCTGTTTGTCCTGGGCGGCCTACACTATTGGGATGGCCTCGGTAACTTTGGAGGTTTTTCCTAATTTGCAAGGTTGTGGCCAATGGAATGGGAAGAATTCTCTTGAAAGGGAAGCACAGTCCTGAGGTGTGGCTCCAGGGACCCAAGTGTGGAGCGTGTGTGGTCCAGAGCTATTTGGACAAAAGTCTGAAAACACAAACTCCACTTAGGTTTGGGTCTGTAGGTATGGCCGCCCCGATATATAGACCGTGAGGAGAACTCTTCGGGATATGAACAAAGGGCGAAAGTGAGGTGCTTGCTCATGCTTATTTTTTTCTGGATATGTGTCACCAATTGCCATGGAATGTCCGGGTGTCCTCATGGGCCATCGATGAGGCTCCCTTTCTGGGGATTTGACCCAATCCCAAGAGTTTGGGGTCATTCTGTGGGAAGGTAGGAGGCATTTCTGGTTTTTTTTTTTTTTTTTTTTTTTTTTTTTTTACCTCAGGTGGACCACCAAAAGAGGGATTCCACAGCAGAGTCCTGGGGAGGGGCGACTGGACAACCAGAAATCTGGTTAACATTGGGTCCTAAGAACATGGCAAGGACCATATGTGGGCTCTTGGTCCAGACACTGAGAGGCCTTCATTGAGCATAGGGCTCACATTGAGTTTCACAATGTGTTTTTGTGCCCAAGGAGCCCCTCAAGTCAGGGCGTGGCCTAATGTACCATGCTGGTTTCTCCTACACTGAACGTTGCACAATATGGCAACCACAAGTTTTCTGGCCATGGGGAAGAAGGAGTTCTAATTTCTGCAGCACTTTCACTCGTGGACTGTGATTGGATTTAAGGTCTAGGTTCTGAAGCCTGAAAACTGAGGTTGGGAAGAGATGAAGACCTAAGGCCATGGTGTGTCTGATGTGCTCAGTGTTCGGCCAGCTGTTGAGTGTGGGTTGGGAGGTGCAGGCTCAGGCTGTGGCAGACAGGGAATTAGTGCCCAGGCTAGACTGTATCATTGGGGTGCATTCGAGTTTCGTGCAGGTTGGTCCTCATTTGTGGTTACTGGGTAGCCCCAGAGGGCAACGTTTTTCTTCTGGAGGGAAGACACAGTGCCACATAGTGGCTCCAGAATTCCCAAACTGGAAGGCTTGTGGGCCAGGAGTGTGAGGAAAAAATTCTGAGAACACAAGCCAGACTTAGATTTCGGGGTGAGGGGACAGCAGGAACCCTCTGCAGAGATGATTCGAGATCCCGTGTACCTGAAGACAGAGCTAGGATCAGACGTTGGCTCAGGTTGGAGTTTCTGTCCATGACGGCCCCTTCATGAAGGGGAGGGTGTCACGAGGCCATGGAGGTTTTCCCACGATGGGAATTGTGAGATGCTCCAAACCGCAATGATTCCTTCCGTGGGACAGTTGAGACCTGCTGGATGGCTCCAGGACATCCCATAAGGAAGTTATCCAGAGCAGGGTTCTAAGGATGGATGCCTGGGCAGCCTGCCTCCCATTCCAGGTGTCTCATAGCGCCAAGGCAAGTTCGATCTGCTGGATCTAGGGGAGTAACCGAGGCGGGTGTGTTGAAATGGGTGAGTTGAGGATGGGTCATAATGTGCATTTGTGTCCATGGAGACGTTGGAATGGGGTGCTTGATCCGGGGCCTTGAGGGATGTTCATAACCGGAGGTTTTGATGGAGCTCTAAAGAGTACGTTTCCTATGTGGAGAAGAGAATTGTTTTGATGAGTGCCTAAGGAATCTCCCATATGCTGGTATTGGAAACCAGGCCTCTGAGGAGAGATGCCTGGAAACAAAAGCAATGGATATGATGAGGGCCTAGGTGCCTGTCTGGTTCAATCTCTTTCCTGGGGATACGTGTCTATGGATCTGAGGGGAGGTAGTTGCTCGACTTGTGTCAGATCGCCCCTGTTTGTCCTGGGCAGCCTATAATATTAGGAAAGGCCTCGGGACTTTGGAGTTTCTCCTAATCTATAGGGTTGTGGCCAATGGAATGGGCAGAAATCCCCTGGAGAGGGCAGGCACAGTTCTGAGTTTGGCTCTAGGGGCCCAGCCTTGAGGGTGTGTGGGCCAGGCCTGTGGGGACAGAAGTCTGAAAACACAAACTCCGCTTAGGATTGGGGACATAGGTATGGCACGCCCAATCTACAGACCGTGATAACACTTCGGGATATGAAAAAGGGTGAGTTTGAGGTGCTTGCTCAGGTTTTGTCTCTGGATTTGTGTCAACAATGTGGGTCGAATGCTGGCGTGGCCTCATGGGTTGTGGACGGCTTTCCTTCTCTGAGGATTTGACCCAATCCCAAGAGTTTAGGTACATTCTGTGGGATGGGAGGAGTCCTTTCTGTTTTTTATTTTATTTTATGTACCTCATGTGTGCCAATAAAAGAGGGATTCCAGAGCAGAGTCCTTGGGAGGGACAACTGGATAACCCCAACTCTGTTTAAGTTTGGGGGCCTAGGGGCATGGCAAGTCCAATATGTGGGCTCTTGATTCAGACACTGAGAGGTCTTCCTTGAGGACAGGGCTCATGCTGAGGGTCACAATGCCTATTTGTGCCCAACAAGGCCCTCAAGCATGGGAAGGGCCTCATGGGCCACGCTGGATTCTCCTATACTGAACGTTGGAGAATATGCCAACCACAAGGTTTCCGGCCATGGCGAAGGAAGAGTTGTGATTTCTGCATCACGTTCACCCCTGGACAGTGATTGGAGTTTAGGTTTAGGTTCTGAAACCCGAAAACCGAGGTTGGGAAGAGATGAAGACCTAAGGACCTGATGGGTACAATGAGCTCAGTGTGTGGCTAGCTGTTGACCGTAGGTCTGGAGGTGTGGGCTCATGCTCTGTCAGACAGGGCATTAGACAGGTAGACTGATATTTGGGGTATAGTCGAGTGGCGTTCAGTTGATCCTCATTCGGGTTTCTAGGTAGCTCCATAAGGCAACGTTTTTCTTCTGGAGGGCAGGCAGAGTGCTGCATTGTGGCCCCAGTATTGCCAAACTGTAGGGCTTTTGGGCCAGGGGTGTGAGGACAGTAGTCTGAGAACACAAGCTAGGCTTAGTTTTCGGCGTGAGGGCACAGAAGGCACACTCTGCAGAGCTGAATCAAGATCTCATGCACCTGAAGCCAGGGCGAATATCAGACGTTTGCTCAGGTTGGAGTTTCTGTCCATGATGGCCCCTTTATAAAGTGGAGCGTCTCAAGAGGCCATGACGATTTTCCCACAATGGGAGTTGTGAGATGCACCAGACTGCAAAGATTCCTTCTGTGGGACACTTGAGACCTGGTGGTTGGCTCTAGGATGTCCCATATGGAACGATTCCAGAGTAGGGTTCTAAGGATAGATGCCTGGGCAGCCCAACTCCCATTCTAGTTGTCTCCTCTCAACAAGGCAGGTTTGATCTGCAGGCCCTGCGGGAGAAACCAAGGGGGTTGAGTTGACATGGACTCTCCCGAGGATAGATCATAATGTGGGTTTAAGTCCATGGAAACCTTGGAATGGGGCGCTTGATCCGGGGCCCTGAAAGATTCTCCTAAACAGAGGTTTTTATAGAGCTCCAAAGAGTACATTTCCTATGTGGAGACGAGATTTTTCTATGAGTGCCTCAGTAATCCCCCATATGCTGGTATTGGTAACCAGGCCTCTGAGGAGAGATGCCTGGAAACAAAAGCAATGGATCTGATTAGGGCCTAAGTGCCTGTCCAGTTCAATCTTATTCTATGGGGATATCTGTCTCTGGGTCTGAGTGGAGGTAATTTCCTAACTTGTGAAAGATCATCCCTGTTTGTCCTGGGCAGCCAACACTATTGGGATGGCCTCAGGGAGTTTGGAGGTTTCTCCTAATCTATAGGGTTGTGGCCAATGGACATGGCAGAATTCCCCTGGAGAAGGAAGCCTCAGTCCTCAGTTGAGGCTCCAAGGGCCCCAACGTGGATGGTGTGTGGGCCAGGACTGTGGGGACAGAAGTCTGAAAACACAAACTCAGCTTAGGTTTGGGGATGTATGTATGAAGGCTCGATCTACAGACCATGAGAATTTCCCGGGCTATGAACAAAGGGCGAGTATGTGGCGCTTGCTCAGGCTTTTGTCTCTGGATTTTGTGTCAACGGTGGCCGTGGAATGTCGGGGTGTCCTCTAGGGCCATGGACAAGTCTTTCTCTGGTGACTTGGCCTGATCCCAAGTGGTTGGGATCATTCTGTGGATGGGAAGAGTCCTTTCTGTATTTTTTTTTTTTTTTTACCTCAGGTGTCCCACCAAAGAGGGATTCCAGAGCAGAGCCCTGAGTAGGGGTGACTAGACATCTCGAACTCTGGTTGAGATTGGGGGACTAGGGGCTTGGCAAGCCCCATATGTGGGCTGTTGTTCCAGTCACTAAGAGGCTTTACATGAGGATAGGGCTCACGCTGAGGGTCACAATGTGTGTTTGTGCAAATTGTGGCCCTCAGGGATAGGTGGGGCCTCATAGTCCATGCTGCTTTCTCCTACAATGAACGTTGGACAACATGCCAACCACAAGGTTTCTTGCCATGGCGAAGGAGAAGTTCTGATTCTTGCATCACGTTCACTCCTGAGCAATGAGTGGAGATAAGGTTTAGGTTCTGAAGGTGAAAACTGAGGTTGGGTAGAGATGATGGCCTAAAGCCATTGTGGGTGTGATATGCTCAGTGTACGGCCAGCTGTCTGGGTGTTAGACTGGAGGTCTGCCCTCAGGCTGTGTCAGACAGGGCTTTAGTGCACAGGCTAGACTGTATAATTGGGGTATGGTCAGGTGGCATGCAGGTTGTTACTCATTTGGCATCTCTGGTTAGCCCTATAGGGCAATATTTTTCTTATGGAGGGCAGGCAGAGTGCTGCATTGTGTCTCCAGAATTGCCAACCTGGAGGGGTGTGGCCAGGATTGTGAGGACGGAAGTCTGAGAACACAAGTAGGCTTAGGTTTTGGGGCGAGGGCACAGCAGGCACACTCTCAAGTGCTAAATCGAGATCTCGTGCTTCTGAATTCAGGGCGAGGATCAGACTTTGTCTTAGGATGGAGTTTCTGTCCATGATGGCCCATTTATGAAGGTGTGGGGCATCATGAGGAAATGGAGGTTTTCTCACAGTGGGATTGTGTGATGCTTCAAACCATAAGGAATCATTCTGCGAGACAGTCAAGACAGGTTGGTTGGATTCAAGACGTCCCATAAAGAAATTCTCCAGACCAGGGTTCTAAGGATGGATTCCTGGCAGCCCACCTCGCATTCCAACTGTCTCCTAGTGACAAGGCAGGTTTGATCTGCTGGCTCCGGGTGAACAGCCGAGGGGGCTGATTTGAAATGGACTCTCCTGAGGATGGATCCTAATGTAAGTTTGTGTCCTTGGAGACCTTGGAATTGGGCCATGGTGCCAGCACCCTGAAGGATCCCCCTAACCTGAGTTATTGACACAGCTCCAAAGAGCAAGTTTCCCATGTGGAGATGAGATCTGTTCTGATTGTTTCCTTAGGAAACCCCCATATTCTGATATTGGAAACCAGGCCTCTGAGGAGAGATACCTAGAAACCAAAGCAATGGATCAGAAGTTGGCTCAGGTTGGAGTTTCTGTCCATGATGGCCCCTTTATAAATCGGAGCACCTCATGAGGCCATGTAGGTTTTCCCACGATAAGAGTTGTGAGATGCTCCAATCTGCAAGGATTCCTTCTACGGGACAGTCAAGACCTGTTGGAAGGCTCCAGGACATCCCATATGGAACGGCGCCAGAGCAGGATTCCAAGTATGGATGCCTAGAGAGTCTGCTTTGCATTCCAGTTGTCTCCTAGCGACAAGGCAGGTTTGATATTCTGGCTCTGGGGGAGTAATTGACGGGGCTGAGTTGAAATGTACTCTCCTGCCGAATGGTCATAATGCGGGTTTGTGTCCATGGAGACCTTGGAATAGGGCGGTGGCTCCGGTTACCTGAAGGTTTCTCCTAACTGGAGGTTTTTACAGAGCTCCAAAGGATAAGTTTCCCATGTGGAGACAAGATTTGTTCTGATTGGTATCTCTGGAATCCCCCATATGCTGGTATTGGAAAACAGGCCTCTGAGGAGAGATGCTTAGAAACAAA